>NC_020495.1:20735821-20742945 GCF_000184155.1 Fragaria vesca subsp. vesca
CTCTCTCTCTCTCTCTCTCTCTCTCTCTCTCTCTCTCTCTCTCTCTCTCTCTCTCTCTCTCTCTCTCTCTCTCTCTCTTTATTGTTGATCTTCTTCACATCTGTCACAGTATGAGGAATTTGGGTAGCACTACATTGCGCTTGTTAATTGCACGAACTAGTATGGCTATGTCGCCGCTTGAGTAATTGGGAGGGGGGTGTATATTTTTAGTCACAACTTTGCACATACCATTACTTTCAAGTCATGTAGCACTTAGTTTTTGGTGAAATCAAGTCAGATAGAACTCTCTAACTTTTCATTTCTACATTTTCCAGCTTTTCTTTCAGTACGTACCATAGTCTCTAAGGCAAATTATTGAATTTTAGGAGTTGGCTAATTTTGATAAAAATGTAGCAATTCAAGTTGGCTAATTTTGAAAATATAAGGTAGCAAATTGGCAGAAATAATAATTAGGATAACAAATTGGTTAATTATGAAAAGTTATGGTAGCAAATTGACTAAAATGAAAGTTAAGATAACAAATTGTCACTAAGGTAAAATATATGGTAGCAATTTGGCTAAAAAGCCTTCTTATTTTTTTTGGGTGAAAGTTTTAAATAATTTATGTGTGTATGCCAAGTTTTTACTGCTGGGTGAATCCTATGGTGGTGAGGTGACTGAGGGTTCAGTGATTGAGTAGATCGGCCCTTCTTTGGTTGACAGTTCTCCTGGCGAGACCCCCTCTGCTTCTGGGTTGTCATTAGTATGTAGGTTTACCTAAATGATTGGTTACTAGCTGGGTTTCATTATGAGGTCTGCAACATAGAGAACTGTCTAGTTTTTTGGGTTGTTTTTGCATAGTTCTTTTCTAACGTAGACTATGAGGGCGAATCGTGGTTATATTGTTTTCCTACTATCACCAATAAAATTTGAATGACATCCATATCTCAAAAATAAACTTCTAATTGTTGTCCCATATTAAACTAAATTTGAATTACATAGATAATTATGCTAAATACTATTATATTCATATAATTTCGACTAAAGGAAATATTTTTAACCACCATGTGGTAAAAGTTGGTCGATTGCCTAGTATGGAACCCTCGTGTCTAGAGATCGAGTCTCAACTCTCACCAGCTTAAGGCCAGCAAGTTTGACTCGTTTGAGGGGCCTTTGAATTCGTGCGTTTGTGGCTGGAGATTAGTTTGGTTTTGCTGAGATACTCTTATAGACCTCGGTCTGGACACGGTGGGTGTGTCATTAACTTACTAACGTAACCAATATGGATTGGTACCTCACTCGCAATAAAAAAACAAAATATACTTTTACTGTCATCTAAAAAGCTAAGAGAACAACAATGATACGCAAGCATGAAAGATTTTCTTTTTCTCTTCTGGTATATACACATAACTCCAAAGATAGAATTAGATTTCAATGATACATAAGCATGAAATGTTTTCTATTTTCTCTTATGGCATATAACTCCATGTCTCCAAAGATACACTTAGATGGATTTTAAACTTCTTTTAGTAATTAGTTATAGTTAAGAACATCTTCTCTTTTTTCAATGTACAAAGTCATTGGAGCTATATATGGCAAAAGAAAAGTGTCTACGGAAATTTCCTTTTCCATATATCCTCCCTTTGAGTTTGCATTTTTCATGTCTTTATCTCTTGCTCTTTAGATAAGTTTATATCCTCAATTCCCCTTTGTGCATATAGAAAGTGAAAACCATGTGATAAGAGATAGAGAACATTGCAAGCTAGAACTCGAGTGGTAAAAATATAAATATATTTCATAAAATGTAAAGTGCTCCATACAATTACCAAGGATCACTTCATACTTTTAAGATAGTTAAAGGTCTCATCTCTCCCTCTTTCTCATGCATTTCTCTCTCTTGAGTGCAAAAAAAGAACATACAAAATCAATTAGATTTCGAATTCATATATTTACGTAGACTAGCTAGGATGGAATAATATAATCTCTTGATTGGCATCTCACAAGAGGTTAATAGGAATTGAAGGACATGCTTTTCTTTCTTTTTTCCTCCATGCATCCCTTTTTTCCTTTGTTGCTTTCTGTCTTTCTTGTCTCCTTGTCTTTCTTTAGCTCTCCTTTTACTTTTCTTTTCCTTTTCTTTTCTTTCTTTCTTTTTTTTGATATCCCTGATTTTTCCCAGCTAGAAGGGTACCCAATTCTCTTCACTCCCAGCTCCCATTCAGAGACACAAATCGATCATCTGTAATTAATTAGTGAAATTAAAAACCAATTAATCTGATGACTTAATCGATCATCAATTAACTAATTAACTTGGCCTCTCCCCAGAGTGAACTCCAAATTAGGCTTCACGGGGCTTGTCCCTGAATGGTTTGTCGAAGAGCTTACATCTGATATTCTCTCGTAGCTGTTTCTTAAGCCTTTGGGATCCATCATGTCCTTCTGAAACAAACACATGCATTTTTATCAGTTTCAAAGAATCTATGCAGAAACCCAACAAACTGAACAAAATGAAAACAGAGCTGAAGAAGAAGAAGAAGAACAAGTAGCGTAAGAAGTGTGTGAAACTCTGAGGATGGGAATCAAAAGGACATTTTGACTCGCAGGGGTTTCAGGGAATAAGTGAATATTTATCAAATGAAAGAGAAACTCTGAAACAGTACCCACTAGAAAGCCTGCAAAACTGTGCTACTTCCAAAAAATTATTCCCTATTCATGCCCATCTTTTATTTCTTTCATATAAATTTAATTGTTTTACTGGGGACTTCATGTGATATGCATTTGACTATCTACTTATAGAACTCGATAAATATATGTATATATATCACGTTCTACAATGCATATACAATAAAGGGTCAACCTATGAGCTTGGTGAGTCAAATGGGTTAGGTTTTAGGTTTTTTGAGTCAAGCTAGCTCGGGTTAGGTTTCCTTTATAATTAGTTTTATTATATATCGATCTTGTGTATAAAAGGGAAATTCCAACGATGGACTCTTTCAAAGTAAAAGCTTTTTACGTAACAAAGATGGACTCTTTTAAATTTCACCAGGGGTAAGTGAAAATGAAAGAACTAACCCTTCAATTTCTAGAGGGAGCCAGCTTTTGAAAAGCTTTCCCTTTTCCTTGTATCTCTCGGTAATGTGCACGACTGATGAAGAAAGATGAAAACAGAATGACCTTTATTTGGGTTTTTAGTGAAAGGAGTTACCTTTTACTTTGTTCATTTATTCCCATGACATGCACATATATAACAATGCAATATATAAAAAGTGAGAGACTGATATAGCTAGCTAGCTTACTTAGCAAGAACTAACTTTCAAATTGCTCAAGGTTACTTTAGGAATAGTACCTCATGATCAAGAAGAGATGGCATATTTCCAGCAGAATCATCCTTTGGTTTATTTCCATGCAACCAAGCTTCTCTGCTACAAAACCAACAGATTGAGAGAACAATTCTTTTCTATCAGTGGAAGCCATGCAAATATGGTGAAGCAAAAGCAAGTACTGATAAAAAGAAAATAAAGCAATCTTTTAGTACTACTCAATGTCTTTGGGTTTTGTTTATGTATAATCTTGTGCCATGCACTATACAATTTGTGGTGATTGAAATAAAGTTGAAGCCTTTGCCCAACCCCCATGTGATGGTAGCAACAGAATACAAGGAATAAGTTTTCAAACTTCAAAGGGCATATAGCTTTGGCACACTCACAGATTATTTCTCTCTACTAATTAAAATGGGTCCATCATATAAGGTTTATCTTTCACACTAAGTTTTCCAATTGCAGACCCCACAAAATCCAAAGGAAAGAGATGTATATATCTCCATCTTTGAGGTGGATTTTGTCCAGTGTTGGAATGCAATGTAGCTAAGAAGGAGGGTGTGTTTGTTTGTGGGAGTGGGTTTCTTTTTACTCCCTTTTCACCCACTTCTTGAAGAGATTATAATTACCCCATCATCATGGAGGAGTTTCTGTGTTCTGTGTTTGTGGACAGAGAGAGAACAAAGCAGACTGCTGCACATAGTGAAATCTCATCATTCCTCTCTTGTTCTTTTTGTGATTTCTTGCATGCAACTATTTTGTTCATATGTCTAGAGACAGTGATAGAGATAGGCATGCATGTTTATTTTGCAAAGGAAGCTAACAACTAGACACCACATGCAAGTACTTAGACAAAATTTATGATTGATTGATAATAGAAGCGCACATATCAGTATTGATTCAAAATAGAACATCCCAATTTGTAATACAATGAAGTTCAAAGCAATTTGGATTTTGGAGTATTTTTTTTTTTTATTATTATTATTTGCGGAGGTTTACTTTAAAACTGGTGATCGACTTTGTGTAAACGATGTTAATCACCAAATTACAATGCCTATAGACCTAAGTTCCACAATCTTATTTTTACTCCATTTAGTGGAAGGGGCCTCTAAAATCAAATATGTCATTTGTGTTGAGAACATCAAACTTAACCACATTTTGAGCATAATAATCTGACAAGATTTTGAATACGATTTCAGTAAAATAAACAGTGGTGCTAGCCAGGAGTGTATAATACCTTGAAGAATTGCTCCATAGGCCACCATAGTACTCCTTATCTTGAGCATTATTCGGTCTTCCCTGCTCAGAAGATCTTGTTGGGTTCTGACTAATATTGTCGAACATTATATCTTCAGTGGTATCCCCAGATGATGCATTTTCATATAGTTCAGATTGTCCTGTATACACGTCCAAAGAATATTAACATTTCCGTCTTGTCTTGCCAATTCAATCACATTGTAAACAAATTTACAGAACAGTTCAGGCACTGGAAAATATTAACCTGAAGTTGCCGCTGCTTTATCGGTAGTTTTCACCGTCCGGTACATCTGCAATAATGGAAGAATCATTATTAAAATAACGAACTAATATTATCATAGTTGTAAGAACAAGTTGTTGTTTCCTTTTCTTGTAGACATGTCGGTCTGATACACAGTTCAAGTACAGACAGAAACATTTATGCATGCATGTGAACGATGATGGTGCACGCAGGCATACATGCATGTATGTGTTTATGCATGTGAGTCAAGTTAACCATGGTTAAATTCGAAGGATACTACACACAAATAACCTAACCCAACCCAGGTATCCATACAACCTGATATCTGAGGAGGAACATAGATAGAGAGAGATATCATTGAGAAATGATGGTGTTTTCTGTACTTTTCCCTCCTTTGTTTTTTCCTCTCATCTTTCTTTGAGTATTATTATTATTATATTAGCATAACAGAGATCGATCGGCTTGGCTTGCTCCTCCTCCTCCTGCGACTTGTTTTGAATTCTTTTCTCCTCTCCTTGGGCTTTGTCTTACTCGATTTCTGAAACCAAAACATACTAGTCTTCTCCTTCTCTCTCTTTGTTTCTCTCTGCTCTGCTGCTACTGCTAAGCTAGGATGAAAGATAAGATAGATAGAGAGAGAAAGAGAGAAAGAGAGAGAGAGGCATTGTATTTTTTTTTCTTTCTTTTAGTTTGGTGGTTCATTCTTCCAAGCAAAAAGCTGTTTATTAGCTTTCAGAAACAGAAGAAGCAGAAACAGCAGGAAGACAGAAAACCATCAGATCTAGCTATAGAAGAAAAACAAATGCTGAGGATTATTCAGAGAAAGAAGCCATTGGAATTTGGAACGTTTATATATACGTAATATATAACACGCATATATTTTAGATTTTTTGGTAATGCAGACCTGCAAATTAGCTCATTTTTAAGTTTAGCTACCCTCCATTATTAAACCAAGCATAAGTACAACCTCAGCTTCAACAAGCAAAATGAATAAGAATAAACACAGGATTAAATGAGTTAATCAACCACTTAATAGAGATTGATAAGAAGTGATGATGAAGAGTAACTAGCTCACCTGCAGATGAGATTTAACATGAGCCAAGGTGAGATCCTTCACATCCATGAGCTCAAGAACTGACTTTGGCGTAGCCCCTAATATATACAAGTATATCAGATAAGTAGAAAAAGAAAAGAATATATGGTGGAAAAGATCATAAGTCAACTTGTTTTCCATTTTCAATGAAGCTCATGACTACTGGGTGTAAGTTGATATAATTAAGAAAAACGAGTTAGCTGAATCCATGAGTGAGCGACTGAGTACTTACTTTCATGGCCACCCAACAGCTCAACGGCGTGAACGAAGCGAGCGTGTAGAGTGGTAGTCCAGCGCATCCGAGGGGCTCTCATGCTACGTTTGGCCGGAAAACGGGACAAGAACCTCGACCGGAGAAATGGGTTACTAGAGGGTGAGGTTAATGTACTGTTGGATGAGGATAGAGAAGTAGTGGTAGTGTCGACCAAATTTAGATTAGGCTTAATATTTTGTGAAGAAAATGGGAACAAATTAGGGGGAGGATGATGGTGATGAAGATGAGGATTTGGAGGAGGAGGGTTTTGGTACACTGGAATTCCTCTTATGGGTCTAAGGAATCCGAGCTCAGGGCCTAGGAACCCTCCTTGCTGTTCTTGCTGGTGCTGCTGTTGCTCGAATACCCTTTGGTGATGATGAAGTTGGTGTTGAGGGTTTAGGAACTGGTTTTGCTGAAAGGCATGGAAAAGGAGACCGTTAGTGTTACCATTATGGCCATTTTGGAGGCCGAAGTGGTTTTGGTGATGGAAATGGTTGATTCTGTTGGAGTTGGAGTATTGATCATGAGAGAGGCGGGTCGGATTCGATAGCGAGAGGTCGGAGAAGGTGTCGGAGGATATGGATGAGTTTCTGGAGTCTAAGGCTCTTTTCCAGAACCCCAAATCCACCTCGGCCGCCTCTTCTTCTTCTGCAGCACTTCTCCTCCAACTACCTGACGATGTGGGTTTGGTGTTTGGAGGGCTAATTTGCAGAGACAAATCTGGCTGTGCAGGGAACAGCTCCATCTAAAGCTTCTTGGATTGATTCTCTCTACAACCAAAACAAAGCCCTCGTTTTCTCTTCTCTTTTAGGTCCTTCGTCTCGTTTAGCTAGCTTCTCTGTTAACTGGAAGTAGTAGTGTTTGGTGATCTGAGCTGATGGGGAGGGGTTAGGGATTCTCAGGTGTTAGCTAGATTTGTGGGTGTCTTTTGGAGATGGGTTTTGATCAAATGGTGGGAGTAGTTGCAGAGATTGGAGATGG
>NC_020495.1:20743263-20748292 GCF_000184155.1 Fragaria vesca subsp. vesca
TTCTTCCTCTTTTTCTTTTTTACCAAAATACTATATACTAATTTGTAAAATAGATTTTACATTGATTTGTGGTCTTATGTGTGATTTTCTATGTATAAAAAGTGTGCTTTTTCTTTAGAGGAGAAAGGAAAAAGAGAGCTGCAAAAAATTTGATTGAAAAATGAGCTTTAACGTGTGCTTATATATTCCCATCTAACAACTCAACCTTTTTCTAACCCACACAAGCAAACAGTCTTTGAACTCATGGTCCCTTTCCTATACAAACCCTAAATTGAACGGTTTTCCTTTTCCATACCTGGAAATCTCCAAACCGGCCGAAAATTCTTTGTTATCGAATCCAACATTAGTTAAGATGCAAACAATTCTAACAAATCTCTAGACTGTCTATATCAAATACGTATCTCAAAAGTAATCAAAATCGTAACACTACATACCCAAAATCTTGTCTCTAAAGTTTACACTGCTTAATTGCTCATGAGTCATCATAATCATAGTAATGATGAAGCTTTAGTTTCCAGAAATGGGATCATTCTTGTTGATCGATTTAACTTCAAAGAGTTTAAGCAAAACCCAACATTCCCAATCAATTTAGAAGAAGAAATAAATTCTTCTAGGGTACATGGTTGTGGGCAGTTAGTTTGTAGGTGGTGTAGGGCATGGTTCCTTTCCAAGTTCCATATATGAGAGGGGCAGTGGGAAAGTCCAATTTAATTACCATCTCCATCTGTGGAAGAAAGAGAAGGGTAATTACGTCTTTCACAGTAGTCCCCACGACCCACGTGTAGGTGAGCCATGGAGACAAAATGTTTGTGTTAGCAGGGGCTTGGGGCAGAAGCAAAGAGGGGTAAAAGTAAAAGCTATGCATGAGTGGGTTGGGAGACAGATAGAGTCCCAAATTTACCACACCTTGTGTGACATTCTTTGACACCAAACCACAGGGGTATGTCTGGCGTACAACTACACCCAAAGTTCATTTACCAATGTACTTTCTAACCAAAATGTATGTTCTTTTCCCTTCCCAATCTACGTACTTGAGATTCTTCTTTTTATATGTTTTAACTATCAAACTGTTAATTAACTACTGCCAATTATGAGTTTATCAATTCTTTTTATAGGTCGAAGTTAATTAGAAATCCCATATTCTCTAAATAATGAATAATTAATTAATTAATTAAAAAACACACTTTGTTTTCATGGAGAGCTTCTAATGATGACTGAGTGAGGATTTTCAGATAAACAGTGAGACCAGAGTTTATTTTAAACTTTAATTGATATTTTTAAATTGCATCGTGTTCACGTGTTATCCAACCGATCATTCAAAAGTCATCATTTGACCCTCTATGGAAGCTCTCTCTCTTGTTTCCATCAACTACACTCGTACTGCTAGCTTGTCTCATATCTTGCAAGAAATTTCATTCAACTTAAATTGCATAAAGCTTACGTACGGCATTATCTTGTTTTTAGTTAAGGAAAATTTTAAGAACAGTACATGAAAAATTGTTCACTCCTAATTTTGGTGTGTCAAGTTTCAAAACAATCATAACGGTACATGAACTTGTAATCTCAACCGAAAATATGTTCATACCATTTCATTCTCCGTTATCTAACATGTTTTTAAGCTTTGAGGGGAAAATCCGTCACTTCTTAATTTAGCAATAATATATTATTAAAATCAATAATTAAATTAATAATTCATAAGGAGAGGGAAATAAGAAAGGAAAAAGGTTTGTTTTCTCTCTTTTTCGTCCCCGTTCAAACCCAACATACACAAAAATGGTGATCGAGGTAGGAATGCAAGAGGAAGTTGGAAGATGATTTGATTTGGTAAAGTTATGGAAGAAAGGGTTTGAATTTATATCGGTGGGTATTGATAAGTAAGGTAACTTAGAGCGAGAAAACTATGTCGTAGTTTTACTTGGATTTGGATTGGGACGAGCAGCAAAGTCTTTTTTTTTTTGGTGGATAAGAGCCTTTCATTAAAACCAAACTCAGCAACTTACAAATACAACGAATAGTAAGCAAATAAACCAGGTAAGGGGAAAGCAACAAAGTTTTTAAGAATAGGTTTGAGTTTATAAGATTAAAAAAGTATATAAATAGAAAAAAAGAAAAAGAAAACATAATATAAAGAAAGAGAGAATGGAGAAAACTCGAAACCACCCTTTGAAAAATAAGAAATTACATATAGTTAACGGTGTTATTGACGGCATGTGCTAAAACTGTCCCGACTTTTAAACGTCATGTACCATTTTGATTGTTTTGAAACTTGAAACACCAAAATTGAGAATGGACCGTTTGTCATGTACTGTTCTTAAAATTTTCTCTTTTAGTTATTATATATCTTGTTTGTACGTATGGATGATCAAGGATGATATAAAAATGACATATATATATATCTACTGAATCACAAATTTTGTTTGAATTAATTATAATTTCAGACTAAAAATTTAGTTTGGGTAATATATAATATATATATAACCCTTCTCGGCTGCGGACGTTCGCACCAATTGTTTTGGTGCGGATTTCCATTTTTGCACCACTTTTCGATCGAATTTCCTCATCTCCACCGTCTAGTATCTAGATAATATTGTGTAGATCATCTCTGCAAAATTTCAGCCAATTTGGTGATCGTTAATGCCCTCAAAATTGTGTTTTTCTGGTATAAACATAAACCGGACATAATTCAGTCCGTCCATTTGTTTTTCGAGTTTAAGGGCCTTAACGATTACCCAATTGGCTGAAATTTTGCAGAGATGATCTACACAATATTATCTAGATACTAGACGGTGGAGATGAGGAAATTACAATCGAAAAGTGGTGCAAAAAGTTTTAGGTGCGGACGTCCGCAGCTGAGAAAAATACGTATATATATATATATATAGATGGGTTACAATTAAGAAAATAGTGTTCCTCATACATATATTGGTCCCAAATGCTATGTGATTAATAACATGATAAAACATCTAGTGTAGCTGGACGTACGTACCTTCGTAGCCAGGGAAACAAACGTTAAACAGTACTATCGAAAGGTATACGTGCATATAATTATAATTAGAGATCGATCGAGCTAGCTATATATATAGTACCTAGCTATCATATCATGATCAACTTGATTCAACCCTGCCGGGGATTTTATCAAATCAAATGGGGACATTGTATACCGTTAATTCAGAGACCATAAATTGTTGTTCAAGAGAAACAGATCATACATTTCTTTGGTACATAACATAAATAGTGACAATTTCAACTACGTACCACCTACGTACATATAATGAGGAAACGAAATAATCTCAAAGTGTCAATAGAGGTTTGTATGTGTTAGTAATTAGGGTTCGGCCATTGAGTTAGAGTTTACGTCCATACATATGTTGAATAATTATTCCTCATCTAAGACCTCTTTTTGTCGGTTAACTAGGCCACTTATGAATTAATCAAATCTAATTGTTTGAATGAGCTTAGGTGTTTCCCAAAACAAAGCAAAAGTTGGCATAACCTTTTGACTTTATTCCTTGATTAGGATGTCTAATTATATGCATGGCATGCATATATATAATTTTGTGAATTAAGGGTACGGTCTTACTATAGGGTTCTTAAAATGGTGCAATAAGAAATTTGCATATATATAGCGGGACACCGCTTTGAAATTAAAATCTGGTGCTCCTCATTTCGTTCATTTTTAGGTCACATTTTCATATCTCCACCTTCAGTGTCTAAAACATAGTGTGTAGATCATTCCTACAAAGTTTCATCTAATTTGGAGATTCTTTGGGTACCTAATTTAGACACACTATGTTCTAAACACTGAACGGTAGAGATGTGAAAATGTGACCTGAAAGTAAGCGGAGCACAACATTTTAATTTCAAAACGGTGTCCTGCTCTGGAAGGGAACTGTGTGTGTGTGTGTGTGTATATATATATAGGAGTTAGTGAGTAACCATAAATATAAGTTTATAACAATTATCTTTTCCTTTTGTCGATTTGAAATATTTATCCATTATCATCGGATATATACAATGAACACAGTTATATATTCAATAGTAATTGTTGAGTACGACTGTCGATCCATCTTGATTAATTTACGCTATTTACGACTAGAGAGAGGATTTAGATTAGAGAAGAGAAGCTCTTTTCTTTTTGCCAACACGGTTAATTAGAAACTTGAGTTCAGAGATGAGCAGCTCTTTTCTATTTGTATTAAATTTTTGTAACTCGTTAAAAAAATTGTTCTCGATGTAATGAGTCAAGTAACAAGTCAAGGGCTGGTTGTTGGATATAAGGTTGAAAAACCTTACAATGATATAGCTAGTTCCAACTCTTGTGAGAAACAAAGGTATAATTTTTCCCTTTTCTTTTTCCTCTTTTTATGAAAAAAGTAGAATCATTTATCTTGGGCATATTGAAAGATGATGCAAAGCTTTTAAGACCTTTATAAATTAAAACATCGGTATATGTTACCTTTGTTAATGTTGTAACTTTGTTTCTGGTTAAGTCACCCATCCATGGCTGGCTCCATACAAATTAGGGTCCCCCACCCCTTTGTCATTAATTAAAACTTTCAAAATTTCTTCTTTTCAATTGGACGAGTGTACTCCTTTCCCTAACAGACTGTCAAAACTCTCAACCAACCAACACATTCATAAACCATGACCCATAAAGCCCAATAAGGATGGGGGTCCATAGCCATAGTTATTAATGAATCTAGAAATAGAAGAAAAATGACATTCAATTTATGTAGGAGATAACCTAAAACAGTCCATGCATTATGTGATTTTAATTTATATTCTTTTAAAAGAAAGCGCCATTTTATTCAAAAAATGACTAAACTTGTACAAAGTAAAGCAAATCACCCTCCCAATTGATATATAACAACAAAGTTTATTCACTATTGATTTGGGCTTTCAAGTTACCTAGCTAGCTAGCTAGGAGCTAGCTTCCAGAGAGAGAGAGAGAGAGAGAGAGAGAGAGAGAGAGAGAGAGAGAGAGAGAGAGAGAGAGAGAGAGAGAGAGAGAAGAGAGAGAGAGAGAGAG
>NC_020495.1:20748312-20790448 GCF_000184155.1 Fragaria vesca subsp. vesca
GAGAGAGAGAGAGAGCTTTCTCCGTATTTTGTGCATTTTTTGTTTCCGTTCTAAATTGTCAATTATATGATAACATAAGTAAAATATCATCTAATCTATTGACATAAGTACTGTCTCCTAGTTGTTAGGGGAAAGTCGTAAGTTTTACTCATGAAAGACCAATTGTTGTACATCAATGATAATGCATGTATAATACGTATAATTACATAATTTAGAGTAGCCGAAGCAACAAAATGCCGTGTCCATACGACTTAACGGGAACTAAATACTTAGCAAACTAAATAATTAACAACCATCAAGGGACTGAAATTAATAACTAAAGACTAGGTGATCGACAATATACCCTCGATCCTAATGTAACAATCTTACCCCAACCTCCTCAGTACCACCACCGCCTTATATGATCAAAGGGCTCAAGCCACCAAAATACCCTCAACGTTT
The DNA here is from genome assembly GCF_000184155.1 of Fragaria vesca subsp. vesca. Taxonomy (NCBI): domain Eukaryota; kingdom Viridiplantae; phylum Streptophyta; class Magnoliopsida; order Rosales; family Rosaceae; genus Fragaria; species Fragaria vesca. Next base: position 20,748,754 of record NC_020495.1, read on the forward strand.
AGTCATCGGTCACCTTGGTTCTAGTTAAAGGGAACTGAATCAATTAACCACGTACCTTGTTCTCATACTAATTAACGAGTAAGGGTGGATACTTCTACTAATTCAATTGGATACAAATCCAAATCACTCTCCCAATTAACGACTCAATGTAAGAAACCAAAAGTGAAATAGAAAAATGGATGTGTTGCTATACACACACACAAAGGACTGAAAGGAGTCTCTACTAAATTTTTTTTTTTTNTTTTTTTTTTTTGTTTGGGGGATAATTATTCTAGAATTTCATTTGATATATTATTGCTAGTTGGTACAATTGAATGAATCATCCAAATAAATTTCTTGTTTCATCGGTTTACTGGCCAAGTTTTTCTGAACAGCTCCCCAAATTAGTGTTTGATCCGGTCATGAATACATATTCTCAAATATATATGGGAATAATACATTGCCTTCCCTGTAATTTTTTTCTTTTTTTGAGGGACCTCTTGTGCTTCCTTGAAAGTTGAGTTGGCTTAGACACTCTACACTATTCAGCATAATATATATTGAACCAAACTATCTCAAGGTTAGTCGATAGTCGATCATTAGAACGACAAAGAAACCCTACCTTGAGATCAACAACAACCAAGGAAAATATATGTAAATTAAGCACAAGGATTTTGGTGGGAAATTTACATCGAAGCTTGAAGGCTCGTACTTCGAATTCTCAAGTCAAACGAAGTACTGTCTCCAACCTAAACTTCCTAAGTTTTGTAATGAAGTAGTATATAATGTATAGAAGAAGATCGAATTTGTTTTGGGGTTGGGGCATGCAATAGTACTTAACTATCATAATATATATATAATGAATTGGTTTTTCCTAGGGTTTCTGACAGACAGTATTGGAAGCAATGTACTAATTAACTAAACACACATAATAATTTATTAATTTGTTTGTGTTAATTAATTTAACAAAACTCAGAGGAACATTGTTGCGGCGACCAACACGGAACAGCATATATAGAAGACTGACAATTTATCTTTGTGAGCCAATCGATGATCGTATCATTAACTAATTAAGATCAATGCATGGGGGATTATTATTTTGATTTTGATTACTTAACAAGTGATTAATTTGAGGGTTTTGGATCGATCAGTTAATGTCAACCTTCCTCGGAAATTGAGATTAGGGTTTTCATGTTTTGAGGAATTTTTATAGGTAGATTTATATTGTGGAAGCATCTATGTGATCAATACCGAGAATTTTCTGGTTATATTATTAGTATTTGTGTTTCAGCTTTCCACGCACTTTTGGCCATATCAAAGAGAAGAGGTCAAGGAGCTTGGAATATCTTACATTAACATTAGCACCTTCTCATTACAAATTAAGGATTTGTTTACATATATATGGGAGCTAGCTAGGGAGTTTTGATATTCATCGATCGCGATGTCCTCTTTCCTCGTTAGAAAAATGATCGAGGTTCAATATTGTATTGCATTAGAAAATGTTATTGATTCTCCGTTTTACCTTATAATGAGGGCTCAATCGGACAACCTCGAGCACACGTACGTGAAGAAGCCAATTTTTGCGATATTGTTTTTCTCTTTTCTCTTCAACATTATGCATGTCTTGGAAGAGAATTGCATGCGTCTTCTCTTTTTCAATCCTTTCTGATTTTTATCGGTTCTTTTAGCACAAGTTAATTGGTGTGCCACACTTCCTGAACGGAATCCATTGTTGTATTTGATTTTTTTCCAGTGATTTTCATTTCAATTTACTAAAATCCACTTATATTAATTTAGCGTCTCAAATACGTACCGGAAGCGAGTATGAAGAAGTTACGCACATTAATTGTAATTTCTTTTTAGTAAATCAGTGGGATATATTGTGCGCGTTTTGACCAAACATGAAGGACTTCTCCAGGAAATGTTGCTCCGATCGAATCAGTCATAAGTCATAACCACTCTAAAACAAGTGTATACAAATTAAGTAAGAAGGACATCCAGCTGCATCCACAAAATTTGACTTAATAAGAGGGCAAGTTAAGAAAGATCACGTGATGATGATAATGTGAATTTGATTGTGATCGATACTACTTTTCCATCAAATGATTATTGATATATATAATTGCCTCCCTCCAATGTACGTATCACTTTCTCTCAAATCTCAACTACGTACGTACATGTTGTCATACATATGCTCCATCGTTAGAATATAGGTAACAACATTAGCGGTTGAAATCCAAGGAGGCTAAACAAATTTAACTAAATCTTAGTGTTTCTTTTGATTTGTTTACATATATAATTATGAGTTTGTGTTTTTGTGAATCTTGTCTGCTCCGATTGTGATTTCTCTAAAATTACTTGTTTGTTTATTATTGCGTATGGATAACTAAATAATTTCGCTATTTGATTAGATTCTTTTTGTATGATCTTTAAATGGTACTCGTTCAGAACATATTTTGATAATGACATGATCGAATAAAGTGAAGATTTGTTTAGGGTTGTGAAATCCACACACTCTAAATTGAAATCTACACATTTTTTTTGTCTTTTAGTGATTTAAACTTTGTCTTTTTATGAATAAGTTAAACCAAAAAAAAAAAATAGTGTGTGGATTTCAATTGTTTATTGTAACTAAAATGAACAAAGAAGTTTCGATTCCCGCATAACGAGGAACATAGTTGTGAATCTCTAACATTGCACGCTGATATGTGTTTCAAAAATATAATCTCAATATGCATTTTCAAAAATATAATCAAATTATCTATATATACCGAAAAATTAACATGAACACCACATTAAAAGTTTATGCGTGATAGAATATTCCACATATACAGTGATAGACTGAGATAGATCGACCAGTTTCAAGTGATTCGAGCTAGTCTCTATAGCATAGATCTAGTTACAGAAAGTTTAAAACTAATTAATGCATAATCTACATCAGCTGCATTAGTAAGATTTTGATTTTGAGTTCATGAACATTACAAAGTGAAAACAATGATTTCCAAAGTACATAAAGAATATATGGTCTGTTGATTACTAGGTACTTGTGTGCACGCAAGTTATTGCTCTTTCACCATAGCTTCAGAGCTTCTTATGTATGCCGTCCGTCCAACAGAGAATATATCATATACTTTGGTTCATGATACTTTCAGAGAGTCATTGTCTGACTGCATCATTCATGATACTTTCACCTTCGAGTCTTCAACCCCAGATTCCACATTGTCCTTGTCAATCTTATTTTCAACCCCAATATAATCTACCATTTAACGTTTCTACAAATTTAGTTTAGCTAGTTCGGTTAAACTAACACAACTATATACATATTCAACTTTTTTGTTTAAGGTTAGGTGTATCGATCATAACAAATTAAGAGCAGTGTTGAAAATCGAAGTCTCGGAACTATATGTACTATTTAGATCTGCCTTTAATGATTCTTTTTTGCATTTTCCTGCTTCCATCGATCCTAAAATTACCGGTTTATACTTGAACTCCAGTTTCAATTTTAGGTGCTTCTATAAAGAAAAGTTACGTACAGAACATAAAAAAATGAATAGCTAATTAACGGGTACGTTCAACATTAAAAATTTGACGTAGAACAAAAGAGGATGGACAAGCTAGGCTCACCAATTTCACTTGTCTGATTGATTTCCCACGAGCTAGGATGTATATATTATGGTGTATGTTAAGTAAAATGTGTGTACGTATTTGTTTGTGGGTTCTTGATGAGGACTTGTTTTGGATTTCTTTTGTTGCTTTCGATCACATATATATTTGTGATCATTGGTCATTCTCTTTCTATTAGATGGATTAATTTCCTTCACAATCCCTCGCTCCCCTATCTGTCCATCCCTCACCACTCTCTTCTTCTTTTGTTTTCTTTACAAATATATAGAAAATTTCATCAACTAAAAAACAAACACAAATAGATAGACTGGTATGATTCTCTCTTTACCCTACTTTGGTTCCACGGTTTCACTTTGTAGATGATGACTAGTTTTGATAATGAAATCTATTTTCTTTGTCGACTAATAAGCAAGTATATATACTGCACTTCCTCATGATACAATAATTAACCTCAGCATGCAGTAGACCAACCTAGCTAGTACATAATCTTTATGTTTGTTTGACGTACAAGAAAACATTACCACCTTATAATTTTCCCATAGGTTTAATTTTTGATAAAGTATAATATACACAATCATGTTTTCGTCTTATTTGAATAAAGATCATAAGCGATACACTCATTCACAACTGCACTAAATAATAGGTTTATAAAAGTTTTGCCAGCATGATTGTAACAGTAGTTGGTAAATTTTATTTGGTCAAGAAGATCGTCTTTGCTGCATGCATGATTGAATGTTCAAGCTGGAAGCATCTATCTCCAGGATTAATTAGATATGCATGTCCCTATTCATATATCACATCCATCTTTTTTTTGCATATGTAATTCAGTCCTTTCTTTAATTCCACCCATTGCCAAAACCAACTGATCAAAAACTAAAGTTCCACATATAATTATTTTCTGTCAAGTCTTTAAAGATGTAATTCTCACTTTCTCAGCATTCTTCCGACAAAGTACAACATTCTTGACCATAATATGGATTAAAATCAAAAGTGTATATTAGTGGAAGATTTGGACAATATTCCTGAAATATATGCATGACCTTGAATTACCTTAAAATAGATAATAGGATGCAATATGAAACATGATACACGGCCAGGAGGTTAGTTATGCAATATGAAACAAAATATACTCGAGAAAATGATAGAGCACATCTAAAAAGAGAGAACATCTCCATTCAAACCCAACATGCATAACGTACTACAAGACTTAAAGTAGCAAATGCTTCTTCCTTTTCTTTTCTTTTTTTCTACATGAGTCCCATCTATACATTAGCCTAGCAATTATAGGGTAAGAGGCATAGCATTCTGTTTATTATATATAGTAGACCTAATTCGAATTAACATAAAAAAGAGGAAACATTATGAATCTTTTCCAACGACTTAGAGCAAAGGGGAAAATAGATAAGTGCCCTACAAATCTCTTTAGAACTAGTGAGTGAAAGACATGCATATCTAGGATTTTGACAGGAACCCATATTCACATATATATGCTTTAGTATTGTTCTACAATCTACATGCATATTTTCCTAGCCTTGTTTCACTTTCACTTTCCACCATTCCACACACTTATTCTCCTCCAATAAAATGGGCCTTCGAAACTTTTGAGGCATCCAATCAAATTAATTTTGATAGGGAGTGCAGTGGAGGTTTCCCACCTAATAGGAATTATGTAATTTGGCTTCAACGAAACCCTAAACCTTACAGATAAACGAATGAATAAAGAACATGAGAAGGAAATCTGTGTTAAAATGGAATCTGGTCCTGACCAAAAATAATTGTGACCTAATAACGAGCATGCTTGGTTTTAGCATCTGCATGCACTACTGTGTCACCAAATACACCACAAAAGCCCAAGTCTAGAATTAAACTAGAGGGATAAACAATGTTGATAACTTGATATTTCAGATAAGCAATGTTGTGCATGCGAAGGAACTAAGTGAATGTAAAGCAAGAAATCCACAACAGCAAGATTGTTTATCAGGAAATTTAACATTTAGGACAAAAAACTAGAGCTCGAGTCCATGAAATATGGTTAGCCTATGAAGGAAAAAAGATCGTATAAGAGAAATCGACTGCATGCAATTAATCCACAGCTCAATCACTACGATCTCATCGTCTAAAGTGACAATATATATCTTCTGCAACTACTTCAATCTTAAAGTGAGAAACAAGAACGATAACGTTGATTGCGAAACAATGCAAGGATGTATAGATCGATTATAGAGATTCGTACAGAAGGTAGATTGCTAATTAAGGCTTAACAAAATTCTCTTAATTCTAATATAATTAAGCGAAGCTATTAACGAATGTGAATTTAAAGGCTGATTAGCATCTTAAGGAAAGAAGGCGAAGAATAAAAACTTAGAATGCATGTAGCTGTTGTGAGAGATTGCGAAACTAGCCCGCAAAAATTGAATGAATCAGCCAAAAAAGTTTCAACGCATGCATCTTCCAAATCTAATGTGCATAATGAAGCTTAGAATGATAGACAAGATGTTGCACTCGCCACCTAGGTAGTAAAACACCCGATTATTGCTGGTTAGTTAACGAAGCTAGCTTATTTTTCATAGTGAGAACAGTTCTGGTAGCAAGAGTTCACCTAGCCTAGCTCCTGGATCACAGTGCGCAGTATCGATCTACCATGTCGAGCAAATAAACCCTAAATACTAGCAGCAAAACCAAAAACAGAGTTCATTCTAGACATGGTATAGTTGACTAGCATTACGGGAAAAGAAAAAAAAAATGCACGAGCTACTAGCTAGTAGTATTGAGTAACATCACACTACCAATTGAACGGCTAGCAAGCTAGTGTGTTTTTCTTTTACATGTCTGAGATGTCCATTCTTGATATCGATCATAGCCGGAAGATCAAGATCTGGTGGCGACGACGACAAATGTGCCGGCGTTGAGGCATGCAGCTGGTAGTATAAGCATGTACAACATGGGTGGGTGGTTTTGCTGGTGTGACCTCAAAACACACTGCATATACAACACGGATATCTTTTGACACAAATGTTGTATCGCCTATAAGACCCTTAGGCGACAGAAGACTGTTTTCATTTTGTGTCGCCTGTATTGAGATAAGGCAACACGGTATATATGTCGCCTGATAGTTTAAACAACGACATGCTAGAAGGTGACGTATCTTTATTTTGCCTTGAGGCGACACAGCTCTATAACTGCGAGTGAGAGAGAAATACGTCTTACAACAACATATAGGTGTAGGTTAATTTGTTTAAAGATGACATTTAAAAATCATGTGAAAATGTTACAGGCGACATATACTTGGTGAATTAGAATTTAAACTTTTCCATGCTACATTTATGTATCGCTGGATGAACCCACACGACATACTATTGATGCTGTTTCTGGTCTAGACATAGTACGACGACACATATGCATTGGGTGAATGATCTTCAGGCAACGTATATTTTTTCTTTTTTCATTTGGTCTCTTTAAAACAATAGGTATCTATCATCTGATATGTTTTAAGCTTTCACTACGTACGTGATATCTTTTTGGCTTTCAACATTTTCAGGCGACATTTGTCTATTGTATGAATGAGTTTGAGCTACATATAAGTGATGTATTTTTTTGATTTAAACTCTCCACTTAGGTTGCCGGTTGTTCTTTATGGCCTCACATTTCTGGCATCTTAACTTAGTAAAGACAATATATATTGTTATGTTTGTGTTGCCAGTTGTTGCTTTATGGCCACACATTTCTGGTATCTTAACTTAGTAAAGACAATAGATATTGTTATGTTTGTATCCATCCTCTGTAGCTGAAATCACATATATTGGTAGTCATGGCTTGTTTGAAACTACACAATTGCTATATTGAAACATCCTGATAATTTAAGTTTAAAAACACCATCCATAAATAAAATAAACATTCATAACTAAAATAAGCATTTAATATCCAAATTGATAACATAGACTTTCAATTCACCATATATAAACCGTACACAAACCTAGCTAGGCCATAAGAGATTAACAAAAAGCACCATCATTATGTTCAACTGCCTCATATGCAGTCCAACATGGTAACACAGCAAAAAGAACTACATAATTTGGGCAAACATACAGTACACATCAAAATATGACTGCAAATCAAATGCTGGCATAAATCTATAGGCAAGCTGATGGATGCTTTGTATCGAACTACATAATCTGGGCAAACATACAGTACACATCAAAATATGACTGTAAATCAAATGCTGGCATAAATCTATAGGCAAACTGATGGATGCTTTGTATCTCCAAAACAGTACTAAATGAAACCATACACTAGCTTGCTAGTTATTTGTAAACTTAAGAACATACTTTGCCCACTCTTGCCGAATAACATCAACATTCTCCATGGTGTAATATGCATCTCCCCTTGTCAACCATTGCAAGGACGACAAAAAACATAACAGATTGAACCAACTGTTTGAGTTATATAGCTCACAAACTGATGAATGCAAGAAATTAGTTTTTTAGACCAGTCTTGGTTTTTGTCCAGCACTATTTCCCTCATGTAAAGAATAATGAAATATCCACAAGTCTTGTCACCAAGCTGCTCCGGAATGCCTGAAGCAAATAATTTGTTTGCTTAATAAACCTAATAAACATGAACCGAAATGGTTAAGTGTAAATATAAACAGTTAGCTAAGATAGAGAACCTACTTAACAGTTTTCCACTGAAGTTTTCGTGCTTTCTTAGTAATGTGTGCATTCGTAATTTTGATGGCACTCAAAAACAACAAAATACCTGAAATTATAATCATAATGAACTAAATAATTAAACGATGTATTTTGTATATAATATACACCAATGATAAAGATGCAAGTTGGCTGCACTTACTGGTTTACTATGGTTTTCCATTCATCAGTGGTAACGTCCATTCGCCTCTTCGAAGGATCCATGTAATACACAAGGTCTTCGGTGAGACTCACCACCGTTAAAATCCAATGATCTATGACACACATATAAGAGAATAAAAACAATCATATATTTCATCTAGGTACACATAAATTGAGAATTTAAAACATATACAAAAATGCATGAATAAAACATATACATAAATGACATGAAATAATCTTGTCTATGTTAACAACATTAGACTCAGCAAACTTTAGAAACTCTTCAAATCCTAAATCAAACTCTTTTGATCTCCTATCAGCATGCATCCATGACTTATCCATCTTAGACAGAAAAAGCATTATTAGTACGTACATACACTATAGCCATTTAAACACATGCACATATATATAACAGTTCATTCATAGTTTCACATACAGCTGCAAGCATTACATCAATCCAAGCTCCAACAATACAATATACGAATACAATAATCTATCACAGCAAAGATAAAACACAAACAAGGCATGCATGCATATACAAAGTTTAGACAAACAATCCATAAACTTTCTGGTCATTTCGAAGACTCACCATAAATTCACAATCAAGCCTTTGGCCTTTTCCACTGCACCACACACGGGCACTGAGCTTTCCCAACAAATCCTTTTGTAACACAGCATTGAGCCTTCCTAGCATTATAGGATTAACAACAATTTCAACAAGCAAATTTTCAGTAAGAAGTTTTTCAACACAGTAATTTAAAGCTTAACACATTAGAGAAATGAACAATGACTAACCTCAGGTAACGAATAAGCAAGTTTTCCAGCTCATATCTCACCTATACAATAAAGAAGTTTAGATCGTATCAGTATGTGACAAGAATAGAATTTCAATTGCAAAATCCCAAATAGAAGAACCCAAAATCCTAAACTGAGTTTAAATCGAAAGAAGAAAAACCTAAAATCTATTTGAATAGAAGTAACAATCCCCAAATCCCAACCGATTTGAATCAACCCCTAAAGCCCTAAATCCCCAAATAGAAGAAAAACCCTAAAATCGATTGAATCAAGAACTCAGTCGAAACCCTAAGCTTACCGTGAGAAGAAGAAGGAGATAGCGCACTGTGAAAAGAAGGAGAGACGAGAACAGTGATGGAGGATGAGATGAGAATAGTGAAGATGAGACGGAGGAGTGTTTTGGAGACGAGAATGAGAGAGGAGCTCGATCGATGGAGGCTGAGAGAAGAATGAGAATGAAAGTGTTGAGTGTTGAGAGGTTCGATCGGTGCTGAGAATGAGAGAAGAATGTGGCTGAGAGGTTTGATCGGTGCTGAGAGAGTGAATTGTGACAGAGAGAGTTTTTTTCGATGGAGGCTGAGAATGAGGGAGTAGTGAGAGTCGATAGGTTTTAGGTCAAAATGCGCAAGTGCACCAATTTTTTCCAAAGAGTGTGTTCTTTTTTTCAAGAATTGCGCCTTTTTTCCTTACACATAGATGTTGCCCTAACACACTAACATATTTGTCTAACTACAAAATCAAATGTTGGGGGGAACCAAACTTAATTATGGAGGGTATTCCCTCCAAAGGTATTTCAGAAACTAAAAAGTAACTATAAGACAACACATAAATGTTGTCATATTAACAAAAAAATTTGTCTGCAAAATGAAATGGTTTGGAGGGAATCCACCTAAGTTAAAATTAAGGCTAGGGTTTCGTTTACCTCCAAAGTCAAAAATTACACTATTTCAGTATTAGCTAACACATCAATGTTGTCTTATTAACAAAAAAATTTGTCTGTAAAATCAAATAGTTTGGAGGGAATCCACCTAAGTTAAAAAGCTAGGGTTTACCTCCAAAGTCAGAAATTACTAAATTCCAGTATCAGCCATGTCACACCCTAATTTTCGAATGATAATTTTCAAAAATTTGGGCATGATATATCTCAAAATATTAATAATCCCAAAACCTATTCAACAAACTTCAAAGAAAACTAAAACTCAATTGCTGAAATGTAAATGTCACACAACTCAACACTGAGTTAAACATTACATCTTCTTAATTACATTAACTTCAAAAGTCTAGTAAAATAAGGACGCTCACATGAGCTTAAAAACAAACCGCATAATATACAAATAAAATGTACATCATCTAAAACCCAGCTACTATGCCTCTGCCTCAACCCTGCAGATCATCACTTGCAGGTCTAACCCTTACACCATGAATTGGTGCATCGGGTTATATTGTAAACAACAAACCCGGTAAGCTAAAAAGCCCGTAGGAGTAACTCCTAAAAATAACTCAATCCAACATCACATAAGATAAAACCGGTAATTCCTGCTTTAGAACTTAGTTCAGGAATCGCCTCAAACAAGAAAATTCAAAAGAGAGTAAATAAGAAAACACAACAATTTCCAAAATAATCAAAATCATAAGTGAATTATGCAAAAAGGATAGTTCAGGAATTCCACTAAAAATCACACAAATAAGATTGAAAATCTCCTGCATTAAGCATAGTTCAGAAGATACCCAAAACAAGAAATTTAATCGACAACAATTAAGAACAATGTTAAAACCACATAACCAATACTTTTACAAATATACATGTACTCATGAGTCCCAGATACAAATAAATACCTCTCATGACCTACAACAACAATTTATGTACCCATGGGTTCTAGACACCTTCAGGTACCTCCCACGATCTACACCGACAGACGGATTAGAGCTATATTCCTAATCGTAACCAATCACCCGGCCAAAGGCTTGGAACCAAGGAAGAAAAAATCGATATTTTCACACAGCGATATATATTTCTCACCCATTAATTTTTGGTCCGAAAATATCGATATTTCGCGATACATTCGAAATCTCGCCGAAACTGTCGAAATCTCGCAGAAATTTTTTTTTTCCCGCCAATTTGAATGGCTGTGGTGAGGGGTGAGTGTGGTCAGCGCCGAAATTGTTGACTGGTTTGCATGGCAAAATGATCTGCATCAAGGGGATTCGAACCTTGCTTCCTTGGGTACAAGCCTAACATCTTAACCAACCCTATTAACCATCTAACTTGTTTATTTTAGTATTTTTATAATATATATATATATTGGTTTTTCTTTTTCCGAATCTGAAAAGTAAAACATTAGGTAAATGTCTAATCCTCAACTAACTTTTTTACCTACATTTCCATAAAAATAAAAATAAATTTTTTTACCTACACTTCTTAATTCTTTTTTAATTAATATATCTGCAGGTCAAATTTTATAACTACCTTTTAAAAAATTATTAACGATTCAGCACTAATTTTTTCAACTTAACTCACTACAACTCCATATAGATCAATGTTTATTCAAGTTTTTCATTTCAAATATAGTACATAATATAAAAAACAAACATCTCTTAAAGTTTGGTTTAAAATTTCCTTGTTTTTCTTAAAATTTCAGTCAATTTTCTCATTTTTTTTACTGCAATCGATATTTCCCCGAAATTTCCGTCGAAATTTCCATATTTTAGAAGGTCGAAATTTCCGTAATCACCGAAATTTTCTTCCTTGCTTGGATCCCAGTTTGACAATCCAATATCAAATCACAAAATAATAATAACATCATAACCGTAACCAATCACCCGATTAAAGGCTTAAAACCCGGTTTGACTATTTAAACAACAAATCACAATAGAGTAGAATTCATCATAACCATAACCAATTATCCGATTAAAGGCTTGGAACCCGGTTTGACTATCTAAACCACAAATCACAATATAATAAAATCATCATCAATCAACACAAGGAGCGCATCATAAAAATTATATCCTTCCACATAGATATATTTATACGAACAAACATAAATATCCCCACAAGAATAATCTATCAATAGCCAAAAACATTATGATCACATGAACCTTAAAAATAATCATAGGAAAACTTGTTTTAACTTATCTATGAGCCGTTGGCGATCAAACTCATATATTTTAAAACAAACAAAAACATAATTTTTAAATTATAATCATTATAATCATTATCATCATCACAGTCATCATCATCATCATCACAACCATCATCATAATCATCATCACAACCATCATCATAACCATCATCACAATAACCATAAATAATTGGTCCTAAAGTGAATCTTGATTAGATTTACTCACCAAAAACACAAGGAACAAGCTCACTCACAACTCCACAAGCTACCTAATTAGCACACATTAAAACCTTATTAACCACTCAATAAGAAACAAAGTACCCTTAACCAACCCTTAGCCTAAAGGTTTCCCAAAAGAGGGCAATCCTTCCTCTGAAACCTCCCAAGGTCGTCGGACACTCAACAACCTATCGAAACTGTCTCCAAGTTCAACTTCCAAAGTTTACAACTTAACAAACCTCAATGATTAACATAGCACCTAATATGCACTATCAAATCAACACTTAACCTTATAACACAACAACACACTCCCAACTACAACAACTAGTTAACACAGCCACCCAAATTCACTCACACTGCCCGGACATGCTTCCACGTGCCACCACAGGCGGTGGCGAGTGGGCCCCATGCGCCACCACAAACTTCAAAATTTGGGGAAACTCCCAACACCAAACTTGTGGATCACAACATAAGAAACATTTTTTGTACCTGAGACTAAGCTCGATTTAACCTGGAACTGCCCCAAACAACCACCACAAGCTCGGGCTTCAAATCTGCAAATCCGGGTTCGAAAACTCAAAACTGAGTTGATTGGTTTGCACAGCCACACACAGAAGAAAGAGGGGAGCAAAACTCACCTAGTGCTGCACCTTGTCACCGCCGTAAGTGGCGGTTTCGATCGGTGACGCGTCGACAGTGGCGTCAGGTCTAGCTGCGCCACCTACGCTGGTCGACGACCTTGAAGACTAGCACAGTTGTGTTGAGGAGATCAGTGCAAACCTATAGGAACTGACGACGTCTCGATTGGTGGCCGGAAAAAGAAGAAACTCCGGCGAAATTGTAACAGCTCCTCCGCCTCGTGGCGGCGTCTAGGCGGCGCGACGACGAGCGACGCTGCCCCAGGAATGGAGAGGAGGTCCATCCGAACCGAACGGGACTGGCGGCGTCCAATTTGGTGGCTGGACGACCGAGTTCCATGTCGAAGAAGGTTAAGGGGCGCAGACGGTCAGGAGAGAGGAGAGAGAAACCGGCTGCAATTTCTAGGGTTTCCAAAAATAAAACCCACAACGTTCTATTTATATACTTTCCAAAATTGGATACTAACTTCCTCTAACCGTAGCTTTTTCATACGACATCCGTTTTACGCGTGCCGTGTGTCTACGAACTCGTATCGCCAAACTCTACAACTTTCAAGAATGAAGTTTTCAAAAATATCTTACGGATAAAAAAGTCAATTTTTGACCACTTAAAAGTCAAAGCACCTTAATAAAATTGATTCCCGAAACTTCAACTTCGCACACACGAATGAGAATTTCCCACAAAAATCCTTCATTAATTCCGGAAATAATACAAGGAAATTGATATAAAAATTTAGGGTATTACAAGCCAACACATAAATGTTGTCTTATTAACATAATTAAGTAAAATTTTCACACAAGTTGTCAATTCATAAAAATTCAATATCAGACAACACATAAATGTTGTCAGATTAACATAATTAAGTAAAATTTTCACACAAGTTGTCAATTCAATAAAATTCAATATCAGTTAGCACATAAATGTTGTCTTATTCTTTTCAAAAAAAAAATGTTGTCTTATTAACATAATTAAGTAAAATTTTCACACAAGTTGTCAATTCAATAAATTCAATATCAGACAATACATAAATGTTGTCGGATTAACATGAGTAAAATTTTCACACAAGTATTGATCAATTTGGAAATCCCTCCAAAAGTTGAGAAAAGATAACCTTCATAGCTAGACGACATATAAGTGTTGTCCGAATGTAACTTTCATTTTGACAATTGAGACTAAAATAGACCTCTTTCTTCACCAACATATATGTATTGTCCCAAAAACATACATTTTTTTCAAAGAAAATTAGTATTGTCTAAGTGCATATTCCACCAACACAGAAAAAAATGTGTCGCCCCAAAACCCCGAACCATACTTAATTTTGTTTGTGTCGCCTGATGGGTGTTGCCTGATGCAGGAAATTGCAGTGTTGATTGGGTGTTGGCTCGAAACACCATGGCAGGTTGTGCTGGGTTCTAGGTGGTCGCATTTGGGACCGCTGACACTACCTCCTCTCCTTCTTACTCGCGTGGACATGGACGATCACCATGGTTGATCATCACACAAACACTACAACGCCTGGAAGCCTTTTATACTTGTATTTTACCAAAACAAACACACATATATGAGAGAAAACTTAATCCTTCTTTCTAGCCTCACGGGTAGGATTAGCTGAACCCTAGCGATCATTTTTTTGAAAACAACATTGTCCACCAACAAAACAGAACTTATCGTTTCTCTATTCAAGTGAGTAGTGACCAACATAGTCACTGTCGGAGGAACGAAAATCGGGGTGGGCTACATTTGACTTATGTTGTGAACAAAAATTATTTATAAAAAAATGGCAGTGTGTTTTGTTTTCTAGGATAAACCATTAGAGCAACAATCCTCAAATGAACAATTAGATTAACAATCCTCAAATAAACAATTAGATTAATAGATCTTTTTGCTGAGAGATTCACCCCTTTCTTTACTGCATTATTCTTCTTCTTCAACCTTTTTGCCATCCCTGTGCAGCAGCATTATTCTTCTGCTATAGGTTTAGTTTCTAACTTCTTCACTATTATATATGGCCCTCGTTGTAGAAATTAGTCAGTGCTCAAGTCACCAGCTCTCATTTGTATACTTGAAGTCAAAACCTACGAGTTGTTAGCGAGTGATGACATTGAGCTCGGATCATAATTAGACAACATGATCATCATTAAGCAGATACTGCATAAGCTAATAATCCAATATATCACACTTCTTATTATACTACTAGTCTCCACATGGTCCTGCGTTTCACAAGGCAGGCTGCGCCGCTGAGATATAGGGGTACCTCACTGGCTCACTCACTCACAATGAGGTAGGCTCACTCTATTTTTGAACATTTTTTTATCCATAATTAAATTTATTTAATATTAATTTACGAGGATGTTCAGTTGATTAGTAATAGGCTAAGAAAATCACGCTCAACTTCTATGTAAACTCAATAGTGAAAGAAAATATTTGAAAAAAATTCAGTTTACCCCCCAAATTTTTGGTGGCAAAATCAGTTCAATCCTGCAACTTGTTTTTAAATTAGTTCGCCCCTTCAACTTTCGTAAACACATGAGTTAGGTCCAATTTTTGAATTCCCCTCGAAATATGACATCACCAAAGCTGTTGGAACTAACAAGATGACCCATAATTCAGATTTATCCCCTCATTTTTAACGAAATGTTTGAAATACCCTCATTATTTTATTCATTATACCTAGATTAATTGGAACTCGTAAAATAAAAAGGAATAAAATCCTCACTCGATCTTAGACTCTTATTAGTCGATCTCACTCTCTCTCTCTCTCTCTCTCTCTCTCTCTCTCTCTCTCTCTCTCTCTCTCTCTCTCTCTCTCTCTCTCTCTCTCTCTCTCTCTCTCTCTCTCTCTCTCTCTCTCTATCGCACCATCATCTTCAAACCTTGCGATACCCAGATTTACAAAAATCCAGATCTAGGCTGTTAGGGGTTAGAAGATCAACTCAAAGGTAGAGGAGATGGCTGGGGCAGATGTTTGGATACCCCGATTGGAGAATGGAGGCGAACCAAATTACGGTGAGTTAGGGCTTTGAATTTTTGATTGTTGCAGATGATTTAGGGGTTTTACTGTTTACAGATTTAGTGTTGTTGATTATTGATTTCGGGATTCATATGCATCTAGGTATCCGATTTAGGGCATTCGAGACGAAAGATTATGGGTTACAACTAAATTATGGGTCCCTTTGTCAGTTCCAACAGTTTTGGTGACGTCATATTTCGAGAGGAATTCAAAAATTGGACCTAACTGATGTGTTTACGAAAGTTGAAGGGGCGAACTGATTTTAAAAAAAAGTTATAGGACTGAACTGATTTTGGCACCAAAGATTTAGGGGACAAACTGAATTTAATTCCAAATATTTGTATGTTGAGCAGCTTTGTTTTCAACAGTTAAATTTGATCCAATAGTAATTGAACACTCTAGTCAAATACTAGTTAGGTGAACATCACTAATTTGTCCAATCTGTAAATCTCAAACGTCACATTTATATTCGATTACCATCCAGTTTCATTGATTTTACTCTTTTGCTATATACTTCAAAGTTTCCAATATACCGAAGAATTACATTTCTTTACTTTATATCTTTGGACACTGATCTGAACCTAGCTAGAGGGTCGACGATTCTGATAGCAGTAGAACTTAACTGCTCTGTGGCTAAAGAAGTTTGCAAGTTATGAACTTGAGGTCTTGAGGAAATCCTTGAGAAATCATCTCGTCATGTATAACATAACAAGGTGAACATTATTGTGTCACAATCACCTAAACAAAGGGCAGAGATGACCCAAACGAGAACGAAGAATCAAATGGTGAGGGTGATCGCAAAAGGACACAACACAGGAATAAGGGAATTGTTGGCCTTTCCAGGTGCACTGGAAGAGCAGGGATCCCCACATTGTCCCCAGATGCCTTCACTCAAAGGGCACGCAAAGTGGGTTATCTTCTACGGCAGACGATAAGAAGAACAAGGTAGGCATTGATTCTTAGTTTCTAACTTCTTGCTTTTCGACAAGTTTTACCGTGTTTGTTCGATTTGCCCGAGTTTTTTTTTACACCAATCATTCAGCACAAACTAGTCCAAAAGAAGCAAAACATTGACAACTGTAAGATCAAGGACTGGCAGCAATGGTAACGATTACAATAACGATAAACTGTTTACCAAGGTCGATGTAGAAACAACCATCCCAGATGCCTAATGCTCAACATTAAATTAGTATCTGAGAACAACAAAACCAAAATGCACCAAAACTCAAACGCAAGCATAAGGTATCTGAGAACAACAAAACCAAAATGCACCAATACTCAAACGCAAGCATAAAGTATAAGCACATATACCATGGCGGGAGAAAGAGAAGGTGAAAAGCATATAATGAGAATGAAGAAATTTCTCTGCATTTTATTCATGTAGTCAACGTGAAGGACCCATTGCTACACAAAGAATAAAGAACCTATAAAGGAAGCAGCGAACACCTTAAGCAAGATCAGTGAGAATACCCACTTTCACTTGCAAGAATTGACTAACAACCAAATTTACATGGAATTCACTAACCCAATTTCTACTCCTCTTTTTAGTCTGAAGCTTTGCAGGAAGGACGGTTCTCCTGCCAAAGATGGACAAAAAACCCCGGCTCGAGAACCTCAATAATCACCAACGGTGCAAATTGCCCCCAATTTGAGGCCAACGCACCAAAGAATGTAAATTTTATCCTAAGTTAATTTTTTTCACTGCTCCCAGAATCAATCTTTACCTTTACCCATTTTCCCGTGTTGTTAGAACCCCATTAGAGAAATTGAAGTGGTTAGCAAAGGTCAGGATCTATAGGCCAACAAGTTAGTTGACACTTCCTAGTGTGATCTAACTTCAATTAAACCTGTTCTCTGAAGCTAAGAAAGAAGGGCCTTTGACCTTAAAGCGCTTTAGCCCAATCTCTATTGGCGGAGGTTCCCTGCGGCTCTTTCCCAACTCAAGCTGGCGTAAATCACTTCTATGGTGATCTCGCTGTCTCCTAACAGAATCTTCATTGGTCAACTTCTTAAACTTGATAGACAAAGGAACGGTACTTCCTCTAGAAATGGTATTTCCTCTGGCAAATCTGTCATCTCTTGAAGCAATTTCCGGAGCCCCTTTGTTATTAGAAGTGCTGGAGCTTTGTAATGGCACTGACCTCCCACATCTGATATCAGGTTGCAGTTTCTTCAGTCGCTTAAATCCCTGCTTTTTGAAAATACATAACAACCGTAAGCGATATGCATATCAATGGATTAAACAACAGAGTTCAGACAGATAACAAGCTGGATTTACCATATGAGGGTTCCAAGAGAAGAAGATAATACAGATATACAATAGGACAGAAACTATTGCCTCTACTCCCTAAAAAAGGGTTGTAAGCAAAAAAGTGGGGCAACTTGAAATTGATCACAAACTTATCAGAAGTTAAATAGATCTGGACCAGAGTAAACTTTCCACCTATATAACATAGATCACGAATGACATCTTTAACATCTTCCTGACTTGAATGAACAGAGAACAAGCACACATTTCTCATCGACATGCTTATACAGTTATACAAAATGATTTCAGTATCGAGTCTCCAACAACAAATTTGAAAGTTTATTTTTAGTCTGTCTCCAGGTAAGCAGTAAACAGTGGCAAAAAAATGTTACCCTCATATAATGTTATAGATGAATCTCAAATCTGTGGGACAACAGTTGTAAAATGACAAGGAACAAAGAGATAGCAAACAAATACTATAAACTGAAGTGGTATATGATTCAATGATGTATACCTTGTTCTCAGAAACATTTGATGGTGAGGCATCACTTATAGTTCTTTTCTCCATTTTCAATGAAGAACGGCGCTTAACCCTAAATATCTCTGAATCAGAATCATCACTGCCTTGATCTGTAGGCCTAAGCTCCAATGCATTAGAACTTCCTGGATGTACACTTGAGCATTCATCATACGATGGGGAGGACCGAGAAGACTCATATGCAGACCTTTTGGAAGTTGGAGTCACTGTCTTAGAGTTGGCATTTCCCTGTACGAGCCAGTTAATTAGAAAAATTCCATCAATTCATTGCAGTTTCAAGAAGTGACAAGTTTATTTAGTGATATGGGGAAACAGATTTACAGGATAGAGCAAGATCTTACATGATTGGCTGCACACAAGCTCTCAAGAGGCTCAGAAAGAGAACAAAGTGTAGATGCAATATATGAAATGGAACCTTCTGACACTGCAGGACTGGAATATTTTCCACCATGAGAACAAGGTGCAGCTGGCTCTTGTGACTGATCCAAAGTTGTGCCAGTGAGTTCTGTTGTATCAGGGAGTTCGTGGTTCAACTCAAATTCTATATTGCAGTAAGGGGAGTATCCTTTTTCTTCAGCTATCTGAGACCAATTTAATGGATATGAATACACGTCATCACCATTTTCACCTTGACCTTGAATCTCCTCTAACACTTCCTCTTCCTCTTCAAACTTACTGGCTACAGCTTCCATTTCTGCAATCTCCTCCCTTAAAAAGAGAGTAGGATTCCTCTGACATGACAAATCCAATGACCTTACATCTGCATTTGAACAAGAGCATTATAAGGCACCAGAGGAAATTTTATATCGTAAGTTATATTTATATATCAACACTAAAACAATGTATTAACAAAAACCAATAAAATAGTTCAGCATCCCATCTAATTGAGCGAAAATCTGAGAAGACTTCCATCATTTAAGAAAATTGTTCAGAGAAAAGGACACATACCATGGCGAAGGCACACATGATGCATATAACAGTTGCAACTAATATAGGCGAGATAGCAATCACGCTTGCATATGCTGCAGAGAACAGTTCCATAAGTGTTTGGTAAGACACCATTGCATGCCCCAGACTTCATTAAAATCCAGCGAGCACGATGCTGGAACCGCATCAATTTCACAAAAGAAACCTTAACGCGATTATGGGAGACCAAGTCAGCAGAAGAACGTTCTGAATCTTCAAGCTCTAAACTTGCATGAAGAAGCATGGCTTCTTTGCACAAGAGTTCTTCATGAGGAAGCAGAGGCATCCTATCAAGAAGTGTATAACGCCGGCTAGCAATAGCACCCAATGGGAACCAATCACCAATTGCAAAGTTGACTGCCTCACCACAATTGAAACCTATATATTCATCGGATAAGAATCAATACTGTTGTAGAGAAAATATCTGAATAAATTAGACTAAATTTAAAAAGGCACATACCATGACTGAATCCAGCATGATAAGCTCTAGGGAATGTAACCACAAACTCTCCTGGCTTTTGGACAGCCTTGTAGACAGGTACATCATGTTCCAACAATATACTGGGAGGAAACAGAGTTGTTTTTCCCAATAAGACATCAAAAGCTCCATCCGCTCCGTCACTTTGTACAATATCATGAGTGTAGACATGTTCCTTGACAACCTTTTCAAATTGTAGGGCAGCATGACCCGGGATGCCATACCACGTTTTGGATGCGCCACAGTGATGATAATTGATACTGTCAACAAGAAACAACAAGTAGAAGAATAAGAATATATTTACTACTCATTCTCAGAACCCAAAGGAGAACACCTTGCTCTATTTAATGAGATTTAAGAGTGACATATACCTGTACAAATAGTGATCTTCCACATGCCAGGCAAACATGCTAAATATCATTCCAATGTATAGCATAGGATCTGTCACACCCTGTTATAGACCAAACATAGGAAAGTGAGGGATACAGCATATAAATAATGCAAAACAGTATTCAAAGAGGTCTACTTACAGGAATTGCATTTTCCAGAAGACGCAGAATGGACTTGGGTAGCCTTGAAAGATTCTGAAAGTCATAAAGAGGTTAATCAGTTTATGTACATGTCAACAAGAAAACTCTCAAACAGTGGTAGAAACTCTCATGCAGGATCATGATCACAAATATCATCCTAGCTTTCACTATAAAGAGTGACACAAGACAAGTAATGGCATTATAAGATCTTGATACTTGTTGCATTAATCTTGATAGAAAAGACCAATCTCCGGGGATCAGAACGCAAGTATAGCAAAACTGAGGACCTGAAGATACGAGAGTAACTCCACAAAGTTATCATCATAGTGCACTTTATATAAAAGTGGAATACAGTGCATACCCTTGATTATGCATTTTAATATCACACACTTAAAACCCTTCCATCAATTTTGCGATACAGTTTATGATTAGTTTTTCCTTGTACTTTCCATTTTAACATGTCATTAAATTTAGTACCAGTGTAAAGCACAGCACTAATGTCACTTTCTTAAGTGTCCTGATCTGACGTGAATCTCATAGCTAGTGTTAAAAACAAATATGGAAAGAGAACACAAAAATCTATTGTTCACTGTCTTAACTGCCCTGTTCTGGACATCATACTCAAAGACAGTATCAGCCACTGAACATGGAAAAGAAGCTACAAGATAAATTGATGCAATTTTTATAACAATCCCCTACACTTCTAGCAAACAAACAAACAAACAAACAAACGAAACAAAACAAAGCAAAGCAAAATTAACAAATATATGTATCTGAATAATACCAAAGCACACCTTTAAATTCCATTTGCTACTTCCAAGTGGATCATTGGGAGAAGATGAAAATGCACTACCATCAACATCACATGCATATTCAACACTTTCTGTCTTTCCAGAACCAATTTCTTTCCAGAATTCCTTTTCCAAGTACGTAGGAGGAAGAGACCCAGAACTACAATATCTACGAGCAAAAACTTTGTTCGCCATTTTCTCGAAGTCACGGAATGTATAGTTTCTGAAAAAGTAAACTCAAACTCAATAAAACTGAATATATCATTAATCAAACAGTATATGTCTAATTAGTGGAAACACACCTTCCGCTCATGAAAAAAGTGACTTTGTCATCATTGTCCCACTCAGCAAGGCGAAGAGGTTGTACCCTAGTTGTGAACTTAAACCCTGCTTTTTCCCTCATCAATACAATCCCAGCAGGAGTAGAAGCACTGACAGGGGAGATAATCTTGCATATACCTGAAGATATCATTGCAGATTAGTATGGCAAAAGTCCATCAATATCACTCTGGTAAAACTTATCAAAATATATCTCAAATAGATGCAAAACAGAACCTATTTATGGGAATGTAAATTAAAACACATTAATAATTCAATTCAAAAGCATTACCATATTTGGAAGCTTCTGGAGCTATTTTCTGTAAATAAACTAAAGGATCCTCAAACTCCTCCTTTGCTGGATAGTATACAGGACACTCGGGAATTTTCTCCGTCCAGCCTAGATCATTTGTTTCAAATTTATCCACCTTACGCTTTGAAAAGACATCATTCCCCTGTGAAGCACCATTGGACCGAAAAACTGAATTTGCACCTCCATGTATTCTAACACCACATGGTGCGGGAGCTTTTAGAGCATCCCCTCCACTTCTAGCCATCGTATTAGTAAAGCTTACAGGCTCAGGAATGCTTTCTGATCTCATAGGCTGAAGCCTTCTTCGCTTCAGAGATTCTGATCCACTTTTTGCCTCTTTGGACAAACAAACTCTACCTTCCACCTGTAGACATAAGGCTAGAATTAATAACTGGCATTCAGAAAACATGCATCCAAATCTCTAATTCAAGCCAAACAGTTTAAATCTCATGTTTATCAACTGCAAATTAGCACTCCCCGTGTAAAAAGTTTCGAAGTAAAATTAAATTTAGAAAATCAGAACATAGAAAGACCTAATCAAACTTTACTGCAGAACTGGTTAAACAAAAATTCATCAATTAATCAACAGCAACATGCAGGAAAACTCGTAAACTCTGCATTGAGTTCATCATCACCCATACTCCAAATTAGACCAAAAATAGCAACAATATAAAAAAAATTAGACCAAAAATAGCAAGAATATAAAAAAAAATTAGACCAAAAATAGCAACAATAACCCTCCAAATTCCAGAACAAAATTCTACCAAAATCACAAGGGAAACAATCTAACACAAATTTAGCAAAACTCATAGCATGAACCCAACCGGAAACGCATTAGGCCATCCATCCACAAGACCACAACGAAATCAAACGAATTCCGGAGCGAAAAAGTGATTTGACAATCAAATAGAAGACCAAATACTTGAGGAAAATATATATATAACTTCAACAGAGAAAGAGAGTGCAATGTACAAGATCTAAACGGTAGAGAAAAGAGAAGAAAACAAAATCAACCGAACGTTCAAAGAAGAAAGAGAAAACCAAAGCAAGCACAACACACCATCTCATTCCGGAGACTCTCTGTATAGGCCGCCGTCTTGGTTCACAAAGCCACCACACAGGACAAATAGGCAAAAACCACAGGAAAAACAGAGCAAAAAAACCGAATCCAAATCAGAGAAACCAAACCCTAGATCACGATCCCAGCCACGGCAGATCACGCACAAGCCTTGAGCGAGACCACGGAAGCCCACATTCTCGCAAAACGTCGAAAACGGCACCGTACGGTGTGAAACTCGGAGATCCAAGGCCTTCAACGACCGAGTCAACGAAAGAGGCTCTCCGACTGAAGAGAGCCGCCGAGCGGGGGAGGCGCTGCGGTTTCGGGAAAGAGACGGAGGCTATTCGCCGGCGAAAAGAGATTCCGGCGAAGAAATTTCCCGGCGAATAGAGAAAGAAAAGGAGAGAGAGGAATAGTGAAAGAGGAGAGAGAGAAAGAGAATAAGCTGAAGAAACCGAAAAAAGTGCCAGAAGGAGGATAATTTATAGTTTTATAGCCGTAAAATATTAATGCCTAATTTCCATATATTTAATTTATTTACTTTTTTTTCGTCTTAGACTCGCTCAAGTCCAACCCGTTCTCACTATGGAATTGAAATGTTAATCGGTTCAGGAAAACAGAAGTAAACCCCATAATTACCATGTTATCTTGAGGTTCTTTTTTAAATTGATTTTTAAAGAAAATAATTGATCCATGTGTACTTATTTCATATAAAAAAAAAGAAATTGAAAGTTGTGTGAACCCAAGTGGTGGTTGTTAGGTGGTTCAACCAAACGGTGGACGGCCAAAACGCGTTTCTCCTTCCTCGCCCCGTTTTCCGCTTATTACCAAATTACCCCTGTGGGAAATCAGTCTGGAAATGTGAAGGAGGGTAGTTTGGTCTATTGAGGAGACGGCGTTACCGAAGAATTCTGGTTTGCTGTTGAGTTGGGTCAGAGAAAGAGAAAGTTACGGGAAGGATGTAATTATCACGTGTGCATTAGAGTAGTCTCATTATGTACAGTGAGTGGTAATTTCGACCGCTGACGGGGTTTATGTGCAATGGAATCAACGGTTAGAGATCAGGGAGAGGACTGGGTCCAAGATTCTGAGTGGACGTGCTTGATCGTTGAAGCTTCCGGACTCGTACAGGATCAGCTCCACCTACCTTCCAGTTAGTTAGCCCTTTCCTCACTAAAGGACAATTTAACCCCCGGTTGGTTACCCACTTTGCACGCAAACCGAGGGCGGTTTCGACTTTTCGCGCGCTTTGGCACCAAGAATCACTTCCGTATGAGTAGATTAACTACCTTCAAAGGCGCGAGCAGACGCAACTTCAGGGGAAGATTTACGTGCACCCGACACGTGGGTGTACAGTCGGAAGGCGAGGGCCACGTGGAGGAGGATAAGGCTGCAATTTGTGGCAGTCTGTGTGTTACTGTGGCTGGTGCCAGGCGGGGATAGCTGGCAGTTAGAGCAGGTTTCACGCACCCTTATGACCGGCCCCAGCTTTCGCTTTTCGCACTCTCACAAGAACCCATATGCTCTCTCAGAAATAAAATAATATAAAAATTACGAAACCACCGGCGGTATCGGTTTTCGGTGACTTTCTTTTTTCTCTCCCCACCCTATCGGTTGGTTCCGGTACCAGCTTTTGTTACCCGGAGGTTGGGCTTAATGATTAGCATTCAACAGTCAGCGAAAACGAAGCCTTTGATTTTTAATAGTGAAATTCAAATCTACGGAAAAAAGAAAGAAAATGACAATTAAGGTCTTGGTCTTATGGCGGCTCGGCTGTTACACCGAGTCAACATACTGCTCAAAAGTCACCAATTCGGTCTTCGGCTCGACGAGTAACTAAGACGGCTTGGCTTGGCTTGAGCCACCAAGTGACAAAATAGCCATTCAAGAGCGGATACTTTTAAGTAATTGTCATGATAGATTGATAATTGCCCCTACTTAGTCACAAATTTACCGCTGGATTTGGTTTCTGTATTTTGTTCGGTAAGGGTAAGTATGGAATTTCAATTCCTCGTTCGGGATTGAGCTGGAAGGTGGTGAATTGACGCAAATGCCTCTGTGAAAGATACGGATTCGGGGTTATTGCGCATATTGCGTAGGATTCATGTCATTGTTTGGAGTACACTTTTTCGTCTTTTTCTTGGACCACCAACAAATAAAGTAAAGGAAACCAGCCTTTATTTTTAAGTTATAAAATAAAAATGGAAGGAGTCCAGAGAATCTTCATTTTCAACCCTTTGATACTCCTCGACGTTTATAAGCTGGCAACGAGCCAATGATTATGATCCCGTATATCAGTTTATTTTGCCACATTGTTATCCGTTATGAACCATTTGGTTTTTCTGTTTTTTTTTCTTTCTTTATGTTTCCGTCATAGTCTAGAGAAATTTTAAATACACACTCTTAATATCTTAATACACACCTTTATTATTTTATGTTTCTATTGAGATTTTATAGGTAAGTTAAATTACCAAAACATACATCTATTATTTAAAAAAAATAGCTCTAACGTAAGTAAGTTACTTTTTTCTTAACCGTACTTCTTACCCTAAACTTAACGTCGAAGAACATGTTCTTCTTCCCCTAACCCCCCCTAAACCCTACTTCTTCCTACCAATTATCTTATTAGNGTTTGTTTTTTTTTTTTTATCTGTATCAGCTTTAGTTTGATCTTGCATATCATATTGTCAAGTGCTGCATTTTTATCATGACATGTTTTATCGAATAACTAGCTATCTATGTTCAATAGCTACTGTACTTCTACAGTTCTACTAGCTTGTGAATTTTGAAAACTTGTATTGGTGATTTGGAGTTGGGATATAACAATAATCATTTGATTATAAATTGAATGATGATAACAAAAAATTTCTAACAAAAATTAGACGAAATAATATGTAAAAAGAGGTATCAAATGGTAAATATACATTAATTATATTAAATAATAGAATATTTCATAAATTAAGGGCATTTTAGGCAGTTTGGAATGTGTATTAAGTATAATACTGAAATGAAAAACTTGATAGGTGGTGTATTAAGTAAGGGGTGTGTATTAAGATATTAGGGGTGTGTATTTAAAATTTCTCCATAGTCTAACTTACAAACCATTATGGAAAACTATAATTATAATGTCCGGTAAGAATAACGTTTTAAAAATAAATAAATAAGAATGACGTTGATTAATACATCAACAAAAGAGATAGTTTATACTCAACGTTAAGAAGAGATAAGAGCCGCATTTTTTCTATTATGCTAGGGAATCTTTACCAAATCATCTGCTTAATAAACATGGGCAATACAATATTGTTTGGTTTCCACATCTCTGTTTTGAAGGTACCAGATAGTAAATACAAGGGGCGGATTTCACGCACCAAGGCACACTTGTACTACTAATGTGCAGGTCACTCCATTAGAGATACGAAGATATAATGAAGATTGAAAATCCTCAATTACTTCCTCTGGCCTTGTCTTTTTTGATCCGATAATTTTAAGAGCTTGTAACTTCTTCCATCTCGGGTTTTCATCTCATGTGTTTGAAACGGTGATTTTCTTAACTGCGATCGCATATATACATGATAGTGTCAACATGGATGATTTAATGAAATAAAATGCTCATATTGTATATTACATGTTCAGTTCAATTGCATCTTGATGCGTACAAGAATTTTTGGCAAATACATTATGTAACGTAACATGTATCAAACAACGGTAAAGTGGTAAACAAAATATGAATTTTACATTTTTACCAGAGTCATTAAGTCTCATTAAGTCTTTCTCTTACAAGAATATCTTTGTCATTACTCATTACTTCAATAGGATATATATAAGTTTGCATCCCAGTCAAATTGTGTTGTGTGACAAGATGAGAAGTCTATGTTACCACATTTGTCATAAATAGGTTAGCATAAAGACCAAGTCAGCTGGATACGGTTAACATATACATGTCCTAAAAGGTAAAAAAAAGTGTGAGAAATCCCCAAAGGGGCACCCAAAATGTTAGGAAGTAAATGCAATTGACCTTTTGAGAATTATGAAGTACAACTTAATTTGGTCATTTGGAAGAGGAAAACAGGCAGGTTTTTTCACTGTTGAACTAGACCCCATTTTTGGGTCAAGGTGGTCATAGTATAATAAATATATTTTGAAATATAAGAAACAAATTTTAAGTGTGATGTGGGAAGTTAAAAATTCCATTTGGATAATAAAAAGCGCAGCCAGCTGGACCTACTAGAGAATTGTCACATGGATCATTGACTAGGTTAATCAATTATGGGGTTTCTTTTTCTTATAAAAAAAAATATATATATATAAATATATGAGTTTTTTTTTCTTTAATTCTCTATTGTGTCACTGGTTGGTGAAGAATGATGAACATTTGGTGAAGGGAAATCAATTTTGTGAATGTCTTAGAGTTGTGATATTAATTTTATTCTATAGCATTGAGTGCATCGTTTCTAAAAAGTTAACTTCTCCACCACTTATAGTTACAAAAAAAAAAAAAAAAAAAAAAGTTAAGAACATAGCTACTACTTATATAGAGAGAAAGGAACGCGATTTCGAGCGAGCCTCTGTACTCTGCCGATGTTTTTGTGTTGCTGTCGGCCGAGTGGTTCTAATGGCAAACTCGAGGGAAGTGGGTTTTGGATGGATGCCAATTATGTGTTCACATCATCGTTTTTATTTGTAACTATGGTTGGTGGCGACCATGATGGTTGTCAATTGTTTGTTTCGGCCAGGTTTCTAGGTAATTCATTTAAGATTTTCTTGCTTTTAGGACAATGGAGGTCATGATGGCCGAGGTTGTTGTGACGGTGCTTCGGTTGCAATGGAAGACAACGGGAGGCGCCAAGTACAGATGACACCGCTCATGATGACGATTTGTGTCAAGTATAGAAGATGATGATTTGGGTCAAGTTAGGTAGGTTTGTTGGTGCTTCGTGATGTTTGTCTTTGGGTTGTTTCATTATATTTGGTCTAATAAATCGTGGGCTTAGTTTTGGCTCGATTAGATAGTTTTCTCTACGTTTTTAGTTAATCTATGAACAATAAAGATGATCATTGTAAGAAAGCTAAGCACTTATGTGCACTCTATCTAGCGTCTTTGGAGTAGTTCCAAATAAAGGAGGGTATCCGTTATTTCTACATGTCTATTTCTATGTATCACTTGTAGTTACCACCATTATCTTCTTGATTGTCTATGTCCTTAAATGACAACGTAAGGGTATGTAACGATTTATTTTAGCTACCATTAAACCCTCATTGCTAGCAATCCAAAGTGGTGTTCGAATTCCACTGCACATGTTAGTTAAAGTCCAAACAGTCCCCCCCCCCACCCCCCAATTAGACCCTAGCAGCTGTTGGCCGACCACCCGCACCAACCCTCTTCGACAATGGGAAATAAATTGATATGAAAATGAATATTTTTTTCTCTATAAATTAAAAAGGAAAGTAGAATATGTAATTCTTGTATTGAAAAATTTGTTGTAGATTGAAGTGTCTAATTATACCATTCAGTCCGGTGTCATAATTTCTCTTTTTGTAAGGTGAGATTATGAGTTCAAGACATAATAGTTATAGCATTTTTGAGTTGTTTATCTGATCAAAACAACAATAATTTTCTCCTTTTATTATTTTTGATCATACAACCCCAACATGGGTAGATTTCTTTATCCCTAGGTTGCCAAAATGTCTCTACGTCCCAAAAGTCGGTCTTCCTTGCCACCCAAATTGGAAAGTACTTATTTACAAAGATTAATGCTGTCATTATATAATTCCGTCTCTTATTAGATTGTGTCACATTCTCAGTGGATGATTCCTTGAGAGAATCTTGTTTATCAAGAGCTAATCCACTTTGATTAACCATTCAATCATGCAGCAACCTCATCACCCATCTTTATAAATAACTATCTCACCTACTAGTCCTTCAAAATTGTTAAATATTGTGTTATATCCAATTAGCGACAAGCCAAATAAACAAGACGTACCATCGGGGAATCTGATGGGATATTAGGTAATCCATATATATAAATATTATGAACACCCTTTACATGATATAACTAATCCCATAGTATACAGGGTGTCCCAACCATCCACTAATAAGCTGGAGATTAGTAAGTAAGAAATGAAAAGGCAAAATTGTTTAACAAAAAAGTTGGTGATCCGAAACATGTGGCATCACAACAAGGTATAGTGAAGTCTTAATCAGCTCCTTCCATTTGGCTTTTAGCTTCTAGAGAAACAAATAAGATATGATGCTTTTGAGGTATTAGAGTAAATTTTTTTTGATCGTATAAACTACTCAAAAATTTGAAAGTTTTGTGATGCACCAGGATGCATGTGAATCAGTACATTCATTGACATGTGACAAAACATCAACTATTATTTAGTGGGTCATGAATGAGCCCTAATTTTAATCTAAAAATAAAACAATGGCGAAGTTGGGGTCCGTAAATGGAGGAGGTAGTGGTTCTGGGCTCTCAGTTTCTTATCACTTTTCTAGGGAAGACAATCTTGTATATGGATGACGACGTCGGAATCGAAGAGCGAGCTTGGGCGGCGACGTCGGGATCAAAGAACGGCTTGGACGGCGACACCGGGACATGGGGTTTTGATAGGGTTTTCAAGGAGACGAAGGGGTTGTCGAGGCCATCGGTGATGGGTAGGACTGCCTGGAAAGGTCTGTCCGAATTGCCCGGGCCACCGGTGACGGCGTCTTCAACGCCATCCTTCTATTAGGGCATCAGGCTGCACCGCACTTGGAGAACCCGATGGCGACGAAGACCTTGTTGAGGTGATCGAGGTTGAGATCGGCAGTGGTGTAGTGGAGAAGGAAGCCGTGGCAGTCGAGGTCCTGGTCGGCGGCGGACGAGTCTTTTTTTTCTTCATCTAACTAAAACAGTCACACTAACGTCTGTTAATAAAAATGGGACCCACATGAGTGGTTCAAGTGATTCCGCTTCGAAAAATGTTATAACTAGTATATCTCCAACTCATAATCTCACCTTACAGAAGTAAACTTAATGCAATGAAAAATGAAGAGTATCTTAATGAGCAAGTTTTGATAGAAAGCTTTGAATAGACTCTTATAGTAGGAAGGAAAGCCTTGGGGAATAAGGGAAGATCGATGCTTCTACTTATGGGGTCGGAACATGTAATTTGCTAGGTTAGTAGATTGGGATTTATCTGTCTAATTGTGAAGTAAATAGTTCTTAGAATTTTTTTTTCACTGTTCGATCATTCTTTATTTTAGAGGGGGGTTGGATTTTGAATTTTATTATTATTTTATATGGAATGCATCATATTTTGAAACAAATAAATTACTTTATTGGATGACTTTAAAATGAACGACAGAATGCATCATGAAGTGTTAGCTACCAAAAGGAACTATCACTAGCCTCAGAAGCAATATTAACTATTCTATGTGCCGCTACCGCTCCATCACAAGTTCAAATTCTTGGAGCATGGCATATTGAAATGTTATGTATAGCACTCGAGGCTACTTTTATATCATTTACCAGTCCTCCCATAGCTACAAGCTCAAAGATTGACATTAGCAATATCATATGTAGTTTCGATGCAAGCAGTCTTAATTCATATGTTCCCAACCTGAAGTGATTGAAGCAACTTGAGACCATGCTTAATTGATGGCAATCTTGTTTGTGTAGCGCGCAGAAGCAACATAGCTCAGAGGGACTGCAAAGGGAGCACGAAACTGACCCAAGTCATCTCGGAAGACACCCCATTCATCTCGGTGCAGCATAGAGTAAGGTAATCTTGAAGCGGATACATGCAACTTTGTAGGGTTAACAATAAATTTAGTAAATAGTTGTGCAGTGTCAGCTTCACAGCGATTAGTGACATTTAAAAATCTATTAATTGTAAGAATAAAAAAATTTATTTAAGTGTAAAATTGATGAAATTAAACAGATTCACGTATATCTTATTGTGTGTATTCATAACTCTTAACGTGAGGTAACTCATGTCTTTATGGAAAAGTATGCAGAGAGACAAATCTATGTTTTGATCTCCTGGTTTAATTTTGCCCGCACAATGATATAATAATATTGATTTATTCAACTTTTGACTCTTTTTTAGTTATGTCATTCATCTAAGAGGAAATTTTATATACGTAAATCATTCATTCAATAAATAAATTCAAACGACTCCAACATTTTTCAAATCACTAAATAGAAATCCTAGAATACATGGGCTCTTGTTGGTTCCCTTTTGAAGCAGCAATAGCTTGTTTTGGCAACAAGCAACAACAGCTTGAAAATTAGATACAACTATAATGGAGTGAATGAACAAAGTACATATGCCCTATATATCATTGGCATGAACGTGAGGTAATGATGGATAAAGTTGTTCCCCACCACCTATCATTTGGTCAGAGACTCAAAGCACATAGCTAAGCCACCCTCCCTCCCTCCCTCGAATTATACACAATACCATGACTCAGTACACTTGTTGCTAGCTATAAGAAGCCAAGAGCAAAATCCTTATTGAAAATGACAAAGTCAGGAATCATCATGTATAAGAAGTCTTATTCTTCTTCTTCGTTGCATTGATGGGTCAGAATCATAATCATAAGAGGGACTTGAGTTTAGTCGATGTCTAAAATAATCAGACATGTAAATTAAAAAAACTATATGTTTCTTAATAAACGTAAGAGTGATCACTATCCTAAAACTAAAAGCTTGCTGGGTCGGATCCAGATATGCCAACCAGCAATTTTTGCTGGCCTTCATAACCAACCAATCAATCAACTCTCTCTTTCTCTTTCTCTCCCTCTCTTTTCTCTCGCTCTTTTGATTGGATGATTATGGAAACCAGCAAAGATTGCTGGTTGGCAAATTCGGATCCTGCTAGGTCGTCCCAAAGACCCAAGTAACATGCTGAGACCTTTGACCTATGAATAAGACGAGCTAACCATAATCATTCTTTCTGAGCTAATATACCACAAAAATAAGGGACTTTTTATAATAAAACTGGGTTTTTTCTTTGTTATTGACGAGTCTATCATGACTACCATTTAAAATTTAATTCATAGAAATATATCTCTTTACTCTCGAAATTGTTTAAGCTTCGTTTAGTGTAGGTAAAGGTGCTGCTTTGTATTTAAAAATACTAGCTAGAATTGGCTCCTACAGGCTTGTATTTTGAGACTAGCTAGGTGCTTAACTGCTTATATATATGTCTGGTGCAATAGTGCCGGCCAAGTAAGGCGATAGACAAGAGTAGTTTCTTAATTAGACTAGGATGCATGACTGTTTAGGGTGTGTCCTGTATCATTTTACAAAACCATTTTTCAAAAACCATTTTGTAAAACAGAAAATGCATTCGGTATATTTTCAGTAAAAATTGTTTTACAAGGATCGATGCTAGTTGATATATGAAAGGTTGGACTAAATACACAAAAGGCTTGACTCTTTGCCTTACCGACATCTGTCAGCCTTCTCTCAAGTTCTTTTTGTAAAACACCTCCAGCTGTATTCACACATCTATCAAAACTAGGGCTGCCACTCGGTCGGTTCGAATCGGTAATGGGCGTTACCAACTTCAAAACCAAAGCTTTCGGTAATGAAATATGACTTTCAATTACCAAACCAAAAACTTCGGTATGAGATAAATCTTACCAACTTCGGATGTCGGTTTTTCGGTATTACCAAACTTCACAACAAATATATTTTCAAAATATAACAAAACAATACAAAACTATAAAATTTAAATATCACTTGAGTTTCTAGAGTCTGATAATACATATACAAAAGATAGTCATTTCAGTACACATTATCGAGTATGGTTTAATTTTCTACCGAAATAGTCAGGATGTAAATGTTTCCAAATTTTTATATGAACAAGTTATGTGTCATCTATGTGAAAGTATGTGTGTGGAAGAGTCGACCAAAATAAGTCACATAAGGGCAGTAAAAGCTTTTTCGTGTAATAAGTGACGTTAAATTATGGTTGACCGCTTTGATCAAGACCCGAGCATTATTGAGTACAATTGAATTTTTTATCATAATTGTATTATACTATAATGATCACATCAGACGGTCGAATTTCAATTTTGTGAATTGTAATCATTGGAACCACAGCATGCCTGGTAATGTTGTATAACTTATTTAGTAAGTTATATGCATATGTACATCTTTGTGAACCAACTACAAAGAGGAAGCAAAATTTTACTAAAAACCTTGTGAACTATGATGTGATCAATATAGTGAAATACGACTATGGTAGAAAAATTAGGTATTTTTGATAATTTTTTGGCCTTGATCAAGGCGGCTAACCCTATTTACGCTTGTGCTTCCTATGGGGAGCCCTATCATCAAGAGAGGTAAAAACATTCTAAATTTTTACATGGGCGGTTACATGTCATCTAAGTGGGTTTGTCTATGTGTGTGCATGTGTGATGAATCGACTAAAACGGGTAGGTAAGAGCGTTTTTATATAACAAGTAACATTGAATTAAAGTTGATGGCTTTAATTGAGACCTGAATGCTACCAAGTATAGTTGAATTTTTCTATTCATTGTCTTGTTTTTTACTAAATGGTATATACAATTGAAAACGTGAGATAAGATTATTAGTCTGTGTGTTTTTAGAAATATAAGTCTTTAAATAATTAGAATTTCGGTAAATTTGGTATTTACCAAAAACCAAACCAACTTTTTCGGTATTTCTCAGTTTTGGTTTTTTTGATTTCGATTACCAAAATTCGGTTTACCAAATCATAAATTTTCGGTCGGTTTTCGATCGATTTGGTATTTACCAAACCAAGTGGCAGCCCTAATCAAAACCAATGGATAATGACAATTCATCTGAAACCATATTTAGATTTTCTATGTAGATTAGCAGAAGCTTTTTACGACGAGGGAAGATTGGCAGAAGTTGTTGTTGGATTTTTCTCTTAAATCTTTAGATCCACTTATAGTTAATTAGAAGATATTGTTCCACCCTCTGCAATGATCAATTGGATCCACAACTCAGTGTAAGAATAGAAAAGCAATGGCTGGAGGAAACTTGCAGATCTCCTTTCTTCTTCACTTTCTTTGTTTTATATTATACTTAATCTCACATGTATAACTATATGAAGAATTTGGGATTGACTATGATAAGCTGCCGGAAACATATGATTCATGGATTGAGAAAAAAGAAATCTGAAATCTGGGCATGGACGAGCTCGAGTTAGTTCCTGGGCATGTCGACCTCTTTCACCGAGCAAAAAAGAAACAGATGATCATGGATTGAAAAAAAAAAATCTGAAATCTGGGCATGGACGAGCTCGAGTTAGTTCCTGGGCATGTCGACCTCTTTCATTGAGCAAGTCGACTTTCTTTTTTGGTTCGGAAAAGTTGTTCTCTGGAAACAAGGAAAACGAGCGAAAGCCGTTTTCAATTTTTGTACGGGAGCTCCGAATTGTATCCCAAAAGTTGTTTCCCGTGTTTTCGATATTTAAGACGCCGAACGGGTATTAGACCGATTTCTGTTTTCATAATACAGAAAACTGTTTTGTGATATGTACCGAACGGGCCCTTAATGATCCGGAATTTTAGATCTACGAAAACAACTAAGTTTTCATCAAAATAGAAACAATTAATTGAAAAACCTACTCTCTATCATTATTGACCAAACGAGGCCTTATTATCGACCAAATGAAATAAAAAGCAATATAGTCAAGAATATTTCATTTCTTAATAACTTGAACACAATTTCCCACTATTGTTGTTAATTGAATGGCGAAAATTCTTCTATGTACCAAAGTGCAAGTGAACCGAGCAACTAATATGCAATATTTTGATCCGGCCATCTACGTCGCACTACATGCATATATACTAATACCATTAACAAAATTAAAATCTAAAAAAATAGTCTCAAGTGTTTCCAACTAAGGAGGTGAGAACACTAGGTAAAAAAAGATGTACTTTTATTACGAGCGTTTAATTTGATCGGATCAAAAATGAAATTGAAATTAAGGAATTTAAGGTCTTTAATCTTCATTCGATCTTTTCATAAGACGATTTGAGTACTTACACATTAATGGTGCCTTGGTGCGTAAAATCTGCTCCCATTGAATGAAATAGAAACAAAAGTCAATTAATTAGCAATTAACAAGTGGAGATTATTGGGAAATTAAACAACTAAAGCTAGCGTTCGAGGGCGCTTACACGTTCTGATCGATATTAATTAAGTGAGCAAAACAAATTACTATAATGTGAAATTAGACGATAAAATCTCGATCAATACTCTTTACTTCATACTTAGTTATTATTTCTGGAAATTATATTAAACCATTGATATGTACACACAATGCCATGTTGCACAACCATGCTCCTTCCCATTCACTTCCTCAAGTAGTGAAGCAGCTAGCATATAATAATTAAGTTGTTGTAAAAAGCTAGGGGCCTAGGGCTTCTCCTAACTTTCAAAAGAAAGAAACTGGCAAATGCTTTTTTCTACTTTGCACTACCTTAAGTGCACGTTTGGTACACTGGATTGCACTGGACCTCTTTAGGTTCTTACACTGCACTGCCCTTACTTGAGTAGGCTTAAGCTAAAGTAAGCTAAACTAAGGAGAGATTAAGTTAGTCCTATGTTTGGCAACACAGGTCTAGAAATGCTGCATAATTGAAACAGTTAAATTTTGACAACCATCGATCTTCATTTTCTGTTTCTGGGTCTGGGTTTGAATCAACAAAGATCCAGGACTCAAGTCTATCATTTTCTACTAGAGTCAATAACCCAAAACAAAGTAAAATGCATATTCAATACAAACTATGCAAGAATCCAATTATGGTTTCAGATAAAATGCACAAAACCCAGAAACAGAAACTAAATCTGCATCAGAAACCGGCAAAGATTTCGATAAGAGAGAGAGAATGAAGTACCTAAAGACTATATCAGGCGCTGAGCATCGTCCTGGTTGAATGTTGGAGGAGAATAAGAGGAAGAATGGAGAGAATTGAATGGCAGTGAGGAGGGCGAGAATTGAGCGGGCAATGAAATCTGGATCTTTGTTAAATTTTGAAATAGCTGAATAAAAGAGAGATGAGGAATGAAGAAAAGATGAACATGCCTAGAGTGAATGAAGGAGAGAAAGCAGGTGTTAAGTTGAGACACCAAAAAAGAGTACTCAAGTTAACACCAGCTAAGGAGGTGAAATTGGAAAACCGGTCATAACTAGTACCATTAAACTTTGTACCTCTTGTTACCAAACGTATCCCAAAGTCTTATTTAAGACTATCTCAGTTAGTACTGTCAAACAAACGTGCACTGAGTTGAATACTACTACATTCAACAACACTTAATTTAAAGAACAACTTTGTCAAAAATGCTTTACATTATTAATCCATATCTATGAAGTATGAAGTATGAAGTATGAAGTATGAACCCTCTAGCTAGTATATATCCCACGTGATTAAAAGAGGAATCGAAGAAGGAAACGATGGATTCAAGAATAGATTATATATTATCAGCTAGGTCAAAGTTGAGAAGGTGATCAATCATCGATCCCCTTCGTACGCACAAAAAGAAAGACGACACGTACGAGAAAACATCGATCGAAGTTGCTTGCTTGCTAGTTGCTACTACGTAAGATTGACTCGTTAAAACAAAGACGACATATACGCAATCCAACAAAATTAGCCGACACGTACAGAGCTCTCTCTCTCTCTCTCTGCTATCTAGCTCTTACCCCGAAACCCAGTCTTCTTCTTCTTCTTCTACTCTCTGAATTCTGACCTTTATATTAATATTTTTACTGCATCGAAATATTCGTTCACACGTACTCGACCTTCTTCGAAAACGATCCTTCACAGTCACCAGTTTAAACATTCCACCATCGATGATCACCAGCTATCAGCTAGATCGAGCCCACAGAATCCCTAAACCTTTATGTTGTTATGTACCAGGGGCCTTATGACGATCATGACCTCAAGTACGTAGTATCATATGAGAGCGAGCTTGAATCAAACTAGCTAGCTAGAGCTCCCCAGGTTTCGAGCTAGCTAGCTTTTGGTTTTGTCTTGTTTCCCACCCAGCTCTCATATATGCACGTCAATATTGTCTTTATTAGCTTAACTTTCTTCGGATTCGAATCTTCAAGTTTTGTTGTTCTTCTGGTTGAAATTCGAAAACACTATTGAGAAATGAGAATGCGCCATCTTGGCGATGGCGTAATCTTCTTGCGATTTATAGACAGACCAATTACTTGTTTCAGTGTAATCTATAAAAGTTCTGGAAGACGGAAGCGAGCAGAGAGAGTGATAGAGACTGCAGTATGAGTCTATGAGGTAATGGAAGGCACCACGTACCATACCCTAAAGAAAAAGGCTACTCTACCAACTTTACCACTTTATTCATAAATAAAGTTTTTATTTTGTGTCTGTGTGTGTATATATATATTAAGTTTCTAGTCCATGCATTTGAGGGAGGCTGCAGTGAACGAAATTAAGAAAGAAAGCCACTAAGCCAGCCATGCTTTCCTTTCATTCGACGATGGCAAATTAATCAGTGCCGCATCTGAAACTTTGGTACAGTACCGGCCTTGCGGCATGGCCATGATCTATGATTGCATTCTTTCTTTCTTTTCTGGAGACTATCTGTGGGGTTTGAGAGCTCAAAATTCTTAATAGTTCTCATTTTCTTATGTAATCTTAGATAATAACACCACACTGACGATTAATAAAACCAGCAAGCTAGATCGAGTACCGTTTTTTTCTTCTTAATTTGTTTTAATCTGTCAGATATGGTCATTTGTCTTAGCATTAGTTTCTAGAGACAAATCATACCATCCCAATATTTGGATTTAGAGGCTATATCATCAATATCTTTCTGGGTTGATTTTTTTTTTAATATTTATTTTATATTTTTAATAGTCAATGCTATATATAGCAATATATAGCTAGTTATTATTGTACTTCTTTTATAGAAAAAACAATTGTGTGTTATTATCCTTAACTGGTTGGTCTGATGGAAGTCAATGCCATGCAGTGTATGTCTAGGACAATTAGGGTTTCAATATATAATTTAAGGACTGGAAGAGATAAGTGGAAAACATATCTAAACATTTCCCAGCTATGACTCTTGTTTGGTTTCCACTTTTATGAGCATCATCAACTATCTGCTGCCAAACTTGCATCTAGTAAGCTCATTTTAGGGGAAAATGTTTATAACCATTAGGAAAAAAAAAAAAAAACTTAAAGCATATGTCTCATATGAGTACTAAATACCCTATTAAATTTCAGGGTGCGAAAAGTTACTTATTTTGGTTAAACATAAACCATGCTTTTGGAGATGAATACAAATAAAAATATGAGAGTTTTGACCCAAAAAATTAGAACCGATACGTGTACCTACGAACATATTAGATCTAAGGGAAAAGAATCAAAAGATTCTGTTCGAAGTGAATCATCAAAATAAATCAACTGAAGTGATTGATTTTGATTTGGACCGAAAAGATGAGGTTTTAGTCATGATCTTTGCCAACAATTTCACTATCACTCAATGATTCAAAATTTCAAACGCTAGCTTGTCATAGCTGAATTTGAAAGATATATATGGCTCAGCATTATTTGCCATCTTCAATCAAAACGTGCCGATCATTCATTCTCAGCTTCTAATTAAACCCATGTGTTATTTGAATAGATGAGATCAGAAAATCGTCAAGGATTATGCTTTAAATTGAGACCAAAGAAGGCATATATATGACAAGGATTATGCTTTAAATTCAGACCAAAGAAGGCATATATATGACATAGCATGCAGATCATAACGAGTCACAGTTAAATTCAAAGTCTCAAGCTGAACAAAATGGTATTGAGAATAACTTACACAAAGAAGATCGAGAATACCAAAATTATGATTAGATGTAGTCATAACTCATAAGCCATAACCCTTTAAAAAAAAACTTAAAATATAAAGGATAAAGTGTAGAGACAAAGAGATAGCAAGAGAGTCATCATCTTATTCATTGATAGGAGACCTTTATATAGGGAATTACACAATACCAATATGGTAAGGATATGAATACATAGATCTAGTCTAACTACATATCCTATTGACATAAGGCCAAGACACACATAGAGAATATTCTAGAACACTCCCCCTTGTGCCGCGCGCTGATATGCCGATGGTGCTGATCTGTTGCCTCGTCAAAAACCTCGTCAAGTCACAAAAACCCTGTGGGAGAAAAACTGAACCTTGATCGTAGGAGAAAAAGAGTACAACGCACCCTTCACATTTGATAGTGACATGTATGTATGTGCTAGACTCCCCCTGAAGTTCGCACCCTTCACATTTGATAGTGACATGTATGTATGTGCTAGACTCCCCCTGAAGTTCGCACCCCCCCTGATCTTTACATCAATCATAGGGCTCTTCCTGATTCTTACTAATCACGGAAGTTTTAACAACTTAGCATGTCAATGCTTTTTAACATGTCTTCAAATGTGGCATTGGGCAATGATTAACTAAATCATGCCGTATTGTCCTCAAATGATCTTTTACACTTAGATCTTGAGGAGAAGGTCGCTTGTGAACTCAAAACATAAGTTCGTGCAGGAAATTAGGTTTCCGCGCAGCATGACCTTCAATTACTAGAACAGTCGTAACTTCCTCTAGGAAATACATATGAACGAACCGTAAACGGTTTTGGAAACTAGACTCATTTAGCTTTCCAACCGTATATTACACACATTCTGGTTCATCAGGAGCTGTTTACAAAGTCCCGTCGAAGTTGACTGTTTTGCCAAAATCAGATTCTCGGACAGATTCGTCATACTTTACGAAAACGGCCATAACTCACTCAATATGATAGGTATGATCAAATGGTTGGTGTCTCTGGAAAGTAGAAACATAGACCTTTCTAATGGTACCAATTTCACCATTTTCCAGTGAGTGAGATTTCCTATAGGTCCCGTGGAAGTTGACCTACAAAACTTGACAGATTCTGATTTCGCTTTTGATGTGTCTTTCTTATGTAGGGATAGAATAAGCCTCAACCTTTCATACCATTAAGTATTGAAAAAGGAGTTACTGCCATTACATTGGCGTTGCATGGGCGCATAGCTACACTTAGCTTTACAACTTTTCATAGCGAATGAGATGTCAAGTCTTTCGTATTGTGTTGAGTACATTGATGCGTCTAATTGTACTTAGATGGGAACTCCATCTCTTAACACATATTTGTCATCTTACTTTAGACAAAACAACTGATCTCTCTTTAGAGCAAAGACCTTGACTAATCATGGGAGTATATGTAGGTCTCACTAGTTATAGAGCGCCTAAGCCGATTGATGGAAAATCATCATCAATACAGTCATCGAGTGCCTTATCGAGACCATGTCTTCCCAAGATCTTTTTCTTCGGATGTTGATATATATTGGCATCTCTTGATCCATCAAGAGTCCATGTAAATCCGGAATGAACACGCAAAGGCATAATTCACCATATCCCTTCCAAATCAAGTAGAGTCTATGTGCGTTTCAATACATTTAGCAAACGCATGCTCCTGTGGTTTGGAGCCACTTGATTCGGATGAATGAAGTCCGTTTAAGATCTTCATGTATATCTCTGATCCCATAGAGATGTTATTATGACCACATTCATAGGTTGCTTGTTCAGTTATTCGAAAACTACCAAAATGACAAAGTAGTGGAGTTCAATGACATCCATTACGAGAGCATATCTCATCGTAGTTGATCCCAGTGCGTGTTAGTGAAAGACCTTGCGCCATAAGGTGAGTCTAAGCTCTTACTCTCACTACGCTATCTAACAAAGGCATAGTTGATAGGGTTTAGCTTGCGGTGTTGGCATCACCTGCCCAAGGACCTATCTCTTTGTTAATGCAGGATCACATCTTTCCATTAGGCCAATCAACTAAGTTGATATCCATCAACGAAGGGTGGTTCGATAGTAGACTCATTATCTCATGTCCTCATGTACACTAGTGTAATACTTGTAGAGATCTCTATATGGATTGGATTTGACATTGAGGCGTCCCCCAACGATAATCACAATTCAGACTTCATGAGACGGATTTGAGTATCACTGATCAATGGATCAGGTTGTGCCAAGCTCGCTTTCTTTCTAGTGCAAGACAATATCGAACCTAAGGGCCTCCTCCTTTTAGGGAGCCACACGGCCTTGTGACACCAATTTGCCACTATATGGCGTCACCATATCACCATCCATGGTGATGGCGTCAAGACCAACACTTTTTGG
>NC_020495.1:20790468-20792744 GCF_000184155.1 Fragaria vesca subsp. vesca
TTTGGGATCAAGATGAGACTTTAGTGGGGACAAAC
Source organism: Fragaria vesca subsp. vesca (assembly GCF_000184155.1). Taxonomy (NCBI): domain Eukaryota; kingdom Viridiplantae; phylum Streptophyta; class Magnoliopsida; order Rosales; family Rosaceae; genus Fragaria; species Fragaria vesca. The sequence continues at coordinate 20,790,504 of NC_020495.1, forward strand.
CACGACAATTCACGTCGTTCCACTTGAACACTTTGTGTTCTTATCTCCCCCTAACGGCGGGAATATTGTCTCATCAAAGTGACAATCCGCAATTTAGCGGTGAATGAGATTGCCTGACAAGGTTCCTACATATGCGGATTATAGGTGGAGGTTCATATCCAACCTAAACTTATTCATCTCAAAATGACCAATCATTGTACGCAATGGCAATGCGATTTGGCACCTAGAAATAACATCTAGCGGAGCTCAAGGATTGGAGATCCGTTTCAATCCTGCCGAGCTCAAGGATTGCAATTTCGTGTCAATCGTGGTACACAGTCACGAGCTGTAGTACAGCAAAATTCAATGATGGTGGGTCGTAAATGAATAGTAAAGCTGCATGCAAATATTGCATAGCCCCAAGACGCAATAGAAAGAGTGGTGCGCATCAATAATGTTCGAGCGACAAGCTAAAGTTGCTTGGTCGTAGCCTCGGTGAGACTGTATTGCGTGTGAACATGGGGTACAGGACACTTCAACTTACATCCCGATGAACTTCTTTAAAGAATGGGTAGTGAGCCCGTAGAAGTATAAGCAGCATAAGCAGTAGATAATAGTGTAACACGTGACCAGTGTGCTAACACTTCAACCAATACCATAAAGCATAAAAGGTGTCCGCAAATTGGTTGTATCTATCTACACAATTTTATGTAAGAATAGAATGTTCACTTTTGTGTTATTTAGCATAGGAGGGTCTCACTCCTAATTTAGCTAAAGAATAGGCTTTCAAAACGAGCAATGAGCATTACAGGGGGCCAATGCGACATCGAGGAAAGGCCGGTGCACCTCAATTGCTTGAGGAATTGACCGGATGACCTCCAGAAAGTTGGAGTTGTGTTCGGGTGACGTCAATGTCCCCCGGGTCACCACCATGCTTCATGGTGATGCTAGGTCTCGAATGTCTTCGTTTTGAGCGGAAGAATGGATGTCCATGAGAATTTCTCAAAATTTGGATCATTATATCTCTTCCAGGTTGACCAATTTAGTCAAACCAAAGCCTATATGAGTCAGTGTCCCAAATATCATGTTTGGCGACAACATGGGATTCGATATTCGAATCATAGTGACATACAGTCCACTAGATTGACTCATGAATTTCTCCAAGATGCGCTTCAGTCCGCATTCATGAGAAGGTATACACAAAAGAATTCTTGTTCATTCTCACAATGTGTTTTCAAATGAAAACCATTAGCATGAATGTCTTTAAAGCTCAACATGGTTCCTTAGAATGTTGTGGATAGTTCCACTATCTGCGAAGCACTCAATGTCTCTATGAGACATAACTACAAGGAGTAGATAGGCGAGTAAATAGTTCTACTTGAACCATTTAGAAGGATTGAAAGAAGCTACGAAAAGCTGCAATCCCGAGAGTGCATAAAAATTTCCGCGCAGAATGACCTTTGCGCACTAAAACAGCCATAACTTCTTCGTTAAAATAGATATGGACAAACCGTGAAAAGTTCTGAAAACTAGATAGAGCTTTCCAATGATATAAAGCTCACTGTCTGGTTCGTCCGGAGCTGTTCACAAAGCTCAAACGAAGTTGACTGTCCAGAAGGGACATATTGCTGTTTTTCGCAGATTTGACATGTGCGAAGCTGTGAAGCTTGCAGGTGGCGTGTAAGCTTTTGCCTTAGCCAAATGTGACGTGTGTATGATCAAAACTAAGTCCTTTCGATCGTTCTAAGGTCGTAAACTCCATGACTAGTTAGCAAAAGCTCCCTGACATGAACATAAACTAACTCAGAGGACCTAGAGGATCCGATTATGATGATAATTTTCCAGCTTTGATAAGTCTTCAACGTCTTTTGCAAGACGGCAATTGGTTTAATAGCGTAGGGGGATCCAAAATCAAAAGCTTTCGGTAACTCCAAGTCAGTATGACCAGGCATGTCCGTGGAGGGTCGGTAGTGCGAGGCACACTTAAAACCACTATCTCCTTAATTTCGGACAATTCTAAGACATCACACTGAGCTTGGATGAGCCTAGTTGAACAATTGATGATGAAAAATCGGCTATAGGGTAGAGGACTTAACCGGAAACACGTGGGCGATCCTCCTTGAGGATGCAGTGCCATGAGTCACCTTCAAAGGAAGGGACCAAAATTGGCACAATATGCCATGTTTCTAAGGACGATGTAAGTGTACATCTTGATTGTAAATCAATATGAACCATAAGAGGAGAATAGTTTCACTTCGAAAA
>NC_020495.1:20792764-20821219 GCF_000184155.1 Fragaria vesca subsp. vesca
AAATAAGTTTATCACATTAGCGTATATACAATTCCTGTTTGTATGATCAAAATCAAGTCTCGTTGGTAATTCCACACCAACTTGGAGGACCTAGAGAACTTGATGATGATCGAATCCGCTAAAGATTATGGATCATGATGCCACAAAAGATCATCGACAATATGTAGTCAATTAAGGTGGTAAGCAATCCACTTGACTAATAACTCAACAAGTAGAGTTATATGAACGTTTCGAGAAACGCTCCATGAGTGCATTCCACAGTACTTTGTGGTCATTACTTTTTGCACAGATTGCCATTGAAGGCTTTTGTCGATGTGGCGCGTCAAAGACTTTGGGCGCATGAGATGTGAAATCTCGGCATCTAGGCTTGTTAGCCTGGGGTTAAAACATGTGGGTTAATCCTTTCCAATGAAAGGTTCCACAGATACCAAGCGAAGATCCGCCTTAGGCATCTAGTACGTCAAAACTCAACGGAGCAGAATGTTACATTTCTCTTGCATACAAAACTAAGCTGTTATGAGACTCGATAGAGGTCACAAACGATGCTTTTAATGGTTTGTCCTTCGGATTGATCATACATAATCCGGAAAAGCCGTGAATTGATCAAACACAATTCGAAAAAAATGCCTCGGATTGATCAAACACAATCCGGTGAAAGATGGGGTTGATCAAACACAACCCGGACAAAGAAACAAGAGTGATCAAACACACTCTTGACCCGCGAATAAAATTCCGGGATTTGGGTACCTGCACGCACAAAATCCCAAGCATAGAACGGAGATGGAGAAGGGAGGAAAGGATTTTATCCTCCCCGAGTTATTGAACTTGGAAAAGTTTAAGGTTTCAAAAAACATACCTTTCTAGAGGCTGCCGAGAGGAGAAATAACGTTTCGCCTACTTATACTTCGAATTTGAGGCTGAAAATTTGATAGGAGGAGCAGCACTGGATGGGGAAGCTGCTGTCAAAATTTCAGGTTGATCGGAGCAAGGGAAGGTGATGAACCGGTGGTCGGTAGCGGTGGTGGTCTGGAATCTTCCGGCGGCCGGTTCGGAGACTTTCCGGCCGGTTCTCAGGGTGAGACCGGCGGCGTTGGATCTGGGGCGGAGAGAGTTTTATGGGGATATAAAATTCCGGCGGAGGGCAGTCGGAATTTTGGTCGGAAATCGGGAAAAACAAGGCTGCCCGATTTTAGGGTTTTGGTTTTTAGGGTTTAGAAAATAAATGGTGGGCTATTGGCTCTAGGGTTAGAACAAAGTGCATGATAACGTGATAAATGATAAAGTGTAGAGACAAAGAGATAGCAAGAGAGTCATCATCTTATTCATTGATAGGAGTCCTTTATATAAGGAATTACACAATACCAATATGGTAAGGATATGAATACATAGATCTAGTCTAACTACATATCCTATTGACATAAGGCCAAGGCACACATAGAGAATATCCTAGAACATAAAAGAGTATTACAATCATTATAGAACAGTTGACAAATACCCAAAAGGGTGGAGTGTCATTTTTGATCCTTGTATCTAGTTGTTAGTTGTTACTTATTTGATGTGTATAAGACTTTAGTTGTAATAATGTTCATTAACTTCATAAACGGATAATTGGTAAGTTCTTTAATTTGAAGTCTCATAATGATTTTGGTTACAGTTTCACATAGCATGCAGGTTATAATTTGAATGAAGGAAAGACACAACGTCTTTGCATTTAACGAATTAGTTTCAACACACTTCGATATGTAACCTTCTTACCTCTCTTTGTATAAAGCATCGATCCAACACTGTAATTAGCAACGCAATGAATAAAATGCCACATAAAAGACATGTTGCAGTTCTTGCATTTCCGTTTGGCTGCCATGCAAAGCCTGTGCTTAACTTGGTGCGCAAGCTTGCAAAAGCTTCCCCAAACACACACTTTTCTTTCTTCAACACATCGAAATCCAACAACTCGCTGTTCTCAGAATCAAAATCCGAGATTTTGGATAACATCAAACCCTACAATATATCAGATGGTGTTCCAACAGATCATGCCTTACCAAGAAACCCGCTAGAGGCAGTGGACCTTTTCCTCAAGGCAGCGCCTGAAAACTTCAAAACCTGCATTGAAAAGGCAGTGGCAGACACAAACATGCAGATCAGTTGTCTAATAACAGATGGATTCTTGGTCTTTGGTAGCCAGATGGCTGAGAATTTGGGTGTTCCATGGATTCCAGTTTGGATTCCCTTACCTTGCACCCTGTCTGCTCACATTTACACTGACGCTATCCGCCATATATATGCAATTGATGTTGTTGATCGTCAAGACAAGACACTAGAAACCATTCCGGGTTTGTCTACAATGCGCATCGAGGACTTACCAGATGAAGTACTTCCAAGTGAATCTCTATTCTCTGAAACACTCAGACGAATTGGGCAAGTCCTCCCAAAGTCTGCAGCCGTTGTCATGAATTTCTATCAAGAACTAGACCCCATGTTTCTTGAAAATGATCTCAAGTCCAAGTTGCCCAAGATGCTCAATGTTGGTTTTCTCACCCTTTCGTTACCGCTACAGCCATTACCTCCATCAGAAACCGATGCCTCGGGATGCCTTTCGTGGTTGGATGCGCAACGAGCTTCGTCTGTGGTGTATATTAGTTTCGGAACTGTGGGAGCTCCATCTAGGAGTGAGCTTGTAGCTCTGGCTGAGGCACTGAAAGCAACTGGTGCACCATTTCTTTGGTCTCTTGGAGACAGATTTAAGGACGCACTGCCGTCTGGTTTTGTTGAAAGAACACAGAAGCATGGGAAAGTTGTGTCATGGGCACCCCAGGCGCAAGTTTTAGGGCATAGCTCAATAGGTGTGTTTGTGACTCACTGCGGGTGCAATTCTGTTTATGAAAGTGTTTCCAATGGAGTCCCGATGATATGCAGGCCATTGTTTGGAGATCACAAAATGACTGCGAGGATGGTCGAGGAAGTGTGGGGTGTTGGAGTCAAAGTGGAGGGCGGGGTGTTCACAAAGAGTGGAGTGATCAAGAGCTTCGAGCGGATTTTGGAAAATGAAGAAGGGAAGAAAATGAGGGAGAAGGCCAGAGCCCTCAGAGAGATTGTAGAAGAGGCTGCTGGGCCTTCTGGGAGTGCTCCACCAGACTATACAGCTTTGCTGGATGTAATATCCATCTAGGACTCCATATCTCTATTACTAAAGCATTTGTTAGCTTACTAATAAGTTTGGACTATGATCTTATCCTATGGTTTTTACTTTATAATTTCTTTTTCGAATAATGAAAAGATATAGTGCCAAAATATTTGGGAAAGGCTGCAAGATTTTATAGAATTTTGGTGGATGTAATTTCTTTCTTTTAAGGCAAAATTATTATATCTTACAGTTGATACTAGAAATTATATGCAAGTAACAATTAGTAGCAATGGGATAGCTGTAGAATATTTGTAAATATTTACTTTCCTTGTATGTGTATGTTAAATATTATGTATAAATGTATGAGATATTTTTCCTATTAGGACTACAATTGTATCTGTATATAAACCTCTGATATGGAGATGAATATACATTGAAGCATTCCAAATCATATTGAATCCTTATTTTCTATTTGGCATCAGAGCCAGTCGAACTTGTATCTTCCGAAACCCAAATTTCATAATACCAAAAACAAAATCTGCTGCAAACAAACAAAAGCAAAAGCAGATAAATTTTTTTTCCTTCCTCAAACCCACATCATTTTTTCCTTCAACCTTTTTTAGTTTAATATTCAAATGGGAGATCAAATCAACGGACCTGAAACCCGTTTGCACTCATGCCTCCGGTCGTCAACCATTATCACACCACCACTCAAGACAACTCGGCCTTTCCGACTAGTGTTACCTTGAATGAAACCAATTATTCAATATGGACACTGTAGAAGGAAGAGAACAGAGCAAGTGTTTTGGAAATGAGTTCTTATTGAATACTTCTACTCTCTCTTATCTCAAACAGCAAGATTACATAGACTTATATAGGAACAAGACCTAACTCTATAACTTCTTAACTTATCAAGACATTAAACACCCACTTCATGCTAATGAAGATGAAAAGACTCATAACAGTTGAAACTGAAAATATTGGAAACTAAAAGATTAAAAACTGACAGCAGCCTTATTCTAGGAAAACAAACTAGCAAATTTGGTTTAATCAACCAACATAGCCTCCCGTAAACCAAACTTGCTTTTGACACCCAATCTTGCAATATCTTCCTTGAAAACTTGTCCACCAAGAGCCTTAGTAAAGACATCAGCCATCTGATCATTTGTTTTGCAATACTTCACTTCAATAACTCCTTCTTTCACCAGCTCCCTTAGAAAATGATATCGCATACGAATGTGCTTTGTCCTCCCATGAAGAACATGATCTTTTGCAATTGAAATTGTGGAACTATTATCACAAAACAAAGTTGTTGGACTGCTTTGCTTATGCTGCAAACTTTCCAGAACACCTCGCAGCCAAAGAACTTGACATCCTACATAACCAATTGCAATGTATTCTGCTTTGGTTGTAGAGAGTGCCACAATTGGTTGTTTCTTTGAACTCCATGAAATTGCACTGCTTCCAAGACTAAAAACATAGCCTAAAGTACTTCTACTGTCATCAATACTTCCGGCTAAATCACTGTCAGTATAACCAACAAGATTCATTGGAACATTTGCCTGATAGAAAAATACCATAATCAATGGTTCCAATAATATAACGCAGAATTCTTTTTGCAGCCTCCCAATGATTAGCATATGGTTTCTCCATGAACCTGCTCACCAAACTCACTGCATACATAATATTCGGCCTTGTCGCTGTTAAATACATCAAATTTCCCACCAAATTCCGAAACATTGTGGAATTCACAGCTTTTCCTTCACCATTTTTGCTAAGTTTTAAGCTTGTAACGCATGGTGTTGCTATTGGATTAGCATGCTCCATCTTGAACTTCTTAACAACCTCTTTTGCGTAGCTCTCCTGGGAAATAAAAATACCTTCCTTGGATTGTTGAACTTCAATTCCAAGAAAGTGATGTAATTCTCCCAAATCTGTCATCTCAAAATCTTTCATCATAGAAAGCTTAAACTCATGCAACATCTCCAAGCTATTTCCAGTAAAAATAAGGTCATCAACATAGAGACTTACAACCATAAAGCTCCCTTGTGAATTACCTTTGACGCAGAGAGTGTGTTCATATGGACACTTCAGAAAACCATGCTTCTCAAAGTAAGAATTGATGTGGTTGTACCAGGCCCGTGGTGATTGTTTCAGACCATATAATGCTTTATTGAGCTTGTAAACTTTATTTTCTTCTCCTTCCTTCACAAAACCTGGGGGCTGCTCAATATAAACTTCTTCTTGGAGAGACCCATTCAAGAACGCAGACTTCACATCCATTTGGAACAGCTTCCATTTGTTTTGAGCAGCAAGAGAAATCACTAAGCGAATTGTGTCAAGTCTGGAAACAGGAGCAAATACATCTGTGTAGTCTTCTCCTTCTTTTTGTTTGTACCCTTTTGCCACAAGCCTCTCCTTGTGCTTGTTGATAGACCCATATGGATTCATCTTTGTCTTGTACACCCATTTTACACCGTTGGGTTTCTTGTGTGGTGGCAAATCTGTGAGCTCCCAAGTTTGATTCTTTTCAATGGCTTTTACTTCTTCCATGGATCTCTTCCACTTTTCATCTCTACAAGCTTCATTAAAGCAAACTGGGATCCTCTCCAGCAAAGAATGCAAAATAAACAACATCATCTTGCAAGCTTACTTGTTCTGTGGAGTCATAAAGATCTCGCAGGCTTCTGAATTTTCTGGAAGGACTTTCAGGTGAGTCATCTTCATCTGATTCATGAGTATTGGATGTTCCGCACTCATCTCCAAGGGCTGGAAAGTCGGCTGTGTCTTTCTTTTTTTCATCAAAAATAGCATATTCATCAAACAAAACATCTCGACTTATAATGATCCTCTTTGTCTCTGGATTGTACAGCTTGTAGGCCTTGCTCCGGTCGCTATATCCAATGAAAATACACTTCTCTGACTTGTCTTCAAGCTTGTTTCTAATCTCTTTTGGAACATGGGCATATGCAACAGATTCAAAAACTCTCAAATGCTGCACATTTGGTTTCACTCCGTACCATGCTTCATGAGGCATACAATCTTTTAAGCATTTTGTTGGTGATCTGTTGATTAAGTAGACTGCACATGACACTGCTTCTGCCCACAACTCTTTCTGCAATTTCTTCCTTCTGAGCATGCACCTCACCATCTCCATTATAGTTCGATTTTTCCTCTCACTTACACCATTTTGTTAAGGTGTATAGCGAGTTGTCAGCTGATGCTTTATTCCACTATCTTTGCAAAACTTCTCAAAGTCCTTGGACAAATATTCTCCTCCACGATTAGTTCTCAAAACTTTGATAGACCGACCAATAATGTTCTCAGCTTCTGCTTTAAAATCTTTGAAAGCTTGTAATGCTTCTGATTTTTCTTTGAGAAAACATACCTAAACTTTTCTTGAGAAATCATCAATAAATGAAATAAAATACTTGCTACCTCCAAGAGATTCAACTGGCATAGGACCACAGAGATCTAAATGAACAAGTTCCAGTGGATATTTTGCTTGCCAAGAGGAGTGCGAAGGGAATGGATTCCTGTGCTGCTTACCAAGCTGACATTCTTCACACACATCTTCTTCTTCGATTATCTAAGGTAACCCTTCAACCATGTTTTTTGTTGCCAGCTGCTTCAAATTTCCATAGTTCAAGTGACCAAATCTGTCATGCCATAACCTGAAATTTTCTTTTTCACAACCAACCAAGCATGATAGATTTGTTGTTTCAAGCTTGAGAGGGATTAAATTATTTCCAGCCACTCCAATCTTTGCAATAAGCTGATCTTTCTTTGACAAGAAACAAGCATAATCATGAAAATGAATATCATACCCTCTCCTCAAGAAATGCCCAACACTTAATAAATTGCTTTTTAAACCAGGAACATAATAAACATCTGACATCTTCTCAATACTTCCCGACTTTGATTTAAATGTGATTTCTCCAACCCCTTTTATTTTGTAAGCTTTAGCATCACCAATCATTACTTCACCATGATCCATCAGCTTGAGTGTGGAGAAAAGATTTTTGTTACCTATCATATGTTTGCTTGCTCCACTGTCAAGATACCACATCTCCTCCATGCAGCTTCCATGACATGCTACGACTAATAGCGTGTCTTGCTCATTGTTACCGATGTTGCATTCATGCATAAAACCAGCTCGGACTTGCTTGTCATCTCCTTGCTTGCGCCAATAATTGTGCTTGACATGACCTGGTCTGTAATAATGGGAGTCTTCAAAACGTCCTTTTCCATGATAGTAGCCACGGCCTCTTCCTCTACTTGGAAACGTGGTGTCTGCACTTCTATCATCTTCATGTTGATTACTTGATGAGTCTCTTCCAATTCCTTGAAAATTATTACCTTTTCCACGAGAATTAAAACCACATCCTCGTCCCCTTGCTCGACCAACACTTCCATTCCAACGTTGAAATCTGTGAGCATGATTCCAATTGCCTCCCGTGGATGTGACTTGGGACTTGAGTGCCTGATCAAGTTGAGAAGAGGCAGAGTTCCTCTTTTTAATCTTGAACTCATGAGCTTCCAATCTTCCTTGCACTTATCCAAACTGAGAGTAGACAAATCTGTTGACTCTTCAATAACAGCTTCAACATAGTCAAACTTCGGTGTCAGAATCCAAAGAACTTTTTCAACCACCCTTGCATCTTCTAAAATCTCCCCATTTGATGCCATATTATTAACCACTGGATTTACTCTAGTAAAATACTCCCTGATGCTTTCTGTCTCCTTCATCTCCAACTTTTTGAACTCCAATCTTAGAGTTTGAAGACGAACCATTTTCACCTTCTCTTTGCCTTTGTAGGCTGCATGAATGATGTCCTAGGCTTCCTTGGACGTCTCAGCTTGAGCAATTCTTTCATACACAGACTCTTGAATTGTCTGGTAGATATAGAAGAGTGCCTTGCTATCCTTCTTTCGATTCTCCTTCAAAGCATTCCTCTGTTGTTGTGTTAAAGCACCTTCATTCTCCGGTTCGACGTATCCTTCTTCGACAACGTTCCATATCTCCAGGGACTTCAACAATACCTTGACATTCTTGCTCCAATAATCATACTTCTCACCATTGAAACGAGGAATGAGTGATATCATATTAGAGTTGGAGTTGTTTTTATTCGCCATAGGAGCAGCGCGAGCTTCTACAGCTCTGATACCAGAATGTAGAAGGAAGAGAACAAAGCAAGTGTTTTGGAAATGAGTTCTTATTGAATACTTCTACTCTCTCTTATCTCAAACAACAAGATTACATACACTTATATAGGAACAAGACCTGACTTTATAACTTCTTAACTTATCAAGACATTAAACACCCACTTCATGCTAATGAAGATGAAAAGACTCATAACAGTTGAAACTAAAAATACTGGAAACTAAAAGATTAAAAACTGACAGCAGCCTTATTCTAGGAAAACAAACCAGCAAATTTGGTTTAATTAGCCAACATGCACCTCTTATGAAGATGAGGATTTGAGCACGAGGTAAGGTTGGTTACCTCACTAGAGCCAAAGTCGCATCAGATGAGAATTCGACTGAATTTGAAACTTGGGCCACAGAGAATGAGAGAGTAAAGAGTTTGCTCATTGACTCCATGAAGCCATCACTCATCAATCGATATATCCGACTATCAACAGCCAAAGATGTTTGGGAAGCAGTTGAGAAGACTTTTTATGATAATTATGATGAGCCTCGAATCTTTGAATTGAATAAGAAGTGCTTTGCAACGAGACAAAATGGTCGGCCTCTTCCTACCTATTATAATGAATTGGTGGGAATGTTTCAGGAGATCGATCAACGTATTGCCTCTCAAAACAACACAGTAGCTGGAGTTATTTAAGAAACGATTGCTATCCCGCGTATGCGAGTTCACATGTTCCTTAGTGGGCTCGATTCAGAGTATGATCAAGTTAGTGGTGAGATGTTTCGCAAAGACCCAAAGTTCACCTTGGAGCAAAGTTATGCCTATGTTCGAAAGGTTCATTTTGATCGGCAAGTTATGGGACATGCCTCTGAGTCTTCTGTTATGGCTGTCCAACGCAAACAAGGTCCTCCTCCAGGCTTCTCAAATGCTCCACCACGTAGCTTCCCAGCAAAATCGAATCCTTATGCAAACGTCAAGTGTCCGGTTTGTGGAGACTTGGGGCATAGCAAGCATCGATGCTATGAAGTCATCGGTTACCCAGATTGGTGGGATTTCACAAGAAAACCCAGAAAGAATTAAGCAAATGCTACCTTAGCTATACTACAGATGAAGAACAACCATCTAATGCATCCGCCAATGTCACACAAATATGTATAATCGGTAAGGTATCTAGGAATTGTTCTTGGATTATTGATTCAGGTTGATTCAGGGGAGTCTGACCACATGGTTAATGATCCTATCCTCTTGGAAAAATTTAAACCCTCCACTCAAAATATTGTTTCTACTGCTGATGGTACTCCAACTCCCGTCATCGGAGAAGACTCTATTGTCCTCTCCAACACATTAACTCTTGATTCTGTTTTAGTTGTCCCATCATTTGCATACAATCTCCTCTCAGTTGGCCAAATCATTCAAGCATTATCATGTATTATGACTTTTTATCCCTCGTTTTGTTTGTTTCAAGATATTCTAACTCGGCGGGTTCTAGGTTGTGGTAGTAGAAAGGGAAAATTTTACTACCTGGATCTGACAGAACAAGGAGAGCAACAATTATTGGGACAAGTGAATCAGGTCAATGGAGTAGAGTATGCAAAGGCAACAGTACGGTTATGGCACAAGCGATTGGGACATCTATCTTTTGGTTTTTTTAAGAAACTATAACCTCATTTATTTTCAAATGTTAGTGATTCAGAATTTCGTTGTGATGTATGTGAATTGGCTAAAAGCCACCGGATTTCATATTCACCTAGTCTTAATAAAAGTCCTATTCCGTGTCATGATAATTCATTCTGAAGTTTAGGGACCTGTCAAGATCCCTACTCATTCTGGAGCTCGATATTATGTGACTTTTATTGATAACTGTACTCGAGTGACTTGGGTGTCTCTCTTGAACAATAAGAGTGAGTTCTGTTCCTTGTTTAAAGAATTTCACAAGGTGGTGTCTACACAGTATCAACAAGCTATTCTAGTTTTTCAATCTGACAATGGCAGAGAGTATGTTAATGGTCCTATGCAAGAATTTATGCAAGCTCATGGAATTCGACATCAAACTTCAAATTCCTATACTCGTCAACAAAATGGATTGGCAGAGAGGAAGAATCGTCAATTGCTTGAAGTTGTCCGCGTATACTTATTTGGCATGAATGTACCTCTTGAATATTGGGGAGAAGCTTTGAAGTCTACTGCCTATCTCATTAATCGTACTCCCTCTCGGGTGATCGAATTTCAAAGTCCTTTACAGCAGCTTCAACATCTTCTTTTCGTACTATCCTTGCCTAACTTGGAGCCCCGTGTTTTCGGATGCGTAGTATATGTTCATGTTCCCAAGTCTCAAAGAAGCAAACTTGATCTTCGTGCCAAACGGTGTATTTTTCTTAGGTATGCTGAGTTCCAGAAAGGCTATCGATGTTATGATCTTCTTACCGACACCATTCACGTACGTGTCCCTTGATGTCTCTTTTCGAGAATCTGAACCTTATTACTCAGGGGGAGTTCAACATCTTCCCTTCAGGGGGAGAGAGGTTGTGAAGGGAACTCTAGATATTTATTTGAGTTTGAATTTGAAGAGTTGGACACTTTGGAGTCTAGATTCGGAATTGACAAAGATACAAAAAATAATAGTCATGGAATTGATGCACATGACGCAGATGTCACATGGGTGGCAGACATGGGGACCCCACTAGTTGAGCCACGCATCTTTGAGCCGAGCTAAGTCTCTTCAGGCGTGGACGCACGTATCTGTGCTGAGCCGTGCATCCCTGAGCTGAGCCGACCAAGCCGAGCTGGGCCCCTAACTGAAGAAAGCGCGCCTCCAATTACATGTGTCGACAACGACACTGGTCCCGCTCCTTTTCAGCTGGCCTCTGATTCTCCAATGCGTGTCGACAACGACACTAGTTCTGCAGCAGTCCCGAGTCCTACAGATTTGACAGAAAATTGTCCCGAAAATGCTTCGTCAGATGTTTTTCCTTTCTCAACACCATCAACTGAAGAATTCGCCACGAATGTCCCTACTCAGGTACCTTTAAATTCAAATCAATTATCTGAAGTAGATAATAGAGTATCTAGAAAGTCACATAGGATTACCAAAGGTATTTCAAAGAAACAATATGAACCTGACATTAAAGCCAATGCTAAGTATCCTGTAGCCAATTACATGTCTAACCATAGATTGTCCTAGTCACACGCCTTTATCATTAATCAATTATCCAGTGTCTCTATTCCTAGTAGTGTACAAGATGCAATGGCGGATCCCAAGTGGACTCAAGCGATGAACGAAGAACTAGAGGCATTATAGAAAAACTCGACTTGGGATATTGTGCCTAAACTAGCTGGGAAGAAGACCGTTGGATGCCGTTAGGTATTCATCGTAAAGTTGAAAGCAGATGGGACCATTGACAGGTATAAAGCACGGTTGGTTGCGAAGGGATACACCCAACGGTATGGCATTGATTATGAAGAAACGTTTGCGCCTGTAGCAAAGATCAACACTGTACGAATCTTGATTTCACTTGCAGCAACTAAAGATTGGCCTCTGTGACAGTTTGATGTGAAGAATGCTTTCCTCAATGAAAACTTGGAGGAAGAAGTGTATATGGACATGCCGCTAGGAGTCAAAAGTAGACCGTGCGATGCCGGCAAGGTTTGTAAGTTGAAGAAGTCCTTGTATGGTTTGGAGCAATCACCTAGAGCTTGGTTTGGAAGATTCTCCAAATCAATGAAGATGTTTGGTTATAGAAAAAACAACTCAGATCACACTTTGTTCATCAAACGTAGTCAGGGTAAGATCATTGCTTTGATTTTGTACGTTGATGATATGATTGTCACATGGGATGACCCAAAGGAGATGAAAGCTCTATAGAAGTATCTTTCAAAGGAGTTTGAGATGAAAGACTTTGGACAGTTGAAGTATTTTCTTGGAATTGAAGTTGCAAGGTCAAAGAAGGGGATTTCTTTGTCCCAACATAAGTATGAACTTGATTTGTTAGATGAGACCGGAATGCTTGACTGCGAACCGGTTGAGACACCAATTGAGATGAACCACAACCTCGCCATCTATCTGAATCAAGTCCCGACTGATAAAGGAAGGTATCAAGGTCTAGTAGGGAGACTTATTTATCTTTCTCATACCAGACCTGATATTGTTTATGCTGTAAGTGTGGTTAGTCAGTTTATGCATTGTCCCGGTGAAGAGCATATGGATGCAGTGTACCGTATTCTGAAGTATCTTAAGATGACACCTGACAAAGGCTTGTTGTTTGAAAAGAAGGGTGAATTGGAAGTTGTAGGGTACATCAATGCTGATTGGGCTGGTGATAAGACAGACAGACGATCTACATCGGGTATTTTACATTTGTTGGAGGAAACCTTGTAACTTGGCGTAGTAAGAAGCTGAAGGTTGTTGCCAGGTCAAGTACGCTGAAGCAGAATTTCAAGGTATGGCACATGGAGTTTGTGAGATGTTATGGATTCGTAATGTGTTGAAAGAATTGAGTTATAAACTCAAAAACCTATGGACTTGCATTGTGATAACACGTCTGCAATTGAAATTGCTCATAATCCTGTGCAACATGACCGGACCAAGCATATGGAAGTAGATCGGCATTTTATCAAGGAAAATTTGGACATGAAAATAATATGTTTCCCTTTCGTGTATACAGAACACCAATTGGCAGATGTTTTTACGAAAGGATTGTCAAGAAAAGTGTTTGACGACTCGGTT
Organism: Fragaria vesca subsp. vesca; assembly: GCF_000184155.1. Lineage (NCBI taxonomy): Eukaryota > Viridiplantae > Streptophyta > Magnoliopsida > Rosales > Rosaceae > Fragaria > Fragaria vesca. Next base: position 20,805,761 of record NC_020495.1, read on the forward strand.
GGCAAGTTGGACATGATTGATATCTATGCACCAACTTGAGGGGGAGTGTAGTACTTGTAAATATTTATTTTCCTTGTATGTGTAGGTTAAATATTATGTATAGGTGTAAGAGATATTTTTCCTATTAGGACTACAATTGTATCACTATATAAACCTCCGATATGAAGAAGAATATATATTGAAGCATTCCAAATCGTATTGAATCCTTATTTTCTACTATAGCCACCAAAAAAACAAGCTAGCAGATCGTATTGTTATATATATTGGCCTTTCAATTGTAACTGTTGATGCTAAAGACAGTTTGCAAGAATGTAAGAATAAATATGATAACTGCAAAAACTTGGGAAGCAATTGCCAATGGACAGCTTAAATAAATTCGCACATACATTTCTTAGCATCTGATCGAGATCGACCAACGACGTCTGCGATTGTTGTTCACTTCTCGGCAAGGTTCAAGATAATAGAACCATGGTCGCAGAGTACATGTAGCAAAAAAAAAAAAGAAAAGAAAAAAGAAGAAGATAAAACCAGAGAACATAATATAGCCCAACCTAAGAGAAACCATACATCGCATGCCTAAAGACAACTGCCAACTAGATACTCACCAAATTAGCAAAGCAATGTTGAAAAACCAAAACCAAAGCAGTAGATAACTCAAACTTTGGGAGAATGATTCTTATTGAATAACAAAAACAACACAGCTTATATAGCTGTACAAAGAAAACGGAAAGATAAAACTGTCCATGATGTAACATCCCTACATTCATGGCACACAGTAAAGACCAATTCAAAGCATAGCAAAACATAACAGCTTGACCTTAACTAGGCCATTATTAACAGAAAGTAAATGCTCTAAATTCTAACAGTTCAGACTCTCACAATTCTTAACAAATCCTCCCCTAAACTGAAAATGCAGAATGCATTCAGTTTACTTCATTGATTGACCAAACTCCAAGTGCCTCCTTGAGTTTCAAAAATACATCCAGCTTCAAAGGCTTGGTTAAGATATCAGCTAGCTGCTCCTTAGTACCACAATGAACCAACTCAACAACACCATCCTTTGTGAGATCATGCAAGAAGTGAAACCTCACATCAATGTGCTTGCTCCGGCCGTGAAGAACAAGGTTCTTAGACAATTTTATAGTAGAACTATTGTCACAGAACAAAGTAGTACACTTACTTGGAGATTGGCCGTTACATTCAAGCACTCTTCTCATCCATACTCCTTGGCATGCACATGATGTTGCTGCTACGACCTCCGCCTCAGTTGTGCATAAAGCAACAACAGGCTGCTTTCTGGAAGACCATGACACTGCTCCCTTGCTGAGCATAAACACGTAACTCGACGTGCTCTTACGGTTAGAGACATCCCCTGCGTAATCGTTGTCGGTATAGCCAATTAGTTTGTCATCAGCCCCTCTCTTGTAAAACACCCCATAATCCAACGTTCCTTTGATGTATCTAAGAACCTCTTAGCAGCAAGCATGTGAGACTCAGTGGGAACTGCCATAAATCTGCTGATAAGACAAACTACGTACATCAAGTCTGGTCTTGTTGCTGTAAGATACATAAGACTTCCTATCATCTGTTTAAACAAAGTAACATCCACTTTGGCACCATCACCATCCTTAGTTAACTTACAACCAGGGACAATCGGATTATTTACTGCATTGCACCCTTCCATTCCAAATCGCTCAAGCAGCTCTCTAGCGTACTTCTTTTGACATATATGAATGCCTTTCACACTTTGTACCACTTCAACTCCTAAGAAGTATCTCATCACCCCAAGGTCTGTCATGTCAAATTCATGCTTCATTGAAGCTTTAAAACTCTCAAACATGCTAGCATCATTACCGGTAAAAATCAAATCATCAACATATAAGCTAATGATCAGAATCTTACCACCCTTCTCTGATTTAGTGAACAAAGTATGTTCATAGCTGCATCTTTGAAAACCTTCCTTGAGAAAGTAAGCTTCAATGCGGCTATACCATGCCCTAGGTGCCTGCTTCAACCCATACAGAGCCTTATTGAGCTTGTAAGCCTTGCTCTCTTCACCAATCTTTACATATCCTTGTGGCTGTGCTACAAACACCGTTTCACTCAAGTCCCCGTGCAAGAATGCACTTTTGACATCAAGCTGAAATACTAACCACCCTCTTTGAGCAGCCAAAGCCAACACCATCCTGATTATATCCCATCTTGCTACAGGAGCAAAGACCTCATTATAGTCAATTCCATGTGTTTGAGCATAGCCCTTAGCTACCAATCGAGCCTTGCATTTTTCAATTTCACCATTCTCATTGAGCTTAGTCTTGTATACCCACTTAACTCTGATTGTTTTTGCTCCTTTAGGCAATTCTACAAGCTCCCAAGTCTTGTTCTTTTCTATTGCTTCCATCTCAAGGTCCATAGCATGCCTCCACTTCTCACTCAATGCAACCTCTTCATAAGAGCTAGGATCACCATTGGAAACAAACATAGCAATACTTTGAAGCTCATGTTCCTCTTTTTCTCCAAACAAAACATAGTCATTCATCCAATCTGGTTTCTTTCTGACCCTTCCTTTTCTTGCAACACTGGAATTCGGTAAAACAACCTCTTCTCTCACATCACCTATGTCTTCTTCACTGGAACCTCCACTGAATTCTTCACTCACTTCTTCACTTTCATCACCACTGCCTCCATCATTCTTGGTATGTTCTAACTCCACATCCCCATCTTCTTCCTCTTCTTCAACAAATACACCCTCATCCTCATCACCCCAATCTAAATTGTCTAGTTTTACTTCTTCTTCACTCCTTCCCCAATTCCAACTCTTATCCTCTTCAAACACAACGTCTCTACTTACAATCACCTTCTTGTTCACAGGATTGAACAATTTGTATGCCTTAGATTCTTCACTGATGCCAAGCAAAACACATGCAATGCTCTTGTCATCCAACTTGATTCTCTTCTTGTCTGGTACATGGACATGTGCAAGACAGCCAAACACCCTAAAGTACTCCACATTAGGCTTGATTCCACTCCAACTTTCTTCCGGAGTTTTTCCTTTGACTGCAACTGTAGGGCTCCTGTTGAGAATGTGTGCTGTCCATCTAACTGCTTCCGGCTAGAAAGTCTTAGGTACTTGCTTCTCAGAGAGTACGCATCGGACCATGTTCATTATAGTCTGATTCTTACGTTCAGCTACCCCATTTTGTTGAGGGGTATATGCTGCCGTAAGTTGCTTTTTTACTCCATTCACCTTGCAGAACTCATTAAACTCACATGAGGTGAATTCTCCTCTCCTATCAGTACGAAGACAACATATAGAAGCACCTATTTCCTTCTCAACAAGAGCTTTATAGTACTTGAAAGTGACAAAAGCTTCAGACTTCTCAGCAAGAAAATAGATCCAAATCTTTCTACTATAATCATCTATGAAGCTTATGAGATACCTCTTGTTGGAATTGGATGTTGGTGTGATTGGGCCACAAATGTCAGCATGTACAAGTTGTAGTCTCTGTGAAGCTCTCCACACACTTTTCTTTGACATAGGTGCTCTTTGCTGCTTCCCAACCATGCAATGTTCACAAGTCTTTGATAGTAGGTTGATCTGAGGCATCCCCATAACCATTTGCTTGGACTGCAAGACTCTCACATTCTTGTGACTCAAGTGACCAAATCTCCTATGCCATAACTCTCCCTTGTCATCTGATGTTGCTTGAAAACAGACTTGATCTTGTGTTACTACTCTTGCAAGAATCACAAACATCCAATTGACTGTCATTTGAGATTGCATAATCAACCCTCTCCTGGAGTGAAACACCTTGCAAGCTCCTTCTCTGAACAGAATAGAGAGACCTCGTTCTTGTAACTGCCCAATACTTAGAAGATTATTGTGCAACTCAGGTACGTAGTAGACTTCTGTGATCACTTGTGTTACACCATCTACTTCCATCTTGATATTACCCTTACCCATCACTGCCATTCTCATATTGTTCCCTAACTTCACCGAGTGTCTGTAATTATCATCAATATCAGTAAACCATACCTTGTTCCTTGACATATGATTGCTGCATCCCGAGTCTAGAAACCACACACCTTCTCTTCTAGATTGATGTTGATCCACATAGGCCATTAAAAGCAATTCCTCTGTCTCATCTATTTCTGCAAAGTTTGCTTTCTTTTCCCAATCAGGGCACTCATATTGAAAGTGCCCTAATTTATGACACTTGTAACACTCAACTGTTTCCTTGTTGAAACCTCCTCTTCCTCGGCCTCTCCCTCGGCCTCTCAAGCCTCCTCTTCCTCTACCTCTTCCACTAGCACTTCCACCACCAGCTGTATCTTCCACTGAGACCTTCAGGACTTGCTCATCACCTCCATTCCTTCGAAACTTTTGCTCATGAACAAGCAAAGAACTCTGCAACTCGTCCACAGAAAGAGTATCAATGTCTTTTGACTCTTCGATGGAACACACAATATAATTAAATTTCTCAGTCAGGGTGCGCAAAATCTTTTCTACAATCTTCATGTCTTCCATTTCTTCTCCATAATTACGCATGTCATTGGCCACCAGCATGACCCTTGAGAAATAGCTTGTCACTGTTTCACCCACCTTCATCTCTTGCACTTCAAAGTCTCTTCGCAAAGCTTGGAGATGAGCTCGCTTAACCCTCACATTCCCTTGATACTTTCTCTTCATGGAATCCCACAGCTGCTTGGAGGTGTCCTTCAAAAGAATGGTCTTCAGAATTGTCTTGTCTATTGCTTGGAACAAGTAATTTTTTGCCTTGAGATCCTTCAGCCTCGAATCATCCAGGGCTTTCCTTTGAGCCACAGTCAGCACTTCTAAATTTGTCGGCTCTCTGATACCTGTTTCAACGAGACTCCAATACTCTTTTGACCGCAATAGGTTCTCCATCAACATGCTCTAGTGCTCATAATCCCCATCAAATTTAGGAATACTTGGTTGAGCAAAATTCCCGGTACTCCCTTCAGCAGCCATCTTGCACGTACTTTAGTGTTTCACTCAAACACTCTCTCTCACAGTACGTATTTTTCTCAGACTCCCAAGTGTTTAGGATTTCTCTCACACTCTCTCAAAGTGTTTAACTCTCTTTGCACAATCAGGCCCGTGAGGGGCTCTGATACCACAATGTTGAAAAACCAAAACCAAAGCAGTAGATAACTCAAACTTTGGGAGAATGATTCTTATTGAATAACAAAAACAACACAGCATATATAGCTGTACAAAGAAAACGGAAAGATAAAACTGTCCATGATGTAACATCCCTACATTCATGGCACACAGTAAAGACCAATTCAAAGCATAGCAAAACATAACAGCTTGACCTTAACTAGGCCATTATTAACAGAAAGTAAATGCTCTAAATTCTAACAGTTCAGACTCTCACAATTCTTAACAAAGCAAACCCTAGGATAAAGTTCAACCAACGATTCTACTTCTTGATGCCAAACACTGTTTGCAGTAAGGCGAGTACAAATATGACAGCTGCAAATGCTTGGGAAGCAATTGCCCATGGACTGCTGAAATGATTTCGCACGTATGTTGCTCTCCATCTCGGCCAGCGACGTCTGCAATACTTGTTCACTTCCTGACAAAGCTCGAGATAGTAGAAAGTGTCGACATTTGTATTATTGTAAAGGTTGTTGAAGATCTCGGTCGCCTCTTCTGGATTCAACCAATTCTGAATAATACCATTTTTACATAGTATATCCATGTCTTTCGGAGTGTTGATGAGTATATCTAGGAGCATGGCATAAGAAGTGATCCTAGAATCACACCAATGGTAACACTGTTCAAAGCTGATTAAATTTCTGAATAAAGCTTCTGTTGCCTCATGTATAACCAAAGTCGGTATTTCAAGTACCCCATCACTGAACTTGATATCCAATATGCCATTAGATGGATTACCCTTTTTGAACTTCACTCCAGCTTCTATCAGACTTGAGGCGCTGGGAATTAGTTCCCATGAGGTTGCATCTAGCTCCCCACCCTCAGGCATAGTCGATCCAACTAGCAGATTTCTTAACAACTCAAGTATATGTTTGCTTTGGGCCAAAGTAGTTGGAATCAAACTTGTTTCCATTTCCAGTGCTCCTATCCCCAAGAATTCAAAGCTACTGAGAGCTAATTCAATCAGAGATTGCTTCCCATTAGGAAGAGTGGTCTTGCTAAACAAACGATCGAGCACCACCCAAGGTATTTGATTTTCCAACAAAAATATGTCACAGCCTACTACCTCAAGCATACAAGCCCTACCGTGTATCGGATCATCTTGCAATATTGGTATGTCAGCTCCACTTTTACGGAAGAGCTCAATGATAAAGCAACCATCGACTAACAAAACTTTAACAAACTCATCTTTACTGAACTTCACAGGTACTGAGTAACTTTGTCGAACTTCTTCCTCAAGACTTGCAACCTCCTTGACCAAGTCATTCAAAATCGTGTCATTCCATGAAGAGACTCGACTGATGAGGTCTCGCGCATACTTCAGTTTGATTTTCTGTGTGTCGGCCAAGTCTGGTTTGCCATGGTGCAATGTTCCGAATGAGAATGCTGTGGGGAGAAAAGCTTTTTCGTTATTTCTGAAGAGTAATTTGGGGGTCACAAAGATGCAACACTTGGTTGACAAAAGAGAGTTCCCAGACTCAATGTTGTCCATGCAAAATCTCAAGTCAGTTTCGACAGCTGCAACATCAACATTGTCCATAGAAGATTCCTTGCTACTCTCGACAGGCAGTGCAGCAGTATCACCATTTCTCATGGAAGATCTCAAACCATTTTCGACAGCTGCAATATCAATTATGCTATCATCTCGTGCCAAACCTTCCATGGTACTAATAGGGAAGCACGATCTCTCTGGATTGAGCTTTGATCTCCTTGTTTGCCTTGAAAACGAAAATCAGTTATGTATATCAAAAATTTGTCCCAACTTCGAAATGATGCGCAAGTAGCTAGCTAGTTCCAACAAGATTGTACTTGAAATCGGCAAAAAATAATTGAGAATCTCAAGAATGTATAATTCAACAAAAAGAATGAACACTATAACGAACTAGTCTACACAAATGTACAAGATACCGTAATCCTATTATAGAGGTTGAATTAAACTACCAAGAAATTAAATTTGGTCCATATATGTAGCATATATGAGAGCAGAAACAATACTTACTGTTTGCGAAGCTTATTTGAAAAAGGGTTTCTCGCTGAGATATGTATGCTTCGTAGCCGATGCATTGCTAGCTATTAGTATTTGATTGAATGGTGAAGAACCTGGAAAGTCAAGTCAAGCTAAAAAAAGGGTGTTGCATTAGTCGTGGGTTTGGTAAGCATATAAAAATTTATGCTTACTATGCAACTTCATAAAATAGAAATAATGATATATAGTGCGCGGGGGATTTATAATACATGCACCAAGAGGAATTCAACATACAACAACAAAATTATAAATAAAAAACAGCAAATGGATTTGGCTCCACTATATGAGTGTGAAGTTGTTAAGAGTTGATCGACCTATTAGTTAATTAGTTAAACTTTAATACTTTATCGTGAAAAACAAAAAACTTTCGTATAAAAGAAAATTTTATGGTGAAAATAGCGGATTTAAATCCACTTATATCACTTATGGATACAGAGAGATGTGATATAAAAACGTGGATGTTGATAGCTAAATTGCAATGCTCTGGGTCTAACAATAGAGTTTCTTCGTCTTCTGCTTGTTGTTGTGAACTTGTGATGGTACGTGTGATCGGAAGGTAGTTGGCAATACCGACACTAATGGTGGCCATAGAGCTCAGTCTTCTTTTGTCCAAATATATCTTACTATGCCACTCAAACCTTCACAACCTTTGTATAGAAGAATCCGTCTCAAAAGAAATAAAACACGATTCTTCTAGCCAAAACTTGAACATGCTCAAAAGAATGACCACTACTTACTCTATGAAATGTTCCACTCACACAACCACCATAAAACTTCTTATTAGAAGGAGAGTGCAGACATCATATTAAATAAAATGATAAAAAAGATCAAAGAATTGCCAAAACAAGTCCAACAGAAAAATTTAGGGTGCGGCTATTGTCGCCCCATCAAATACTTTGTTCACCCTATATTTCAATTTTAAACTAAATATTCCAAAACTAACCCCACTATCAAGAATTTTTGTGAAAATATATTAAACTAAAATCTATAAAATTCAAACAACAACAATTCTCTACATCTTTACATCGAAAAAAAAAACAATTCTCTACATCTTTCAAATCAGATTTGAGACATTTGAGAATCACTTCAATCTTCAGCATGGTGGTTATACAGTGTGGTGAGATTGTTTGTTCTTATTTTTATTTTATATATGGCTTCAAATGTAGTCTTTCATATATATATATATATATATATATTCATAATCGTAAAGAAAAAACTCAAGAAAGAGATCGAGAAGAACATATAGATTTTATCAGATTGAGAAAAATAAAAGAAAGAAAATAAAAACCAGATTTTCTCACAAGGTTAAGGGCAGAATTGAAACGTTAAAAATAAAAAATAAATCATGAGGTAAACTGAGCATTTAATAGGGTGGAAATAGCCGCACCCAAAAGCCACACCCAAAATTTAACCAAGTGATCTTGCTCACAAAGTCACAATCTACCAAAAACGCCACAACTAATTTAGAACAATATCAATGTAATAGTGAGTGACGGTGCCACACTTGTCACTTTAATTTTGAACAAATTGAAGACAAGGATCACTTCTGATAAGTTTGAACTGTTTGGTAACTGTTAGACTTAGACAACATCTTCACCTTTATTTCGTTTTCGCATGCATGTCAAGAGAGAAGCTAAATTTTTTAGCCGATGCTATCACAAAACTTATGATGGTTGTGCGTGCACTTGCTCGATTGTTTAGGTTTTGGTTGTGTTAGAGGTTGTCTACTTGTATTGCAATTCATTTTCCTTCTTTAAAAATTTTGTTAGTTGTCAAGTCATCAAAAAGTGACAAGATTTTATATGTGCAAGGGACTACACTTCTTAGTTGGTAGCATGCACTTGTTACACTCGTAACATTTTTGAATTTTCAATTGAAATAACCAATTGCAATATGAGAATCACTATGCATGTATGCATAATTGATATGAAACACATTAGAAAGAGAGAGAGAGGGAGAGAGATGATGACAATGAAAAATATTGTCGATGACCAACATAAATTGCAGAAGCATTGAATTCAATATCTTGATCATAAACACAAAAGCCAAATAGAGAAAACAGAGAGACAAGGAGAAGTCAATACCCGAACCACCACCCTTGCTGACTGGTAAGGTCCATCGTCTTTAATACAAAAGCTTCTCAGAACCTGACCAGAAACCAAGGGTTCTCTTATGGTGCGCTCTTGACTCCTTCTATTCAATCAACCACACACACAGCAAAACAAGCAGTAATGATGCACAGCCTTCCTCACACCTACACACAACTACCCACCATTCCCGATACCTATACCTCTTGATTTCTCTTATTTACCAAAACACCTCCACCAACTAAAAACAAAAAAGAATGTTATCCAGCTGCAAACCCTAAATGAGATAATGTTACTACTTGGAGCTAGCAGCAGTTGGCTCGGAGCAAGAACCACCACCACCTCCAACACTGTTGCCATTATCAGTAGCTGTTGTGGTGTTGCCGAGAGCTGAGATGATCTGCTGAACCGAGTTGCACAGGTGGTTGTTGATTGCAGTAACGGTGGAGAGGTTGAGCTTTGCTGAAGGGTTTGGACTGGCAACAACTTGGAGTCCCACAGTCATCAGGCAACCCGAGTTTCGGCTGTATTGGTCAGACGGGGATGTTGTAGTAGTACTCTTGTTAGGGGACTCAACTGGGACAATGGCGAACCCTAGAGGAAGGAGGGGAATGCAGGACGGGTCCTCTCCGCTCATTGCCAATTGGATGTCGTTCACGTCCATGGTTGCATACACAACCAGACTACCTGACTGATCGGTGCAGCTCTCTTGTAGCATCAGCTCTATGTTCTGAGTTGAGTTGCTAGCTACCTGCATTCCCACAAAATAAATAAAAATTATTTATTTTTTATGATAAGAAAAAAAGATTAATCCTTTTTGTAATAAGGAGTACAAGCAATTGAATTGACTGAAAACGAGGCTCAAAGTGGTCCTATATAAAGACAATGATGATACAGTACGAAATTTTCAAGGTGCCCTCCGTTTCTTTAAAATTTGAAATTTCCCCCTAAAAACAGTACAAGGTATAATGAGAAACATATTTCAATGGCATTAACTTACATTAACGCGAAGAACCGAAATGCAGTTTCCAGGATGAGAGCCATTGGCAATGTGAGCCACCTCTTGTAAGGAAGTTCCATTGGAGAAAACATCAAGCTGCACAGTTAACAGATGCAAGAAGTTGGTAATTATACATTTATACTAACTAGAAGATGACAAACTCAGTGATTATATGAATTACTACTAAAATGAAGAAGACTAATTGATAGTAGCTAGTACCTGAGCTCTGCGACGTTCATCTCTTAAGAGCTCAAAGACACGGTAGTGAGAATAAGGGAGCCAGGTGGTGGAAACTGCACTGAGAATGACTCCATTGGGTTGGCCAGCCTCTGAGACTTTCCTAGTGGTAATTCGAATAGTGTCATCTGGGGAATCAGACAGAGCTGTCCATGCTTGTCCACCGGATGTGCTCATGTTAACACTAAATGTTCTTATCATTCTCTGGGCTAGTCTCATTAAATTCCTTCTTGCCTCAGGAGAAGGTATCACTGTATATATGAAGCCAGGGAGATTCATATGTTAATATATATAACTGATACACTATAAGAGAATGCATGCTTCCCATATGATAGATCCATACATGCAGTAAAACAACTATGACATTTACTTAATAGAAATAAATGAAACTTGGAAAGAACCCCTACAATATCTATCAAACAAGATCTATAATCTTGAATTTCTTTGCAAACTCAGATCCAAATGATAGTTATTGATCCCCCTCAATATTTGTTTTATCCATTATTTTGCTCAAGCATCTCGTTGTTTAGTTGTGCATATCATTACTTGATTCTGATATACACACATGAATTAGTGTAAACTAGTCTTTGATTGTGATTAGAAGGCAAAGAAAATTATTGATCACCTCCAAGGTCTGAAATATTTCTGGCCATGAGACTGGCAACCCTTTCACATTGCCTTTGTAAAACAGCCAACCATCTATGTGCCCCAAAAGCCAACCCGCTATAAGCATAGTGACTGAATATTTGATGGACAGGCTTTTCCTCTATCTCTGCATGTTCTACCCATGTAATCTGCATTAAAGAAAGTTGTTTGTCACTGAAAACACCTTGAGAGAGTATTAAAAGCACTAATAAGCTCTACATACTAACTGCTATAAGAAAATTAGAATGACTGGGTGTATATAAGAAGTATAGGTGATTGACTGAATGAAAAAATCAAGTACTAGAAGCAAACTATGTACCCTTGAGTATCCATTAGGCATATCTTGGATGAGACATCCAGAAGGCCATCTCTTGTACCTCGGAAAGGATGGTTGGAAGCTACCATGAAAACTGTCAATTGGAAAATCGACAATAGCCCAACTTCCCTCCTCCTCATTTTGATGACAATAGCGCAGAAAATGAGTTTCTCTAGTTGGCACCAAAGGAGAAACAACTTGCAATTCCGCATACATCTGCACAGTTAACAAGTAACTCAGCCGTATGATCATACTATACACAAGGATTAGTTTCATCTTGGCTAGAAATCACAGTCCGACTCAAGCTCTTAAATGAAAGTATAACTTGTGTGAATATCTGAGTGTGATTTTTGATAAGAAGGAATTGCCTTTTTGTTTTTTTTGAATAAGGAATTGCTTCTTAATTGCAAGTAAAGATGTTCAGTAGTTCCCTTACCAGCTGAAGTGAGCCATTTGCTTGACCAGAAGGATCTGCTGAGATAACTTGAACTGTTTTTGCTTTAGACACAATAGAAGGAAACAATTCCATCCACTTATTAGCATCAAGGAAGGCATCCACAAGATTAATGCTATTCATTATGACCACAGCAGTATCACGAGTAGCTTCAGTTCTTAAATCACTTGAATTCTGTTTGAAGTTCATAGGCCAAGGAAACAAACGAGCTCGTTCTTCAGCATTAAGCATTTCCATTCCATTCTCACTGTTTTTCATCCAAAGAGGCTCACCAGCAGTGCACATCTTAACAAGTTCTTCAAGAGACGAAGCAGCGAGCTTCATTGCAAGCAACTTCTCGTCATCTAACAACAGACCTCCCTCAGGGAAGTGAGAAGGCTCTGGTGGCAAAATGCTCATGGGAATCATATGATGATCAGTGCATGAACTCATCATTGGGTCTGTGAAATGCCTTGAATAGATATTCATGTCCAAGTCCAGAGATGCTGCGATTAGAGGGGCTGCCGGTCCCATCGTTTGGAGTTGTCGGCCCCCAGGGTATCCAGAGAGGCAACAAACTCGTTCCAACTGTATAACAAACAACACTGGTATAAATTCCCAAATACACAAATAGTTATAGAGAATTATTGAAAGTTTTAGGAATGCAGTCTGGTGATTCATGCTCACAAGAGCAAGCAATCAATGAAATTCAGATTTTGAATTGTTCTCTTTATCAAATTATACTCTTTATCTGCTCAAAACTATAAAGCAACAAGTGTGCGTCTAACTAGAAATTCCAAATGACTATTGCTAGCAGTTCTCTCTCTTTAATTATATTTTCATTAAATCAGTTGAATTTTACTATCTGGTTTCTCTCTTTAATTAAACATTCTTGTTATTCAAGGTTGAAAAACATTGAATTCATTTTAATTAATTACCACAATTTTCTTGTTTTTCTTTGTTCAAATTTTTATTCTCGATCTTTGATTCAATGAATATCTGTATTGGTTTTACCCTCAGATAGAAAAAGAAAGAAAGAAAAATATGCCTGATTTATATCCATCTCCACTTGAAAAGATTGACAACAAGTGCAGAATTCAGTTAACACAAATTTAGGAATCAATACAAATACTGGGCTAATTTCCCAAATGTAGTTACATACCTCTTCTCGGAGTCGGGCGTTTTCAAGACGAAGTTGGTGTTCATCTATGGCAATGTCCCCAATTATAGCCGCACCACCACAGTTAGGGCATATAAGGTTGCGTAGTGCAGCTTGAAGCCTGTAATTCTCATTCTTTAAGTTATCATTTTCAGCTCTAAGCATCACATTATCAGCTCGATCTTGTTGTGCCTAAAAGCATCAGTATAATTAAGTAGTCAATTTAACCAGATAAAACATTAAGCATATTAACAGTGAAAATTCTTCTATGAACCAAGGTGGAAAATTTATCTATTAACAGACCTTGACATAGATAAAATTTGCAGCTAAGCTTTTATTGCACATGCATACATAGATATGAATCATATGATGGAATACAGACTGTAGTATTTATAACAAATGTGGGAAATAATTTCAGAAAATACAAAACGTGATTATGGCACCTTAGGTTTCCCAACCGTTTACAGGTTTAATGAATTACGCGCTATCTTGGGACTCGTACTTAAATCTTAAGGCTCCATCAAAGCACTAATACAGAAACCAAGCCATAGTTGAAGAAAGTGCTCCATTACCTTCATTTGCGTTCGGCGATTTTGAAACCAAAACTTGACCTGGCGTGGTTTCAGCCCCAGATCTAGGCTCAGCTTTTGCCTCTGCTTGTCATCTGGGTGTGGACACTCCTTGAATAAACTGCATGTCAAACATAAAACAACAACACCATTATCGTAACAAAATGGTGGGTAACAAATTTCCCAATGCGGAGTTTCAGTGCGGATCAGTGCCGCTCTGATTTGGGAAAAATTGTACAGGAGAAGGGGATTGTGGTGTGTGTCGTACTTTTCCATTTCCTGGATCTGGTGAGCTGTGTGACGATGATATCGTTTCTTCTTGGGAGGCTGTTGTTGCTGTTGTTCTTCGGTTTCTTGCTCGGAGTACTTTTCTTCAGCATGTTCACTCCCAGACCCACTATCCATCATTTCCTCCTTTCCTTTAATCATAAGCCCATTTTCTTCTTTCTGCTCATGGAAATATTGTTTCAGAAATTAACAAAAAAATGGATCAACATATTCAACTAAGAAAATGGAAAAGGAACACAATGGTTTACCGGAACAATGGAAGAGAAAGGCTGGAAAGGCATGAAGTTGAAGTTAGGGTTTTGAATTGGCGAGGAAAACAAGGTTTCAGAGTTGACTACATTCCCACCTCCCATGGTTGACATTACTTGGCAATCCCCATACATTATACACCGACTGAGATCACTTGCTTCCAAAAACTTCAGTTTCTACAATACTGGAAACAGCTACATGTAAAAACGACTTTTGTCAGAAAATTCAAGAAATGGCTTTGCCTTTCTGTTCAGTCTCTTCACTACTCTACACTCTACCGGTAGTCACCACAGACGAAAACGCCTTCACAATACCCAGATCACAGAACTCAGAGAAACACATGGAGTAGAGAAAATCTGGGCATGCGGATGAAAAGACTAGCTTGCTGGGATTCGAAAACCCAGGTTGGAAAAATTGTCAAAAATGACATGAAATATATTTTCATACCCAAAAACAACACCAAGTAATATTCAACATCACCCCATTTCAGTCAAAAACATCAAAGAAAGATTTAATGGGCGTGTGAGAGAAAATACACCATTAAATACAGAGGAAAAAGAATTATACCAACAAAATTAAATGAGACCTTGAAGTTACAGAAGAAAAGATAGGCAGAGAAAGAGAGCATACACTTGAAGCTAGTGTCGGTGTGGATGAGAAGAATGAAAGGAGAGGCAAAAATGGCTATCTTGCTCTTACCTTTCTTCTATGGTTTTGATCTATCCAGAGCTACAGCTTCAGAAACCAGTACAACTCTCTCTCCTCTCTTCTCTCAATCTCTCTCTAGCTAGGAGTACTGCATTGGATATTGTGAATTTTCAAATCGTCATAAATCCGTAATTTATTTGTTTACTGTGCGTGGTTAAATGCGGGTTGACAGAAACCGATCGACGCCACTTTACTCGTCTTCGACTGTTACACTCCACGTGTCCCTTTCTCCCTGGAAGACCAAAGCGTTTCCTTCTTCTTCTTCTTCCAGCCTCGCTCCATCGTCTTCGTCATCATCATCTTCGTCCCCAACCCAAGTCAAAACCCTACTCACTGACAGAGCCCACGTGATCCGCAGTCGCGTCTGGTACACGCGACCTCCTCCATTAATATTAGTCTCTTCTTTTTTCTTAACCTCAACGTCGACGGTAAACGCAGAAATTGACTCCGGTTACCGAAGAAGATAGAGAGAGAGAGAGAGAGAGAGAGAGAGAGAGAGAGAGAGAGAGAGAGAGAGAGAGAGAGAGAGAGTAGTAGTAGTAGTAGTAGTAGTAGTA
>NC_020495.1:20821239-20825622 GCF_000184155.1 Fragaria vesca subsp. vesca
GAGAGAGAGAGAGATTGACTTTGATTAGGGCATAGATCTCGCGATGTCAAGGGATCGTGACCTTCCGTTTCTTTTTGGCGCGTGGGGCCCGCCTGTAGTCTACGAACTTTTGTCTCCCACCGCTCGGACAAAACCCATTTAGGGTTTGGAGGCCACCGGGACCTACCGGGTAGTACACGACGACGTTTCGCTCTCCGGTTGTACAGAACGTTTTTCGGTCTTGTAATTGCATGGGTTTAGGTTGAAGTTCCATTTTTGAGCAAGTGATTTGAAATTATTGGCAAAGGACGGAAACAACGTTTGCAAATGAGGTTCATGATGATGGTTTTACAGTACGATCGAATGAAAACTTGTCATCTGATGAACATCTTTACAATCTTAGGGCCTAGAAAGGTAGATTGATCGTGATGAAAGTAATCTTGGGAAATTAAGGTTATTTGAAAGGAAAATTGGCCCTGTAAATATTGTTCAATCAGAGGAGAAATTTGTATCATCGGATAACGTTATATAATTTCAGCATATATACATGATTTACATCCATCAGATATTAAAAGCAGAACAAACAAGAGCATATTTTGCCACCAAATCCATCATCAGGTTATATTTCGTGTAGTTATTGGCAACGACATAAAAGAAGTAAACAATGCTCATTACTGATATCTGAATGTATAACCTGATTGAAAAAAATTGTATCTGAATTACACCCCCGAAGATGATATTAATTTCTAGCTAAGACGTATGTCGCGGCTTGATCTCGTTTCACACCATTTCGACCTCATTTGTCTTATAAAAACCCATTTTGTAATCTAAAGTGTGTGTCAAATAATATAAAGAGAGTTCCATAGCCCGTTTTGAAATTAAAGTGTGAGGTTCTTTATTTGACTCACTTTTATGTCACATTTTCACATCTCCACCATTCAGTGTCTAGAATATAGTGTGTAGATCATTTCTGCAAAGTTTCATCCAATTTAAAAATCATTTGGATACTGACTTAGATTAAATGAATCAACAAAACAAAATATGTCTAAACAGAACCGTTCGTGTAAACAACGATTACAGAAGCTCAAATGATCTTCAAATTGGATGGAACTTTGCAGAAAGGATCTACACACTATTTTAGACACTGAATGATGGAGATGTGAAAATGTGACCTAAAAATAAGCCAAATAAGCAGCCCCACACTTTACTTTTCATGTTTTCTTACTTGAAAAATAGTTTTTAACACTAAAAGAGAAGAATAATGTAACACCCTAACCCAAAAATTGATAAAAGAAACTCAAGTTTTGAACCGAATAGAAACTCGTAACTCAATTACTAATCCCAAGATTTCATATACCGTTTAACACTTGAACCAGATTTAATTCAAGGAATACAACCAATCTCATCAATTGTCATAGCAAAGAACTTCAATTTAAATTTCAGAACTTACCTTCAGGAATTATACTTATGTAAATCGACAACTTATCTCTCACTACTAGAAGAAAGACTTTAGCCGATGAAAAAAAAAAAAACCAAGCCGACGAATCAATTTTTCGTCGGCTAAAGTTGACTATAGCCGACGAAAATAAATTTCGTCAGCTAAAGTTCTTTATATTCGCAGATCTGAACAGCAACTCATCTGAGAAAAAAAAAAACGGGAGAAGAAAAAACAGGAGAAAAAGTTTGGGTGTTGTTGAAATCTGTCCATAATTAACAAAGTGGAGCTATATATAGGTACGTACATGTGTATATATGTTGATTTTGAGTTTATCGATTTTGAGTGTGATTGAATTAATAGATTTTGAAGTACGTTTGATGTATATATATATATATATATATATATATATATGTGTGTGTGTGTGTGTTGATCGATTTGGTTGATGATTTGATAATATATATGAAGTTGTTGTTAATAAGTAGTAGATATATATATATATATGTTAATTAATTTATAATATTGTGTTGATGGTATGAAGTTGTTGATGATGATTTTGTGATGATGTTGATATATATAATATTGTTATGTAATTATTAATTAAGTATATCTATATATATATGTGTGTTAATTAATTTGTTATCAATTAATTAGTTGTAGTATGTAGAATATATATAAATGAATTAAAATTTTATATATGGCATAGAATTTAATTAATAATTAGCTAGCGTTATACATATATATTTTGTTATATTTTCAGGATATGGATAAGAGTTGGATTTCGCTTCCAAAATGGGACAAAAGATATGGTAAAGGAATTATGAGTTTTCTGGAATATGCGCTGGCTAATGCTAACGGGAATACAATTTTCTATTGCCCGTGCACGAAATGTCAGTGTCGCAACGATATGCATCGATTTGCGATTGACAAAGTATGGCAGCACCTGAAGAGTAACGGGTTTTGGGAAAAGTACACATGTTGGTTATATCACGGTGAAACATCATCTGGGGGTCCGCATGATCATGGCCAATTTTCTGAGACGGGCAGTACATCCAACGATCCAACAACGGTCTTCATCAACGACATGTTTCCTTATGAGAGCGGTGTATGCGCTCAAGGACAGTATATGCCTGACCCGGTGCAGCCCTTCCCTAGAGCTGTCAACACTGCTGGTATTGACAAGTACAACAAACTGCTTGCTTTCCAACAGACCCTTGTGTACCCCGGTTGTCAGAAGACCGTTCTTGAAAGTGTGATGGACGTAATGAAGATTAAAGTTGAAACTAAATCGACTGTGAAAGCTGTTAATGATTATCTACAGTACACTGCTTCGATGCTGCCTCACGGTCATCGTCTTCCTACCACTCATCATAAGATCCGATGTATCCTGAAAGATCTTGGGCTTTCCTACATCAAGATCCATGCATGCAGATATGACTGCGTTCTCTTTTGGGGTAAAGATCCAGAAGGGAATGACCTTGGTGGCCTTGACGCATGTCCGGTATGTCACACTGACAGATATAAGCTGACTCCTGCAGGCAATAGGAAACCTGTAAAGGTACTTCGGTATTTCCCCTTTGAGGGATAGGTTGGAGCGGTTGTACATGTCTTCACACACGGCCGAAGCTATGAGATGGCACGTTGATAGGGAATTGCATGACGAAGATATCCTTATACACCCTGCTGACGGGGAGGCTTGGAAGCATATAGACAGGGAGTTTCCTCATTTTGCGTCAGAGGTCCGAAATGTGAGGCTCGGGCTCTCATCCGACGGGTTCAACCCTTTTGGCAACATGAGTCTTCAATACAATGTATGGCCGGTGATTTTGGTACCGTACAACCTTCCTCCATGGATGTGCATGAAGAAGGAATACAATATGTTGAGTTTGTTGATTCCGGGGCCCGGTTATCCAGGGAAGTGTCTCGATGTGTAATTGAGACCTTTGATTGAAGAGCTTAAATTTTTGTGGGACGTTGGTCATCCCACTTATGACAAGTACACGCACGAGATGTTCCAGATGCATGTCATGGTTGTTGGTACCATCAGTGATTTTTCTGCCCGTGGGATGTTGTCGGGCAATGTTGTTAGGGGATACAAGGCTTGTCTAGAGTGCCTTAGCGACGAGGGGAGCAGCAGTCATTGCAACAAGATATGCAGATTGGGTCACCGAGCTTTCCTTCCATATAATCACGAATGGTGGTTCGATGAAAAGGCATTTGATGGGACCGTAGAACACGGTGTGCCTCCCAGAAGATGGACGGGGGAAGAAATATTAGCAGTGCTTAATGAGTACGATTTTGGGCAGCTCAGCAATCATCCCAACATTGTGGCGGCAATACCTGAAAGACCCGACAGGTACAAATTCTGGACACATAAGAGCATATTTTGGGAACTCCCATACTGGAGTAAGTTGTTGATCAGACACTACCTAGATGTGATGCACATAGAAAAGAATGTTTGCAACAGTGTGGTGGGCACAGTGCTGAACTTGGAGGGGAAGACGAAAGACGGTCCTAAGGCACGCATTGATCTAAAAAAAATGCAATTAAGAAGACATCTGTGGTTGAAAGAAGGGAAGAAAAAAATGCCTCAAGCTCCTTACACTGTGAAGCCTGACCAGAAGAACCTAATTTTCAGGTGGATGAGTTGTGTGAAGTATCCTTCAGGTTATGCAGGAAATATAGCCCGGTGTGTGAACTTCCGGGACAATAAGATGTACGGGTTGAAGAGTCATGACTGTCATATCCTGCTACAACGTCTCTTCCCTGTTTTCATTCGACCGTTCCTTCCCCGTCAGGTGGTGGAGCCTTTAGTAGCGTTGGCAAGATTTTTCCAGAAGTTATGCACACGGGAAGTGAAAAAATCTAACCTCCGGGAAATGCAAGAGGACATCATTTATATCATGTGTAAATTTGAGAGGATATTTCTCTAATTTTTTGACATCATGCCTCACCTGATGATCCATCTT
>NC_020495.1:20829230-20830519 GCF_000184155.1 Fragaria vesca subsp. vesca
ACGTCGGAGCGAAGCCGACAAAGAAGAAGAGAGGCCCCGTCACAGGGAAGGCTCTCAAGAAGATCAGTGGGTACCGTGGGGAGGATCGTCATCAATACGTGACGGGGATGGCCACATAGTATCGGGCGGGAAGTCGAGGACGTACTCCGGCCGCGTGGGAGCGCTCATTAGGGATAGAGTCCCTATGTTGTGGTCAGACTGGGGCGAGGTCCCGCAGGAGGTTAAGGACATGGTCCACAACGCGATGTCGGTGAGTTTACAAAATAATATTATGTATTACATTGTTGATTTCTCGAAAAACTAAACCAATAAACGGTTAAATGCAGGTGTGGTTTGAGGTTCCCGAGCACCTGAAGGACAGCTGGGCCGTCGTTGTGCATGGGGGAAGGTACGTTGGGAA
Organism: Fragaria vesca subsp. vesca; assembly: GCF_000184155.1. Taxonomy (NCBI): domain Eukaryota; kingdom Viridiplantae; phylum Streptophyta; class Magnoliopsida; order Rosales; family Rosaceae; genus Fragaria; species Fragaria vesca. The sequence goes on from NC_020495.1 coordinate 20,829,631, forward strand.
GTTAATGAAAAACAAAATTGTATGTGATATTAATAATATTTCTAATATTTTTGTTGTATCTGTAGGTACAAGGAGTGGAAGAACGAGTTGCGGACCCACTGGACTACGCACGGGAACGCACATTCTAGTACCCCTGCTGAGTTCCAGTACAGGGAGTACGAGTGGCGTTGGCTTCTGACATCAGAATTCAACAACCCTCGTAAACATGTATTTAAAAAAATTAATTAGTTAATTTGTCATTTAGTACGTCCGTTTTTAAATATTTTACTAATAATTTATTTTTTCTTTGAAGGCCGTTTCCCGAGCGAACTCTCAGAACCGGCAACGTAACACAAGGAACCATCATGGCGGTTCTAGACCGTTCGCTGTCTTCATGGACCAGCAGCCTCGACCAGCAGCAGGACCACGTCCACGACCACCAGGACGACTCAGCTAGAGTCGGAAGTTCAGAGACTACGAGAACAGCAAGCTGCTCAGGCTGCCTATAATGCCTCGCAGGCAGCCAATGTTGCCGAGATACATGCCATCCAGCAGGCCCAGCAGCAGCAGATGTTCCAGTACATACAGGACTTTACAGCTGCCCAGCTTCAGGGACTTCCGGCTCCGCCCATGCCTACGGCTATACCGCTACCCCAGCCGCCGCAACCTTCAAAGCAGCCCCCAGAAGCGGATATTAATTTAGACGATTTAGATTTTGTGTAGTTGATGAATTATATAGTTTTATGTGCTTGTTGTTGGTTATATGAAATTGTTTTGGTGTATTTTGCAGCTTGCTTGGAATGGTAATTCAGAAATTTCGGGTTTTTTTTTACTGGAATGGACTTATAGCCGACGAAAAACGCCTTAATTCGTTGGCTTAAAGTTTTTTTTTAAAAAAAAAAAAAGTTTT
>NC_020495.1:20830539-20834112 GCF_000184155.1 Fragaria vesca subsp. vesca
AGTTATTTTTTATTTTTTTAATTACAAACTTTAGCCGACGAATATTTTAAATTCTTCGTCGGTTAAAGTCGGAGAAATAACCGACGACATGTTTTTCGTCGGCTAAACGCTAGACTATAGCCGACGAATACCTTAAATTTTTTTCGTCGGCTAAAGTCTGGACTATAATCGACGACATTTTTTCGTCGTCTAAAGTCTGGACTATAGCCGACGACATTTTTTTGGTTGGCTAAACTCTGAACTATAGCCGACGACTTCTACATATGTCGTCGGCTAAAGTCACCACAGACGACCTTTTCCCGACGAAATCTTAGCCGACAAAAGGTCGTCGGCTAAGATCTTAACCGACGAAAGGTCGTCGGCTAAGATCTTAACCGACGAATTAAGCTGACATGTAGTGTCTGGAAACCGATTGACGTCACCCAAAAACTCAACAATAGATTTCAACCTAGATAACCCAATCCATCTCTATATACGTGTTACGACAAGGAGAAAGGTTCGAACGTCGATGGTCCCATCATATTATGTGGTCGGATTAAGAGGAAAGTCCTCTAGGCTATGGCTTCAGGTCCTCTCTCGTCTCTCTAAGTCGCCTCTCTTCTCCATGCTCTACCGTAAATTGAACCGTACCACCAGAAATCCGACGACATCGAGACGAGGTGAAAGAGACTGATGCGTCCCCCACGAAGAAATCGCAGGTTGAGTCTTGATTTGGGGTCGGCGAGCAGAGAATCGGGTGTTCCCAAACTCTTCCCTTGCTCTCTAGAAAACTCGAGAGATATTGGGCATATCGGTGTCCTCCGGAAAGAGAAGAGTGGAGGGTTCCGGTTCCCTCTAAAGTTGGTCTCTCCCCCAAAACCTCCCCTTCTCCTTCTCAGGGACCAAAAGAAAATCTGAGAAAGCCCCAGAGATAGAGAGAGAGACCGTGAGAGTTCTAGAGGGGAAGAGAGCCCCCTAGAAGCTTCCCCTCTTCTTTCTTTCATTTTTTTTTTGAATTAAATTCAGTTTACCCCCTTGTGGTTTGGAGGTGACTTCATGTTAGTCCCTACACTTTTATTTTCATCAGTTTACCCCTTGAACTCTTCAATTTCTATCTGCCGTGCCTAAATTCTCATATTCCGTTTGAATTGACCGTTAATTATCAGCAGTTAATGTTCGATTTGGATAGATAATATCCAATTTGCTCAAATTCTAGATACGGGCCTCACAGTTAAGGTTAAAATTATCAGCAGTTAACGTCTGATTTAGATAGAATATAGGACATTGGTCACGCTTGAGGAAAATTCAAAAGTTTGAGGGGTAAACTGATGAAATTGAAAGTATAGGGATTAACATGAAGTTACTCCCAAACCTCATGGGGGTAAACTGAATTTAATTCTTTTTTTTTATATTTCTTATGTCGGTCGCTTTCCCACCGACCTTCAACTCCATATATACAAATATACATATATTTCCCATTAGTTAGCATATTGACGGCCCAAATGAAACATTGTCCAATTTGAATGGTCCATATAACATCATAATTATTGCCTTTATCTAAAATGAATTTTCATAGATTCCAAACTTCAAAATCAAAAGTAAATATATCGGAACCTTAAAAAATATCTTCTGACAAACCTCACTTTAACTTACCAGATAATTTAAGGTCACATGAAATGTAACACAGAGTCAGTCACAATCATCAATATCGACCGACAGATAATTCATCAAAATAACAACAATTAACTCAATAAAATATCCGAGGCTTACACACATATATAAATATTTAACAAAAATTAACCGATTATTACAAAGAAAGCGTTCAAAAGTAACTTTCAATCGCTTATTATGTTTTGGTCTAGTGGCATAAGCATCATCTTTTGAACAAGGAGATCGTAAGGTCGACTCTCCATTAGTAGAAAAAAAGGCTTAAGCGACGGGCACTTTCACATTTCGTCACTTAAGTAAACCCTAAGCGACGACAACAAAAATCATCGCCGAATATACATATTTTGTCGCTACAATTTTCTTCAGCGACGGGAGGTTTTTGTCGCCTAAGTTTAGTCGCCACAGGTCCATCTAAAGTGACAACACGGATTTCGTCGCAGAAGATTTATGTAGCGACGAAAATATTTGTCGCATTATATCCTTCACTTAACCGACAAATTGACTTTTCGTCATCTTAGTTTTAAACTAAAGCGATGGAACTTATTGACTTTTGCGACGAAATATTTCCGTCGCTTAAGTGAAATCTTCTTTTTATCTTCTAGATCACTTCCAGATTGAGAAACTGAAGGAAAACAGATCTCAAACAGTGAAAAAAAATCTGCAATGATGAATCTTGCAAATCTCTGGCTTATATGATGCATGATCATCATCCGTGTTCTTCTAATGCATTGTTCATTTTCGTCCACTAGTTTCTAGTTTGGTACATGCTCTTTCTCCCTATTTTCTACCATTTTTTCCGATGAATTTTCCGGTGAAGTATTCCAGTCAATTCTTGTTATACTTTGTTACTAATATTTTTAGATGTGTTGGTTTTATGATGAATTTTGGTTACCTATTTGTTTTCTTGTTTATATATTACATTTTTTCATATTGCTAAATGTTGAATTTTGGTAGTATTTATGAGAATATTTAGGTTGATTGTACACCTAAATCATTTCTGTATGCAAATGATTATATGTGTGTTTATTTGCGCGATGAATGTAAGAATGATTATATTCTTGCATTCTAGCTACTTACATGTTTAGCCCTAGAAATCCCGTTTAAGAATCATTTTATTACAACTTTGTTTGATAAAATGATTCTTGAATTGTCCCATTTTTGGACAGTTTAGGAGAACATGACTTTGATTCGCATTGATTTATGTTATGGTGGTTGAGTTTTCGATAGTGGGTAATTTCGACAGGGTCTCCCGCTACTGTCTCTCGAGTGCACATTTGGTATAGAAATTGATGCACTTGGGGAACTGTAGGGAGATGCTGCCGAAATTTTCTCACGTCAGATTTGAAAGCATAATAACATAAATCAGTGCGAAACAAAGTCTTGTTCTCCTGGATGGGATTAGGACCCTAACCGGAGGCACTACTAGAAAAAAGGCTTTAGCCGACGAAAATAAAAAACCAGGCCGACAAATTATTTTTTCGTCGGCTAATTTAAATTTTCGTCGGCTATACGATACTTTAGCCGATGAAATTTTTTTTCGTCGGCCAAAGTTTTCCTTCGTCGGCCAAAGTTTTTACTCGTCGGCTAAAGTATTTTAGTAAACGAAAAAAATCTCGTCAGCTATTATCGAAAAAAGTCGTCGGCTAAAAGAAAAAAATAAAATGTTGTATAACTTGTTTAGTAGGTTTTAAACAAATACACAACTTTGTGAACCAACTCTACATAGAAGCAAAATTAACAAAAATCTCGTGAAATAAGATGTGTTTAGAACGGTGAAATACGGCTATGGTTCAAAAAATCATGTAAATCAGGTAACGTCTCTCTGATGTAGAACAGTCGAAACCCGGTATTAACTATGCTGCAGATTTGACATTTAGCGTCCGATTAACTATTGTGATACCTTTCCGGAAGCGTAACGGCCCTACT
>NC_020495.1:20834746-20835540 GCF_000184155.1 Fragaria vesca subsp. vesca
ATCAAAAATCTCGTGAAATAAGATGTGTTCAGAATGGTGAAATACGGCTATGGTTCAAAAATCACGTAAATCGGGTAACGTCTCTGTGCCTATAGTAGCGGTCAACCCTATTTACAGTTATTATTTCCTATGGGGAGCCCTATCGTCGGAAGGTAAATGTCTCAAAATTTTTATATAGGCGGTTGCGTCTCATCTACGTGAAAGTTTTTCATGTGGAAGCTTTGACCAAACTACGTAATATAGAGGGAGATATGAGCGTTTTCGTGAATTTATAGACTTTAGCCGACGAGATATTAAAAAAGTCGTCAGCTAAGGTCAAAATTTTTTGGCGGTAAACCAAATTTGGAGGAAAATTTTCAAAGGACTTTAGCCGACGAAAATATATGAAAAGTCGTCGGCTAAACTTGAAAAATTTTCAAAATTTTCAACCAAAATTTTTTGGCGGTCAACCAAAATTTTCAAAAGAGTTTAGCTGACGAAAATAAATAATTTCGTCGGGTAAAGTTCTTTATATAGGAGTTTTACCGGAGGTGGATGGTAAGAAGTCAGAAAATTAGAAAAAGTTTCGGATTTTCTTCTCGGCCTAGCTCCGCCGTCAAGCAACCGGAGACCGCCACACTTGTCCCAAAAGCTTCGCCGTCGTCTCTACTTCATTGCTGGATAGGTGGTGCATCGAGTGACGCCGCCGTGAGGGATAAATCGAGCTCTAAAACTCCGCCGGTTCGGATTCGGTGTCGATCAAATTTCTCGATCCTCAGGTCACCATTTGATGAGTTCTATATATAGATAAGTTG
>NC_020495.1:20835591-20853927 GCF_000184155.1 Fragaria vesca subsp. vesca
TAAGGTTTAGCCGATGAAACAGACTATATTTCGTCGGCTATAGTTATTTTTAAATTTTTTTATTTTAATTTTTTTTATAAGGTTTAGCCGACGAAACAGACTATATTTCGTCGGCTATAGTTATTTTTTAATTTTTATTACACACTTTAGCCGACGAATATCTTATTGTTTCGTCGGCTAAAGTCTGGGAAAAAAACCGACGACATGCTCTTCGTCGGCTAAACTGTGGGACTATAGCCGACGAGGTCTTCTTTTTTCGTCGGCTAAAGTCATCGCCGACGACCTTTTCCTGACGAAATCTTAGCCGACGATCCATCGTCGGCTAAGATTTTAGCCGACGAATTAAGTTAACAGGCCGACGAAACTTTTTCGTCTGCTAAAATGCTTGTCCTGGTAGTGAGGCATAAGGTGAAGAAGAAGAATTGAATGCAGTATAAGAGGGGGAATATATGTGCTTATTTGTTGCTAACGATGTGCATATTTTTTTTTCTATTATGATAGGCATGCAGAAAAAATGGACAAGAGCTGAATGCAGTATAAGAGGGGACGCCCTTTATATACACGAGGTGACAAGACCCACCCCGAATTTTACCCTAAAATCCGGAGTAAATCCTGCGGGGACCACCTCCAAGGAAGATATTATCGAAAATTCGGCATGACCTCCCTTGAAAATGGACAACCCTTCTTGAAGGAACCTGTAAACACTCCTATAATTCTCAATCCAACCTTAACTTCTGGAGCCTACGTGCTCCCCAAACACAACCACCACCAATAACAACAACACAACATCATTCAAACATCAAAACAGAATTATCCAAATAAGATAACATAAATCCTCCGACAAATATTCTAAAATGTCAACAAGCCTTCGCCCACAACCGAAATAATTTACATTAAACCCAAGTAATCAGAGCTACTAGACATTAGCGGAAGCAAGAAAACACATGTAGGTTAAACAGGTAACCTACGGATGAAAAGTGGTGGAAATGCGGGTGACTATGTCTCGTCTCCTACTAGGTCCAACCCGTACTCTGCATACTGGGCATTTAAAAACGAAGGGTCCAGGGGAAAACATTTAATAATGTTAGAGTGAGTGGACAAAAATAAATTATTAAAAATATTTATGCTTCCCCATTTTAATTTCCAAAGAAAATATACTGCATGCAGCAGCTCAAAAGCGCTCAACTCATAAACTGGCAATTTCATGACTAGCTCCTGCTAGTCACCAACTCAAATAAAATGGAGCCTCTCAGGCTAAATTATATATAATCATATATTCGTATGTATTTACACTAGTCAGACTCTTTGTATGAATCCTAGAAACAATTTAGAAAAATAGAAATTCATACAAGGCTACAACGCTGGCGTCTAACGCTCACGTTGCGCAATAATGGTATTTTTCCTCATTATGACTGAAGAGGACGGTGTATTTATATACGTGTGGACTTTCTATATGAAAACTTAAATAAACCAGAAAAGAAAGTAGTTTTCATATAGGGCTATGACGCTAGTGTCTAACACTCATGTCACGCGATAATGGCATTTTATCTCATTATGACGAACCAAACACGTATGACTAGCTAGCATTTATATACATACTATACTCATAATATCCATAAACATATCCACCGAAAATCTCATTTTTGGGATCTCTCCAAAGGAGGAAAATTGCCAAATATCCGAGAAAGAAATAAATCCCAGGAAAATAAATAAATGATCAACAAGATAATTCATCGCATGTTTTTCAATTAAAACAAAGGTCCACTCACAAAGTAGGCCTAAGCCTGATGACGCTCCGAGGCTTCTTCTGCTCGGGCCTCCTCTCGTCTTAAACCAAATATACAATTAATTTCCCACTAAAAATCCAATAATTAAACACAATGGGCAAAATTAAACGTGAGCCTCCCACACACTCATCATTGCCCAACTTCGCCATTCCTAACTCAATATGGCTCAAACTTCACCGAACATACCGGCAGCCTTAATTCAACCTTCTACAGATTAATGACTTAAATCCTACGGCCGGATTCTACATTATTCAACCGCCAAAAATACCAAACTTCGGAAATTCATAAACCTATTCAAAACTCATCCAAAAATTCCATAATTCACTTCAATAAACTCCCCTTAATATTCCAAATTTAAAAACATTAAAATCTCCCAACCGGCGGCGGCGGCGGCGCCAGCCCCGCCAGTAGCGGCGGCCAAAGGCCGATTCTGGTAACCTCCAATTCCTACCAAATTTTAACAGAAGCTTCCTCTCCACTCCCTCTCCAACTTTCCTAACTAGCACAAACACAAATCCAAGCCTAGTTAGGGCAATTGAACACAAACACCTAAAGAGCCCTAGGATTTCAACTTTGAATTTTTCCTTACCTAGCTCAAGAGGGAGTGAGACATTTGGAGGGGTTGCTGCATAGGAGGAGGGCTACAAAATGAGCCAAGGATCACCGGCTTTGGTGGCCGGAGGAGGGAGCACCGGTGAGTGAAGCACCATGGCAGTCGGCCCTTTCGGGGGAGAGTACTCCTTCACGGTGGCGCTAGGGCGGCTATCACCGGTCCAGGGAGATAGCTGGGTCGAAAGTTGACAGTTTGGGACCAGAGCGGTGGCGAACGGTGACCGGACGGCGGCAGGCGGATTGCCGGAAGTTCTCCGAGGAGAGGGAGCTCGGGGGAGGCTCGGGAGGAAGAGGAGAAGAAAAGAGAAAGAAAAGAAAGAGAGGGAAATGGGTTTGGGCCTCACCCAACCGGTCCAACCTTATAACTATGCCCAACTCCACCAAAAATTTACACCCCAAATTAATACCCTAATAAAAATTACCTTTTATTAGCTAAAATTTACCATTTTTACCGTGGTCATATTTTTCTCCTACAAATAACTCTCCGAAATAATCGTCCCCCAAAACGCCTCTAGGGACCACACTATAACCATTAATGAAACCTTAGAATACAAGGAGGGACATTGTGCCTAAACCCCATATTGTAAGAACACCCTAAATTAACATTAGACATGTCTATAAAATTTATGCATTCTAACAAACACCATTTTGCAAAGAGTGCATCATTAGCTACTCCATTTGCTTTACAATTTTGGAAAATTGAAGCTTGTAAGAATAATTGTATTATGTTTTACGGAGATTACAAAGACACATTTAAATGTCCTAAGTGCAATGCGTCGAGGTGGGAAGATACTCTTTCCCCTAAAGGGAAAAGGATTCATGTGAAGGTGTTTCGTTATTTCCCGTTGACTTCTAGGCTGCAACGTCTCTACATGTGTGGAAAAACTGCTGAGGATATGAGATGGCACGGTATTCCGAGGGAAGATGACGATGCGCTGATACACCCCATAGATGGGGAAGCATGGAAATCCTTTGACTTATCATTTCCTGATTTCGGTACAGACGTTCGAAATGTAAGGCTCGAACTCTCAACATACAGGCTTAATCCTTTCGGAAACATGAAGTGAGTGATGATGATTTAGAAGACGGGGACTACGATGATAGCGATTGAAAACTCAAAATGTGTTAAAACATCAAATTTTCGATTTAATTATGTCATGAATTTATTCTATTAGTTGTGATATGTACGTACTAGCTAATTTCCAATTGATTTAGTTTTATACTTTACTAACATTTTATGAGTATTAATTAGCAAAAAGTGAAATATAAATGATTTTCCAACCTAAGCGACAAATTTTGTCATTTTCGTTGCTTTAAAACGTATATTCTTTGGCGGAAATTCAAAAATTTAAGCCACTAAGGCGACGAAAAAGAAACATATCGTCGCTTTGACCCAAATATTTGGCGGGTTGCTTTTCTCCCCAAAATTTTGGCCCAAATTTGAACTTACCTAAGCGACGAAAGATATAAAGGTATTCGTCGGTCAATTGTTACTATATATTGTTTTGAGCATCACTGATTGAGAACCCTAAGATTGCTCAATCGATCCCAAACTCCCTCTTCCTCCTTACCGTTCCAAATCCCAAACTCCCTCTTCCTCCTCTTGCCCAAATCCCTTCCTACTGATCGAAATCCCTAAATCCCACTTCACAAAATCTCAGCCACCTCCACCAATGGAAATCCCTAAGTCTCGCACCCAATCTCTAAGCCACCATCACCGATAAAAATCCCAAAATCTGTCCCCTAAACTCCCTCCTAAAACCCAGATACCTTCCTCTTGATCGAAATCCCTAGCCCTCGGAATCCCTAGTTATCTCACCTCTACCTCCTCCACTGCTCACAAAACCCAGCCACATCCTTCTCTAACCACCTAGATGCCAGCCCCCCTCGGGAAAAGGAAAGCTCGGGAGGAGGCAGAGGAGCGTTTGCAATTGGAGTGTGTGCAACAATACGGCTCCTCTACTGCAGGATCCTCCCAAGCCACTCTGACGATGACGCTGACAAGATCCTTTGCTGATTCGGCTCCCCCTTTAACCGAAGATGACGAGCCACAGACCCAAGTAGCAGAAAACACCGTTTGAGGGTGCACCCAAGGTTGTCAGTGCTCGCTGTAAACCGAAGAAAAACGGAAGACCTTCCCTGAAAGGTAACCGGGGTGTGGTGAACAATGCAAAGGTGTCTGATATTGTGAAAAGCACAGGGAAGAAGATCGACTTGGACTTTGATTGGGACGTTATTGATGGACCTTGTAATTCTGATGTATGCAGCATATTTGTGAATAGTATTGGAAGCATCATACGAAAAAAAGTGGCAATGGAGAAAGACTTGTGGTATGATTTAGACATACAAGTCGGAGAGAGGAAGAAGCTTTTTTACGGTCTCACTGTAAGTTAAGATAACTTTCAGTTCTTTTTTTTAGTATTTTGATTTCCCTGCATTATTGCAACTTTATTTTAACTTGTTTTCTATGTCTTGCAGTGTTTTTTAATCATTGATTTTAATGATATAAAAGCGATTAAATGGATCAATAAAAGGGCGGCAAGTGTATTCCGTGAATGGAAGCACGACTTGTCAGAGATTCACAAGCTCGGGGGGAGAGACGTGATTCCGGAAAAGCTTTTGCACATGTGGGATGAATGGGAGTGGCTTTGTACGCATTTTAATCTGGACAAGTACATGGTATAAATTGTATTTTGGTTACTGTATACAGTTGGGACAAGTACAAGGTATAAATTGAGTTTTGGTATAAGATTTAGGTTATGATTATGTGGTATGATTAAATCTTAGTTTGAATAAATTGAGTTTTGGTTACTGCATACAGTTGGGTTATGAGTATTAAAATTGGATATAATTGTTGAATTTTGGTGTCAAGACCCACCCCGGATTTCAAGGGGGGATAAACCTTACGGGACCTACTTCAAGGGAAATTCTACTAATATTTTGGCATAACCTCTTTTGAAAATGGGCAACCTTACCTGAAAACAATCAACTCCCAACACACTTTTATACCAAATTATTCAACATCTCCTGGAGCCACCCGCTCTCCCAAATAAACAACCACCACATCCCAAAAATAATAACACAAATTAATTTCATAATTTAACTTCTCATAACACACTATGCCAATAACATCATCAGACGACACAAGATGCACGACATGTAAAACAACATTTGAAACAAGTGTCGTCTGATGGTTTTTGTGGTTTTTTAGACGACATATAAAATGTAAAAGTCGTCTCAATGACATCCTACTTCAATACTTTTAGAGGTTAGTTCATTTTTTCTAGGTTTGTAAAAATCATACGACATATAGGTGTGGTGTCAACAAACCCAGAAATTCTCACTTTTAGGTGAAAATTGAGACATCATATATATGTTGTGTGAGAAAGGCTGTCCAAATATAGTTTTCAGCTCTTTTAATGTACTTCTGGAGACGTCAACTATATGTCGTCTGAAAATTGAGCTGAAATGAGGTTTTTAGCTTAAAATTAAGACCTCATATATATGTTGTGTGAGGAAGGCTGTCAAAATCGGGTTTTCAGCTCTTTTAATGTACTTCTGGAGACGACAAATATATGTTGTCTGAAAGAAACTGAAATTTTCAATTTGAACTTAGAAATACTCACTTTTTGCTGAAAATTGAGACATCATATATATGTTGTCTGAGAAAGGCTATCCAAATCCAGTTTTCAGCTAGCTCTTTTAATGTATTTTTGGAGACGACAAATATATGTCGTCTGAAAGAAACTGAAATTTTCAATTCGAACTTAAAAATTCTCACTTTTTGCTGAAAATTGAGACCTCATATATTTGTTGTCTGAGAAAGGCTGTCCAAATCCGGTTTTCAGCTCTTTTATTGTACTTCTGGAGACGACAAATATATGTCGTTTGAAAGAAACTGAAATTTTCAATTCAAGTTTCCCTGTGCAGAGTTTTACTTATGAGACGACATATTTATGTCGTCCAAAAAGAACCTTAAATTTTCAATTGCGCGCGGAAGCAATTTTCCCAATCTTTGCGAATTCGAAATTTTCCCACTCTTAACGAATTATGGCGCCACATAAATATGTGGTAGTAAGAGGTCTGAAATTGGTCAACAAACGATATGTCTATTATCTATACGGAAACGCTCTTATCTCCTCTGGCCGAACTTATTTTTTTGATTCGTGAATGCTTGAAATCTCATTAAGTGCCCGCGAAACTAATCCATGAGAAATTTAGACACGTTTATAAACCTATTATATAGGTCCCCAAAGAAAAATTTAAACGTAAATAAAATTGACTCATACGATCGAGACCCAAATTTTATCGAAAATTGGTAAGTTTTCTACAGTATCCATATTTTACTTATGTGATCACATCGTACGGTCAAACTTTGCAAATTAGATTTCTTTCATATAGTTGGCTTATAAAGATACATGTTTAGGTATAACGTAGTAAACGTCTTATAGCACATTAGTAGGCACGTCATGATTGAAATGACTAAAGTTAAATTCAAGTTTGAGTATTAGATATTATCATGATAGCGAAACCTAGCCATGGTACAAAATTTAGACATTTTCAATAATGTTCGAGTCTCGGTCGATGCAGTCAACGTTAGTTCGATCATTCTTCAACAAAGTCAGACTACATATATATGTTGTCTGATTAATACTTGAAAAAGTCAACACAATTATCAAAATGAAAACGTTCTTATCTACTCCGCCCAAAACTTATACATTCGATTCATCAAAACTCAAACTCTCCTTTGATATTGGCGAAACTAATCCATGTGAAAATTCGGTTATTTTACAAATCGATAGTATAGTTCCCCATAGAGAATCATAAGGAAGTATAGGCGTAAATAAAGTTGACCCATGTGATCGAGACCCAAACGTTATCAAAAATGGGTAAAATTTCTATCGTATCCATATTTAACTACGTTGATCACATCGTACGGTCAGATTTTACAAATTAGATTTTGTCCATACATTTGGCTTATAAAGATATATGTTTAGACTAAAATTCAAAAAATTAAATTTTGAGTATTGGATATGATCACGATAGTGAAACATAGCTATCGTACAAAACTTAGACATTTTCGATAATCATTTGGTCTTGGTCGACGCGGTCAACGGTAAATTGATCATTCTTATTAAACTTAGACTACACATATATGTAGCATGATGCAATGATAAAAACACTTTAAAAAGTAAAAATATTAATTAACAGAAAATTATAATATGAAAAAAAATGTTTAGTGGTTAGGGTTAGGGCAAAATTGACATTCCACCTACAAAAGTATAAATAAGATACTAGTGAAACCTAGCACCCAAAAATGTCTTCCTCTCTGCCGCTCTCACTCTCTCTCAAGAACCTCGATCTCAAATCTATTGTCTCTCTTCCCTCTCTTCCCAATAATCTCTTCTCAACTCTATTGTCTCTCCCTTTCCGACGCACTCCCCACCGCCAACATCGACCTCTTCTCCGTCTCCGACCTCCAAACCTACGTTCCCTTCTACACCTTCTGATCCGAGCTTCAGCCTATCTCGCCTCCCTCAGCCATAAGCTCGTCAATGTAGACTCGACCTGAGTAGATTCAAAAACCCTAATTTTCTGGATTGGGGGAGAGGTATTCCGTTTTCCATCTCTTCCTCCATTTACATTGATTTCTCTAATTTTTGTATTCTATTTGCAGAACTTGTGAATTTTGCAGCTTGAATCATCTATTAATTGTATATTGTAAGTATCACTTCAAATTCAGTTTTACTATAATACTTCAAGCACGGATTTGTAATACAACGTGTGTTACTATTAATATTGACTTGGGATTCTTGGCAGGAAAATAAGAAGACCAAATTTCAGACTTGAGTCCTCCTCCCTTTATAGACTTGATGTCATTGAAATTGTGATTCTTTTTCGTATTTCATTTGTGATTTGTACTGTATAGAATAGATTCTATTCAAGTTGTATTACTGCTCATAATTGATTGTGGGGTTAAATGACACTTTGGCAAAGAAACATTTAGAGGGTGAAGCAATGAAGTTGGTCAATATATGAAAGGGGAGTGGACATTCATTGGGGAAAATAATTTATGATATAAGATTCAAGGTGAAAGCATCGTTAATTGTACATTGAAATCGAATATGTCAATAGTTGTATCATGTCAACTGTCAATAATTTATGATATAAGATTCAAGCTTTTTACTTCTGCTGATAAATAAGTTATTGTGTCCAATCTGATAGTCATTTATTTTGGTGCACAAGTATATATATTAGAGTTACATTGTTCTCTGCAACTTCTCAATTCGACTCTGTTCAAGCTTCTAGTCAATTTTCATATGTTGCTTTTCAAATCAGAGATCCTGACACCTGTGTTTACTTGTATGAAGGGGATGATCACAGTATAATGATATATTACCCTAGCTCGGCAGGTGGAGGAATGAAGGAGCTGTTTAGGAAGGTTTGTTGTAACTGCTTATTGCAGGATATAGCTGTAAAAGAGAGTTTATGTTTGTATGCCTGTGCATATGTGTGAAACAGAAAGTACTTGAAGCAAACTTAATAATCTACAAGAGTTTTGGTTGTAGCCTGTCTAGATTTGCTTACTTTATTTGCATCTTTCTTCCGAAACCAAACTTACTCACTTTGTGGTCAAATGTATTTGCGGTTACTCTTGGCAATTGAACTGGAAAAACTGATATTTAGCATGTATATATAGGTCAATGTTACCATTTATAAGTCATATATGGCTGTCAAGTAAAATATGAGGACTACAGTGTTCAATCATCTGTTGCGTAATAATAGCATTTCAACTTGCAGATAATCCATAATTAGTTTGATATTGTGTTTACGAGTTCTAGTCTATATCTATCCTTAAATGTTTTCGTTGTCTGATTAGGTTGGTAACCGATCAAGTGAGTTCCATCCAGAGGTTAGAAGAGTGAGACGAGAAGGCTCTTATATATATGAGGAATTCATGCCGACTGGAGGAACAGATGTCAAGGTTGTACAATTTGGGTTTGCATCTGAGATCTTTCATTTCTTATTGAAGCTAATAAGACAATGAGGTTAATGGTTTTAAATAGAAAACTTCTCATAGAAAAGATCAAATGCACTTCCATTACTATTTTGCATCCCTACCTTTTTTTCTTTCCGGATGCTATAACTGCATGGTAATAGAACAAGTGGTAAAGGAATATAGATTAGTATCATTTATAGAAGTTATAGTCTCTCATTTCTTACATTATTGATGACACCTATTTCAAAAAAAAGGCACTTGCTGCCACAACTGCAGTTGAGGCTCTAGAGGCGACAATTGTTTCAGAGTCTCTTGTTAGGGAATTAAGGTATTACGAACTCGTTAGTGCATTGATGTCTTGTTTAATTGGATGATAAGTTGATGACTAGTGACTCCTGTGAACACATTTAATTTTGATCTTAGTAGTAATTAATTGCTTCTAGTATTCTCACAATTGATTGTTATATACTCTATAGCTATATATATATACATACATATATGCATACACATGTGGTGATATACTATGCACACACATATGTTTGCACTTGGCATTTTTAGCTACTGAGTGCTGAAGCTTGTAAATAATTCAATATCCATTTTTTAATCTCTATTGTGATTGATTTAACAACGTTGTAGTTATTCTATTTACAATTTCTCAATGCAGTAAGGTTTGTTTTTGGCTGCACATAGTAGGGAAAATATTGGAGGATGTACATGATCTTGTTGTAGTTTCGAGAACTTTGCGCTCATGGTAAAGGAGAAATGAGAATGTAGTAGTAGTTCTATATGTAGATTAGGAGTAATATGTATTGTTATTATATACTTTTAATCTTACACTTCAATTGATTTTGTAATTGAAATAGATTATTGACATTTAATGAAGAGTTACTTTTCTTGTTATATCTAAGTTCAATTGGCAATCAAACGACATAAGTGCGATTATCAAGCAACAAGAATGTGTAGTTCAATAGTTGATTAAACGACATATGCTCTTCTAACAAGCAACAAAATTATGAAGTCCAATGGACAATTAAATGACATAAATCATCTTACCCAACAACATAAAAGTGAAGTTAAACAAATTATTAGGCGACATAAGTGTCTCATCAGACGACATATAAAAGTAGTTGGTTTTCTATTTAGACGACATAGAGTAATAATTTTCTAAATTTTACAAACATCAGAAGACATTAAATTGTCGTTAGAAACATCATCTAACCACATCAGGTGAATGTATTTGTCATTGTAGGTTATGTAGGTCGACGATTATATGCAGTGTAAGATTGTATCATATTATATATATTTCGACAAATCCTTCATTTTTTCTTCTTTCACTCGACATTAAATGTTGGTCTTTTATGCAGACAACATAAAGTTTGGAAACCTTCTAGACTTGTCAAATTTTAGACGACTTATTATCTGTTGTCTGACTAACATTCACACGGCAGTGAAACACCGTTGTCTGATAGCTTATCAGACGACATATAATTTTTGGTCAGAGGACGGTGTTTAACTGTCGTTTGATGATGTTTTTGGCATAGTGACACCAATACCCAATGAATCTTTCAAATCACTCCTAAATTAAGTTATAAACTTTTAACACACTTTCCCATAAATTAATACAATATCCCATGGTTATCAGAGTAACTAATAGAAGGAAACGAGAAAATAGACAAGTAGGTTAGTCCGGTAACCTACAAGAGAAAACTAGATGGGGTAGAAAATATGACTCGTCTCCTACACTCGTCGAACCGAAAGGCCTAGGGGAGAAGCACTTTGCAGACTGAGCATTTAAAGACGAAAGGCCTAGGGGAGAAGCATTTAAAACGTTAGCGTGAGTAAACAAAAATAAATAACAAAAATATTGACTTAAATATGGAGCAATGAAATCAAAGTTATGTTTTCCCAAATTTTCCTTTGAGAAAATATTTATGCATGCATGCCACTCTTGGAAATTCTCCAAAAATATTTATGGATAAGACTGATGAACTAATCCATTGGTTCCCAATAAATCATAAAAATGGGGAAGAGATTTCACCATAACGATGAGCCTCCCAGGCTAGGGTCGGAGCCTCCTAGGCTATAATAGCGTCTCACGCTAAGCGCTCTACTCACCTATGGTGAGGACCGCTAATAATGGCTAGCTAACAAATAAATATAAACCTATCGGTGCCTCCCAGGCTATAATAGCGTTCTACTCACCTATGGTGAGGACCGCTAATAATGGCTAACTAACAAATAAATATAAATCGATCGGTGCCTCCCAGTCTATAATAGTGTCTCACACTAAGCGCTCGACTCACCTATGGCGAGGACCGCTAATAATAGTTAGCCAACAATAATAAATATATATATATCAACTCTTTTATGGGGAAGCAAAATAATAAAATAAAAGAATATCACTTCCCCAAAAATAATATAAATTAATAGAGCCTAGTATAGTTCCCAACTGTACTTCGAAATATTATGTAATAATCGTAGATTTTTGTAAGAATATAAGTCACTTGACATGTCCCACATGTCAATTAAAATTAGTAAGAGTTTCAGAAAAATAAATGGAACTCAATAATCCAAGAAAATAATTAAATCTCCAATATGCCTTTGAAATTAAATAACTTTAGCGCATGCATGATATTAAAATCAAAGGTCTACTCACAGTGCTCGGCTATGCCTGCCGACGGTCTGAGGTCTCCTCCACACGATCCACCTCACGTCCTAAACAATAAATAATATTAAGTCTCATGATTGGAATAATACTTTAATAAAAATTTCCGAAATAAAAGGGAGCCTAGAAACTCTCCTCCCTTGCCCAATTTCTCCACTTTTAATCTATTAAGGCTCAAGCTTCACCACAATCATTGATAGCCTTTAAACAACCGGATTTCCATTCTAACCATCGCCAAAATTCTCAATATCTTTGAAAAATCTCAAACCTAACCAAAACTTCTCAAAAATTTCAAACTTCACATCATTAAACTCCTCTCATTAAAACAATCTCAAAAACATGAAAAAAAAACTACCCCTAAGGGGCGCGGTCGCTGCTGGTGAACCGAACTCCAACGACCTCCAATGCCTCCCAAATTTTAACACAATATTCCTCTCAACACGCACAACAACTTCCATAACTAGCACAAAGTCCAATTTTAAGCCTAACTAGGGTAATCGAACCAAAACAGTGAAATAAGCCCTAGAACTTCAATTAAACATTTCTCCTTACTAAGCACGAATCGAGCCAATTCCTTTTGAGGGATTACTACCCTTGATGAGAGCTACAAGATGAGCCAAGTATCACTATCTATGGCGGCCGGAGGAGCGAGTTCCGGCGACGGGACTCCCACGGCACAGTCGGCTTCCGAGTGTGATTACTCCCTCACGGCAGCGCTAGGGCGGCTCCCACCGGTCCAGAAAAAGAGCTGGGTTGATGGCTGACCGATTGGGACTGGTGCGGCGATCTATGGTGGCCGGACGGCGGCTGACGAAGGTGGTGAATCCGGCAGGTCGGGGAAAGTTCGGGGGAGAGGAGAGAGAGAAGGGAGAGAGAGAGAGTTTGGGCTTCTCCTACCCGGTCCAAGCTTAATACCCACAACAAATAAAGCCTACTAAAATTTACCCCCTTTTTACCAACTAAAATTTACCATTTTATCTGATAACTTTTTCATGCTAACTCCGATTTTAACGTATAGTATATCTATGAATTCGTATTAACATCCTCTACGACTTCCTTAAAGAAATTTTCCCAAAATAATTTTCCTCCAAAAAGTCAACTCTAGGGTCCTTAACAGTAAACGGTTACTCAAAATGGTAAAAGACCAAAGTAATATCAAATGTAAATAACCGTAAAATAACTTAAGACCCGGGGTGTGACATTTGGCCTTGTGTTTGTTTGCTGAAGTTGGTACTTTGACTGCTAATTTAGTCTTAGTAGTATAGGTATATATAGGAAATTTCATAGTTCTATGATTGAATTTGGTTTGAACAACCAAGATAGAAACTTATGAGAGCTTGAGGATCAGGTTTGAAAGGTGTTTCTGCATAATCCCGAAGGACCATGTAGAATCACGGTGGAACACGAATATAAACAATCATGGGCAAGAGACAAGCACGTATAGTGGTTCACCATGCCATCGGAGGGCATGGCTACGTCCACTTTACAATCTACTATCATGGCCAATAGGCCTTTAGGATCGGGAGAGAGAGATTTAGTCCACTAGCTAGGGAGCTTTCTACATATGGGAAACCTTCCTTTTATAGCTAAGGAAGGTTTCCTCTTTTTACATATTTTCAATGTGGGACTAAGTACTACACATATATCTTATCATTGTGTCTTCTTGTGGAGCATGGAGAAGCACATTCCTCACGTGGCACGGATGATCTTTCACCATGGCGAGGTAGCCTGAATGTCGGTCTACAAGTTTCATGACTAGTCTATGGGCGGGGAAGGTAGTTTATCAACTACCGACTACAAAAGGGATTTATTTTTACACCTTGTTTTGATTATGTGGTATAATTAAATCTTAGTTTGAATAAATTGAGTTTTGGTTACTGCATACAGTTAGAAATTTTGATTAAAATTGGATATGATTGTTGAATTTTGGCCTTGTGTTTGTTTGCTAAAGTTGGTACTTTGACTGCTAATTTAGTATTAGTAGTATAGGTATATATAAGTAATTTCATACTTCTATGATTGAACTTGGTTTGAGCAACCAAGATAGAAACTTATGAGAGGTTTGAAAGGGAGTTATTTTTACACCCTGTTTTGATTATGTGGTATGATATTAAATCTTAGTTCGAATAAATTGAGTTTTGGTTACTGCATACAGTTGAGAATTTTGATTAAAATTGGATATGATTGTTGAATTTTGGCCTTGTATTTGTTTGCTGAAGTTGATACTTTGACTGCTAATTTAGTATTAGTAGTATAAATATATATAGGTAATTTCATACTTTTATGATTGAACTTGGTTTGAGCAACCAAGATAGAAACTTATGAGAGCTTAAGGATCAGGTTTGAAAGTGAGTTATTTTTACACCCTGTTTTGATCATGTACTTGATCTTGTGCAGAGACGATCGGTTGCCAACTCCAGCAATCGTGGTAAGAAGGAGTTGGAGCACCACTTAGGGAGGAAACCTATCATTTAACGGGTGACCGAGCTTAGGGATAAAGGTGTTTCATCACCGGTGGTTGACGTGTACCCGGTGACATACGACATCAACTAGCCTAAAACTGCTGAGCATTATGTAAGTATCAGTACCTAATGCCTTAAGGATAATGGTTTAGTGTTTAAATATAAATGGTTTGGATTCAATGACAAATAACAATGGTTTGGGTTTTGGTGTATTTGCTAGCTATTTGCTATTCAAATTTATATGCCATATGCATTTTCTGCTTTTCATTTTCAGAAAATAATTTGAGAATCTGCATTTTCAGAAAATCTGAATAGTGTTTTTTCTTCTTGCAGTAGTTTTGTGTATTTGTGGATTCAATGACAAATAACAATGGTTTGGGTTTTTTTGGTGTATTTGCAATTTGCTATTCAAATTTATATGCCATATGCATTTTCTGCTTTTCATTTTTAGAAAATAATTTGAGAATCTGCATTTTCAAAAAATCTGAATACTGTTTCTTCTTCTTGCAGTAGTTTTGTGTATTTGGGGTGTGTTATATGTTGAAAGTAATTTAATTTTCAGTAGGAAAAATTTAAATTGAATTGATAGTTTTGGCTGCCTAGGTAAGTGTTGCTAGCTACTGTGTGTACTCACTGTATTGTAGTTGTTTGATTTGTGTGTATTGTCTAGTTGTTTGATTACTGTGAAGTGAGCTACTGCATGTGTATATATTGTCTATGGTGTATAATGTTGAAACTAACAAGGCTGTTGTTAGCATGCATTCGGTATCTCACCATGATAATCTGAGTTTTGTATTGTTTTATAATTGTAGGAAAAATTGAAGGAACAAGCTGCTATTGCTAAGACTTTGCAGAGCACACAACACCCGGACATCCCACCGAATCAGCTACCTCCTTTGGACTAGCCAACTCAACTAAGTGTTGTGAAAAACGCTATGGGAGAAACAAAAGGGTCTTACCTTTGTGGTGTTGGACGAGTAGGCATCCCAGAGAAGAGCAATAGGTCAACATCTTCCTCTTTACGCTCTCGAACGACTAATGAGGCGATGACAAAGATAGAGGCTGCTAGAAAGGAGGCGGTTGAGGCACAAGAGAGGGCCCAAAAAGTTGAGAAGATAGCTGAGCAATCTGCTGCAGATTATTAAGTTTTGAAGTTGCAAATGGATCAAATCATGGCTCGAATAGGGCTACAACCTATGTGTTCACCCTCGGTCCTAAGCCAACAACCTCAAGACAACGATGATGGGGGCCTTGACACATCTGCGATTAGTTTAGGAAATAAGTAGTAGATTTTTCTTGTGTAAATAATTGTACAAACAATACTAGTATTTCTTTTGGTCGGTACAAACAATACTAGTATTTCTTACAGTAATATATTTTTGAGTTATTATATCTCTTAATAATAAAAATATTTTTTTTTTTTCAAAAAACCTAATACCTAAGCGACGAAAATTTGGTCTCCTAAGATGCTTATTCTTGTCGCTTAAGGTAAAAATTATGCGCCCAAAAGTTTATAGGCCAAAAAAATATTCTGTCGCATAAGGCTATAGCGACGGAAAATTTCGTTGCTTTATATCTACCGACGAAACTTAACTTGTCGCTACACTAAAGTTTCGTCACTTAACAGTAAAACGATGGGAGAGAATATGTCGCTAAAACACTTAGGGACGACAATAATTCGTCGCTTAAGAAAATTATTCATCGCCTAAGTCTGTAGCGACAGAAATAATCTCCGTCGCTTGTTCGGTTTTCTTAAGCAATAGATAAATTTTTTTTGTCGCGTAAGTGCCTATGAGACGCATCATATACAATGAATCTTAAGCGACGCCGTTTTCGTCGCTTAAGTCTTCTGGCAACAAAAATGGGAACTTAACCGACGATTTATTCCCGTCGCCTACTAGTGCTCGCAATAAAGTTCAAGTTGGGCAGATTGCCAATGCATTGAACTTCCAACTTAGAAATAGCTTGAGATTGAACTTGCTGCTCTTTCTTGGTCTCTTGAATAGCTTGAAGCATCTAAGCATTGGCCTTTTGAAATTCCATATGATTTTATGCAAGTTGCTGCATAGTTTCTTCAATACACTACTACAGATTTGTCAACACACAACGGTGGGTGACTATAGGTTTTCTGTTGTATATCTCAGGCTTGTCTGATTGAATCTTCAGACAAGTGTGAAAATCACCGTTGTGTGATCACATTTTGCTCAACAGTTTAATACTTTCGTTGTATAAGTCGCTGCGCAAATCGATGCCATGCGCGGCATGCGCAGCATCGACAAGTCCACTCAGACAACAAACAATAAAACATTTTCATTGTATTTTTACCCTTTCAGACAACTGTTGGTTTTCATTTCTACCGTTGTATGTTTTTCAGTAAACTACAACAGTTTATTTCCTATCTTTTACTGTTGTGTGACGTTGAATAACCTACAACTGAAATATTTGGACCGTTGTATCACACAATAGATATAGCATTCTGCTTTCTTGTTTGATGAGAATTATACAACAGCTGCATTTTCATGTGGACAGACTTTGTTGTCCAAGTTTTACACACACAAGCATCATAAAAGAAACTGCTGCACAAATTGACTGATACCATAAAACATTGCATTTCAGCTTCCATATATATCATTCAAGCTTCCACAAACAACATTACAACTGAATAATAAACTGAAAACAAACAACTAGTTAAGCTCCTAGATAGTCTTACATGTCCAAAAGCATTCCAACATGAGAAATGCACAAAGTATGTACTACCATATAGCTGTTCTGAATATATAGAAACACCAAGTTCAAAAGCAGAGTACTACCACATACATATAGAAAGCACCAAGTTCACCAAAACAGACCAGATCATGCACCCTATAGGTATTTGCTGATGATGAACTTTGCCCACTCATTCTTTAACACATCCAAATCATCTTGGGTGTAGACAAGTTTGTTTCTCCTATCCTACTGAAAAACATAATGTTAAAGTTAGACATGAACATGACATTATCCCGAATATCTGATTCCCAACACAAACACAAATAGTAGTTGATTATACTTTTGTTTTTCCAGAAATATTCAAGCGAGTTTTCACCCCATCCTTTGTTTTTCCAGGAATATTCAACAAAGTTCCTATAAGGCTCTCAAAAACATTTTTCTCGATATGCATGACATCAAGGCAATGCGTGAACAGGGAGAAACTTCCAATATTCCAGATAGTTTGCTTCTTGATGATAAATTGATAGTTTGAGTCTTACTTGCAGCTTCCTGATAGTTTGCTTCTTGAACAAAATAAAGGTCTCACCTGTATACACAAGGTATACATAATCAAATTATTTGCACAAAGTAAGAGATAAGGACATAAGCTGATGGACTTTCCTGAGAGCTCTCCATTCGGAATCTGCCAGCGCCATATCCACAGCATTCTAGACCAAATGAAAGACCATCAGTGACTAACTAATATAAAGTAAACACAGCTTTCGCAATCAAGATTTCATCTTCCGAAGAGAAATGCTTACTCTAAATATGCTAGAAGACTGCAGATACCTAAGAGTAGAGCAGAGCTCACAGTAGCAGCAGTTGGAGGAAACCTATTTACAGATAATCAGTAAACCAAACCTTCAATCAATTGGGGAAATGCATGATTTTACGAGATCATTTTTACTTGACCAGATAACACAAAAAAGTTCCTATAGGTTTGTGAGTGAAAGAAGAGTGAAAAGAACCTCTCGAAGTCATTGAAAATGACGGTGTCAGGAACGATCTCACTAAAGAACAATCTAATACAGTTTGACAGATTGTAGTACAAAAACAGAAATAAGT
>NC_020495.1:20856915-20865319 GCF_000184155.1 Fragaria vesca subsp. vesca
GACACTAGTTAAATAAGGTCATCCAAACTGCCTTATGGGTGGACATTCTTCATACATGCCTAGAAAATTTAAGCATAGAGGGAAAACATGAATGGATCCAGACAGTTATGCTTACCTGCAATCAGTTCCACAAGAAACAAGTACACGTCCATCTGTAGATACTGCTAAACCTCACACAGCACCTTGGTGGTCAGGAAACCGCTGTACTGTGTGCCTATTTTGTTCATAAAATGATAAAGAAATATAAATTTCAACAATGTAGGACCAAAATGACAATGCAGAACAATGCAGATCAAAACTGTATGTAAAATTCAACAAGCTTATGGGTTCAGGGGTTTCTGATCCAAACCACTGTCAGTTAGTGAACCACTGACAAACTGAACAAATATATAGAGAACCACTCTTTAACACCATTTTTATCATTGCCATAGAAACTTTATCTCCACTCCATTTTATGTGGGTACAAACCAAAGTCCTTGCCGTGTCTAATGTCTAAATACGGTTATCACATTCAATTACAGGTAAATAAGCAATTATATTATACTATACGTATAAAATGACAATTTCATAACATTCCAAAAGACACAAAAAGGGAAAAGAAACATTTCCGAGTGTAGGATTACCTGGAAGCTATATCCCAAAGCCGAATATATGTCTGCAAAAGGTAAGAATATCAAATAGTTAGTTTGAGAAATCAAACACACATTAGATTTTGCAACACAAAAACGGAAGCGGGGTGCGGATAAGAGACAAAGCAAAGTGCAGTACCTCCATCCATAGAACCGGAGAATATCCCAACCAAATGGTTCATGTTTTTGGCCATGCCGAAATATCCAAGACATCTGCCTGAAAATCAAATTGACTTAGCAACCCAAATACAATATCAAACAAGTAGAAAAGAGCAGAGGAGTGAGGAGTGACCAGTGTTGAGAGCGGAAGCGCAAAAGAGAGGAAGTGATGGGCGGGAGGTGAAGAGCAGATTGGATCCATTAAACAAGCTCAGCTTTCTTCCCTGGAAATGCAAAGAGGAGGAGATTGCTGAGGAAGGCGGAGATTGCAACGACACTGACATTTTTTCCTCTCTGGTCTCGACAACAAATCGACACTCGTTCGAGTTGCAAGTTATTGATGCGGTGTGTCTTTTATATGTAACTCACTGATCACTCTTGGGCCTAGCCGGCGACGCCGACTTGGTCTCGGCTGCTGCGGCGGTGGGGCGGTGGGAGAAATTCGGTCAGAAATTGGATTTGGGGGATTTAGGGTTTGGATTTCAATATGAAAAATCTATGTTTGTATGTGGAATTGGTGGGTAGGAGGAGGGTATAGGGAGAGAGAGAGAGAGAGAGAGAGAGAAAGAGAGAGGCGAGCTACATGGTGGTTGACGATCGTCCAACGACGGACTGACGACGGCAGAGGCGCGGCTGGACGGAGCGGCATCGCTCCTCCTCCCTCTGCTGCAAGTCTCTCTCTCGACAGAAAACAAAGAAGAGAGATTGAATCATTTGAGAGATTCAATCGATTTGAGAGAAGAGTGAGAGAGCTAAGAGAGTGACAGAGTTGAGAGAGAGGGCGAGAGAGTGAGAGTTGAGACAACATTGAGAGAGAGAGAGAGGGCTTACCGTTGAGAGTGAGAGGGCGAGGAGTCTCGATCTATTTGAGAGTGAGAGTTGAGAGTCGATCTATTTGGTGGGTTTAGGGTGAATGAATGCGAGAGAGAGAGAGAGACAACGATATGAATGCGAGAGAGTGAGAGAGTGTGAGATAGCGTTTAGGGTTGGTGGGTACGTTAATAAATTTGTTTAACTTGTTCACACAACAGAATATATACTCGGAGGGAAACTTTAGAGCCAAAACTATTTTGGCATAGCACACCAAATCAATGGAGGCAAACTTTGGAGCCAAAACGACTTTGTCATGCCACTAGATTTTCCAGTCACACAACAGAATGTTTTAAACATTTGTATATATTTTCTAAACTTGCACTAGGTATTGCTTAGTATAAATTATAACAACATCATACAACAAAGAAATAAAAGTCTATTGTCCAAACATTTTGCATCTTGTGCGACTTTCAATTTGGTGATGGGGGGAATCCTTCCGCCAAAATTTTCATAAATCATACAACAGAAAATTAGCATCATTGTTGTGTTTTGAACTCTTGAAATATAACCTGACAATTTCGTGTCATCAGACAACAAAACTTTGTAACTTTACGTTGTATATAACAGTTCACCTCATCAGACAAGTAGGGAACCCTAAAAGGTTGTTTGATGAGTGTTGTCTGATAACGTTTTTGTAGTAGTGATAGGTGGTTTCCTTTGTTCACTTGGCCCTTGATAATTTTGAATGGGAGGATTTCTTGGCATATGTATGTGATTGTTGTTGCTATAAGAGAGATTTGGGTGTGGCCTCCAACCTGAATAATTATTATTGTCAGAGAAATCATTCATTGGCCTTCTATAGTTATTTACCATGTTGACTTCCTCATCACCATGAAGTTTCGGACAAGCTTCTGTGGTATGTGAAAAACTAGAACACAAGACACATGTCTCTTTTGTAGCCTTGTTCAATAGAGGAGTAAGACTTTTCATCTGTCTTGCCAAAGCTGCAACTTGCTCTTCCAGCCTGGTATTTGCCCTAACCTCATATAGACCTCCTCTTTTAGGATCTGATGCATAAGGCTCATACTGCTACGAATTCTCACTTATCGTCTCAAAAGCTTGAATTGCCTCTTTTGTTGTCTTTCCCATCAAGTTTCCACCAACTGTAGAATCCACCATACCTCTACTTTGAGAGTTTAGACCTCTATAGAAAAATTGAGCTTTTTGAGGTTTAGTTAATCCATGGTGAGGACATCAAACAAACAAATCCTTGTACCGCTCCCAAGCTTCATAGCCAACATTGTACCGCTCTGTTGAATGAGAGAGAACAAGGGCGTTTCTCTAGCCAACCTCTTGTTAATTCAAGGGGTCAATTTAAGAAGCATGAGACTATGAAAGCTGTGATCACATTGAGGAGTGGGAAAAAGATTGATAACGAAGTTCGTGGCTCAAGATATGTTCAAGAAGAAAAGCAGCAAAAAGAGTTCAAAATAGGGATTGATGATATTGTTGCTATCCCAGAAGTCACTGTATCAGTAGAGGAGGGCTCGGAAACTAGGATTGAAGAGAGTACTGTTTCAATCCTGGGAAGAAAGACTGATCCGAAACCGGTAACTTCCAGCAGCCCAATGACGACTTTGAAGCCTTCTACATAGCCACAATTTGTTCCTAAACCTCTATATCCAGAGCTGCTCCAAAAGCCAAAGAAAGATAGGCACTTGACCGAGATTATTGAACTATGGTTGATTCTTTCTCTCCAGTTACTCATGAAGTTTTTGTTTTGAATTCATATAAAGATCCTCTTGAGGTATGTTTGCCACAAGCTGGAGTGGATGCCAAGAATGAAGTTGATGAGTTGGAGAAGCTTCTCAATGCTGCATCGGTTTTTGAACCAAGTAAGTGGAACCAATTTTAGTCTTTACCTCTATCCAGAAATAAAGTTGTGTCTTCCATTCAACAAGCACCAAAGTTAGAACTCAAAATGCTGCCCCAACAATTGAAATATGTATTTTTGGGTGAAAGTGAGACATTACCGATGATTATTGCCTCGAACTTCTGTGAAGAGGATAAGAAGAAGCTGCTGCAAGTTCTCCAAGCTCACAAAACAGCCATTGGGTGGTCCATTACAGATATTAAAGATATTAGTCCTACAATGTGTATGCACCGCATCCATCATGAAGACAATTTGAAACCAACATGTGATGCACAAAGGCGTTTGAATCTACCAATGAAGGAAGTTGTGCATGCTGAAATTTTAAAACCTCATGATGTTGGAGTTATATATCCAATTATTTCTAACCGGAAAATTAAGCATATTTTAGAGAAAACAGTTTGTCCGGATAGGAAGGATTAGTCTCAATGTTTGAATGATGCTCTTTGGGCGTATAAGACAGCCTACAAAACTTCTATTGGCATGTCACCATATCGGTTAGTTTTTGGGAAAGGTTGTCATCTTTCGGTGGAATTAGAGCATAAAGCTTATTGGGCAATCAAACATTACAATTTTGACATGAATGCAACCGGTGAAAGAAGAGCATTGCAGCTGAATGAGATGGAAGAATACCAAGATTTAAAAGGAGCGCACCAAGAAGTTTCATGACAAAGTCATTCGTCAAAAGACTTTTGAACCAAATCAGAAGGTGCTACTTCACAACTCTCGTCTTAGACTCTTCCCAAGGAAATTGAAGTCAAGATGGATGGGTCCTTTTGTGGTTACAAAGGTGTTCCCTCACGGAGCAATTGAAATTCAGAATTTGAGGAACAACTCTACATTCGAGGTGATTGGTCAACGTCTCAAGCCTTATTTGGAGACGACTTTTGAGACCAATGTGTAGCGTGTTCCTCTCACTGATCCTCCACAACAATGAGCTTAACAATAAACTTAGTGCTTTCCGGGAGGTAACCTGATGACCTTTGGAAGAAGATGGATGCGTGTTCGGCAAGGGAAAAGGCTTCTCAGCGTGCCCATATCTATTGCCTTCATACCAGGGACGTTTCTTAACTATTTTCTCCTATTTGTGTTGTTATTTTATTTTTTTATTTTTTTCAGTTTTTAGTTGTTTTGGTCGTTCTCTATCCCCTAATTTTTATTACTGTACTGTTATGCAAATTTTCGAGATTGCAAGTTTGTTGCAATCTTCGTACTGGTGCTGAAATTTCTTCACATTGCGGACAATGCTTAATTTAAGTTTGGGGGTGGGGATTTCATGTTTTTTGTTTTTGTTTGTGTGATTTTTAGGCTGTTTTTAGAATTTTTATGGATAAAATATTGGTCACTCCTTATACTTTGAGGATTTTAACAGTTTAGTTCTCGAGGTTTTAATTTCAACCGATCACTCCTCATATTTTGCAATCTCACACAATTGGGTCTATTGCTCACGTCTCCTTCTAAATTGAACGTTAATTGGGTGACGTAGCAAACTGATCTTCATCTCTAATCTCAATGTGCAGCTCAAAGAGATCCAAGTACAATATTAATTAACAACCTTCAATAAGGTACAAAGGAACATGTATCCTTTTCACACCACCTAATTTATGTCCAATTTGAAACGAGATTTTAGAAATGGACCCAATTGTGTGAAATTTGATAGTTCGAGGAGTGATCGGTTGAAATTGAAACCTCAAAAACTAAACTGTTGAGGCACTCAAAATACAAGGAGTGACTAATATTTTGTCATATTTTTATCAAAAATAAAATAAAAAAAGAGTCTAGTTTTAGGTTTATTTTCAGTTGTGTCTTAGGAGTCTTCCAAGCATTGTGATAAGTAAGAACTTTGACAGGAATTCTATGGTCATGAGATGAGAACAAGCATGTGTTAATTCATAATCTTAAGTAATTGCTAATGGATTTTATGATTATCATGCTTGATTTGTTTTGCATTGATGATTAAATTGGTGAAGCGATTGAAATTTGATTGATGTATGCTAGGATGAGCTGAACTTGGTTTGAACCTTATGTGAGATTATTGAGCCTATTTGTGTTTTTCTTTTCTGAGTGATTATTTAGATCACCCTTATTTCTTGACATGAAGTTTTGTTGATTTCACATTTCGTTTCATCTTGACTAGTCATTGACCAATGACCATAGCTATTTAATGAAACTATCACTACCAGAAGAAAAGCTTTAGCCGACGAAAATAAAAAAAACTAGGCCGACGAACTATTTTTTCGTCGGCTAAAGTTCACTTTAGCCGACGGAATTTTTCTTCGTCAGCTAAAGTGGACCATAGCCGATGAAATTAAATTTTCGCCGGCTTAAAGAATTTTTTTCGTTGGCTATAGTCTGTAAACTTTAACCGACAAAAATATAAAAGTTTAGCCGACGAAATTAAAATGTTGTCGGCTAAAGTGCCTTATATTCGCAGATTTGGACAGCAGCTCATCTGGGGAAAAAAACGGGAGAAAAAGTTTGGGTGTTGTCGAAATCTGTCCATAATTAGTTTGTGGAGCTATATATAGGTAAGTACATGTGTATATATGACAGGACCCACCCCGAATTTCACCCTGAAACCCGAGATAATTCCTGCGGGGTCCACCTCCAAGGAAAATTTACCGAAAATTAGGCATAATCTACCTTGAAAATGGACAACCTTTACCTGAAAAAAAAATCCAACTTCACACTTCTATAAACAAACATCCATCCTCAACACCTGGAGCCTTCCTGCTCCACAAGTTCAACACATCTCCCAAAATAACAATTACTCAACTAAACTAATCCCACAACCAACAATAACCAACATTAATTCACTAACTGATTATCAGAGCAGACCTAAAGTTAAACGAAAAACAATGACTAAAGAATAAGCGGAAGCAACCTCTGACTATGCCTCAACTCCATGTACGCTCGACCTCAAATAATTTAGCCTGCAAACTGGGCATTTAAAACCAAAGGGCCCAGGGGAAAGAAATTTAAAAACGTTAGAGTGAGTGGACGAAAAAATAATCAAGTAACTGATCGCAACATAACTAACTAAACTTAATTACTTTCTCATTTTTCAATAATCAAGAAATTTGTTGCATGCAAGTGTTGATAAAACTTTCATAAAGAAAACTCCAAGGAAACGGACTAGCCTCGCTAGTCAAAATATTGACAAAGATAAATAATAACCTTCATTGAAGAAAATACCAAAATAATGGACTAGCCCGGTAGACAAAACAACAATAAACAATAAACAGATATAGCCATACAAGTGAGCCTCCCAGACTCGGTTGCCTCCCAGGCAAAGTACTCCCATACTCCTTACACCTTCATGTTGTGATAACAAAAAGGGTGTAGGGCTTGCGTTATATCGTCGACTACATCACATCACCCGAAGGCGGAAAGGGCTTGAGTAACCCCACTTAAAACGTAGAAGCTACATCGCCTCGAAAGGCGGAACAACATGCTAGCATGAATAATAACGATCCAACAAGTATGGCATAAATAAAGAAACATAAATCCATGTGAGTTTCCCCGAAACTCATAATTAAAGCATAAGTACGATTCCCAACCGTACTCAAAGAATTCAAAGAGCAAAGAAACTAATTAAATTCAACGACGTGTCCCACATGTTAAAATGCTCAGTGAAATAAATAACTTCAATGATTATCATCTTTCGAAAACAGATAATATGCAAATCAGTATGAAACCTCAAATCCGGAAATCATAAAGAAAATCCAAACTCAAATCTCAAATTATCAATCCGAGCTCAAATCCATAAATTATGACCAACATTAAATCCATGCATCAATCTCAAATAATTTCCAAGATCATTTCATATACCGAAGTTATAATATATGCTCGGAAAATAAAATACTAAATTATAAAATCTTGCATGCATATTAATTAAAAACCAAAATGTCCACTCACAGATTTAGGCCTAAGCCTGACGAATTCCAAATCACCACTCAAGTGGGGTCTCCTCGAATCCTGGCACAACAACCATGCTTAGGACCAAACTTCAATTTCGGAAAATAATTACGTGAATAAAAACATCTAACTCTCTTCCGTTGAACCCACTACTCTTAATAGGGTTAAACTCACCGGATTCACACCAAACTCCACCACAACCTTAATTCATCAATTCTAACATTCTATAATAAATACCGAGGAAATCCAACGGCCGGATTTTCATTCTAATAACCGGCAAAAACCTTAATCTTTTAAAATCCCAAACCTTAACAAAACTCTTCAAAAAATTCCAAACTATACTTCATTAGACTCCTCTCATTAAAACAAACCCAAAAACCTGAAAATCAACCTCCAAGTGGCGGCGCCGCCCCCTGCTCCGCCGGCAGCCGTACTCCGGCGACGTCCAATGCCTCCCAAAATTTAACAGAATAATCCTCTCATCAAGCACAACAACTTTCATAACTAGCACTTAGTCCAATTCTAAGCTTAACTAGGGTAATCGAATCAAAACATCCAAAAATCCCCCAATTCAAACCCTAGCCCGAAAATCCTCTAACACACTTCGAATTGGATCACTACCTTCTAGGGAATTGTTGCACACGGAGAGCTCTTCCTAACAAGACCCGAATCACCGGTGATGGCGGCCGGAGTAGCGATTTCCGACGACCGGACTCCACAACACAGTCGGAGCTTCCGGGCGCTCTCTCTCCCTCACGGCGGCAGTAGGGCGTCTCTCACCGGTCCAAGAAGAGAGCCGGGTCGACGGCCGACCGTTCGGGACCGGTGCGGCGGTCTGTGGCGGCCGGACGGTGGCGGACGGGACTAGGTTATCCGGCAGGTCGGGAAGAGTTCGGGATAGAAAGGAGAGAGAGAGAGAGAGAGAGAGAGAGAGAGAGAGAGAGAGAGAGAGAGG
>NC_020495.1:20865375-20865781 GCF_000184155.1 Fragaria vesca subsp. vesca
GAGAGAGAGAGAGAATGGGGTTTGGGCTCTCCAAATCCTACCCGGTCCAACTTAAAACCCACAACAAATAAAGCCTACTAGAATTTACCTCCTTTTACCAACATAGAAACTTTCGTTATTGGACCATAACTTCTTCATACGAACTCCGTTTTAAGCGTGCCGTGTGTCCACGAACTCTGTTTAACATCCTCTACGACTTTCATGAAGGAAGTTTTCCCAAATTCCAAACGGAAGAAAAAGTCAACTTTTGGAGCCTTAAATAGTAAATGGTTACTTAAAATGGTAAAAGACCAAAATAATACCAAAGTAAATAACCGTAAAATAACTTCAGAACTGGGGTGTGACAATATATGTTGATTTTGAGTTTTATTTGAGTTGATCGATTTTGGGTGTGATTGAGTTGATC
>NC_020495.1:20865803-20877986 GCF_000184155.1 Fragaria vesca subsp. vesca
AAATGAGACAAAGATATGGTAAAGGAGTTATGAGTTTTCTGGAATATGCGTTGGCTAATGCTAACGGGAATACAATTTTCTATTGCCCGTGCACGAAATGTCAGTGTCGCAGCGATATGCATCGATTTGCGGTTGACAAAGTATGACAGCACCTGAAGAGTAACGGGTTTTGGGAGAAGTACACATGTTGGTTATATCACGGTGAAACATCATGAGGGGGTCCGCATGATCATGGGCAATTTTCTGAGACGGGCAGTACATCTAACGATCCAACAACGACCTTCATCAACGACATGTTTTCTTATGAGAGCGGTGTATGCGCTCAAGGACAGTATATGCCTGAGCCGGTGCAGCCCTTTCCTAGAGCTGTCAACACTACTGGTATTGACAAGTACAACAAACTGCTTGCTTTCCAACAGATCCCTGTGTACCCCGGTTATCAGAAGACCGTTCTTGAAAGTGTGATAGACGTAATGAAGATTAAAGTTGAGACAAAATCGACTGTGAAGGTTGTTGATGATTATCTATGGTACACTGCTTCGATACTGCCCCACGGTTATCGTCTTCCTACCACTCATCATAAGGTCCGATGTATCCTGAAAGATCTTGGGCTTTCCTACATCAAGATCCATGCATGCAGATATGACTGCGTTCTCTTCTGGGGTAAAGATCCAGAAGGGAATGACCTTAGTGGCCTTGACGCATGTCCGGTATGTCACACTGACAGGTATAAGCTAACTCTTGCAGGCAATAAGAAATCTGTGAAGGTACTTCGGTATTTCCCGTTGAGGGATAGGCTGGAGCGGTTGTACATGTCTTCACACACGGCAGAAGCTATGAGATGGCACGCTGATAGGGAATTGCATGACCAAGATACCCTTATACACCCTGCTAACCGGGAGGCTTGGAAGCATATAGACAGGGAGTTTCCTCATTTTGCGTCAAAGGTCCGAAATGTGAGGCTCGGGCTCTCATCCGACGGATTCAACCCTTTTGGCAACATGAGTCTTCAATACAGTGTATGGCCGGTGATTTTAGTACCGTACAATCTTCCTCTATGGATGTGCATGAAGAAGGAATACAATATGTTGAGTTTGTTGATTCCGGGGCCCGGTTATCCAGGGAAGTGTCTCGATGTGTATTTGAGATCTTTGATTGAAGACCTTAAGTTTTTGTGGGACGTTGGTCATCCCACTTATGACAAGTACATGCACGAGATGTTCCAGATGCATGTCATGATTGTTGGTACCATCAATGATTTTCCTGCCCGTGGGATGTTGTCGGGCAACGTTGTTAGGGGATACAAGGCTTGTCCAGAGTGCCTTAGCGATGAGGGGGGAGCAGCAGTCATTGCAACAAGATATGCAAATTGGGTCACCGTACTCTCCTCCCATATGATCACGAATGACGGTTCGATGCACATGCATTTGATGGGACCGTAGAAAACGGTGTGCCTCCCAAAAAATGGATGGGGGAAGAAATTTTAGTAATGCTTAATGAGTATGATTTTGGGCAGCTTAGCAATCATCCCAATATTGTGGCGGCAATACCTGAATGACCCAACAAGTACAAATTCTGGACACATAAGGGCATATTCTGGGAACTCACATACTGGAGTAAGTTGTTGATCAGGCACTACATAGATGTGATGCACACAGAAAAGAATGTTTGCAACAGTGTGGTGGGCACAGTGCTGAACTTGAAGGGGAAGACGAAAGACGGTCCTAAAGCACGCATTGATCTAAAAAAAATGCAATTAAGAAGACATCTGTGGTTGAAAGAAGGGAAGAAAAAAATGCCTCAAGCTCCTTACACCGTGAAGCCTGACCAGAAGAACGTAATTTTCAGGTGGATAAGTTGTGTGAAGTATCCTTCAGGTTATACAAGAAATATAGCCCGGTGTGTGAACTTCCGAGACAATAAGATGTACGGGTTGAAGAGTCATGACTGTCATATCCTGCTACAACGTCTCTTTCCTGTTTTCATTCGACCGTTCCTTCACCGTCAGGTGGTGGAGTCGTTAGTAGCTTTGGCAAGATTCTTCCAGAAGTTATGCACACGGAAAGTGAAAAAATCTAACCTCTGGGAATTGCAAGAGGACATCATTTATATCATGTGTAAATTTGAGAGGATATTTCCTCCAAATTTTTTTGACATCATGCCTCACCTGATGATCCATCTTCCAGAGCAATTGTTGCTTATCGGTCTAGTACACTACACTTGGATGTATCCCATGGAAATGTATGTTTTTTACACCTGAATTCCTCAATATATATACATGTTGAATAATCATAACACTTTGCAACTTGATTTATGGGCAACTTGGAGACTACAAAGATTATGTGGCTAATAAATCCGCTCCTAAAGGATGTATAGCTGAAGCATATATTGCGCACGAGTGCGTCACCTACATGAAGTTGTATTTAGGAGCGTTGAAGGAAACTCCGCAAACCATACCGATAGATGTACCGAAGTTCAATCTTTCCATACTCTTCAGTGATGTTGAAATTTATGGAATTTTGCCAGACTCCTACAAGTTGCAACCACATGAGCTAGTCATTGCCCACTGGTGGGTATTGATTAACTGTCCAAAAGTTGAATATTGGAAAGATATCCATTTAAATTGTCCAGACATTCAAGGTGATCTCGATTACCACAACAGGGAGTTCGCAAACTATTTTGGCGGCTGGGTACGTAATTCAATATTTCTGTACGTATTTATGTTTATTACATAATTATCCATATTTAAAGTTGAATCGTTAGTTGCAGATGAACCATATTCAATTTGATGGTCATCCAAATTGGTCGCACGAACTAAGATTTCTAGCGATGAAGCCGATAATGTCAAGAGTTTATCCGATGTGCAAGGTGAATGGCGTGCAATTTATATGTGAACAGAGAGACAGCAGACGGAGAACATAGAATTCTGGGGTGATGGCGCATGGTGGGCGGAATGGAGTTGACTATTACGGTGTTCTCCATTCAGTGGTGGAACTCGTTTATGGGCAAGGCATGACAGTGCACCTCTTCAAGTGTAGATGATTTGATATTAGGCCGCAGAGCATGAAGACCGATCAGTACGGAATATTATCGGTGAACACTGTTAAAAGTTCTTACGAAGATGACCCGTTCGTTTTTGCCACATCAGTAAAACAAGTGTTTTATCTTGATGACCTTGCTAAGGGTGACGCGTGGAAAGTAGTCAACCTTGTGCACCCTCGAAACATTTACCGGGCGGAAACACTTCGAGAGGCCGAAGACGAGGAAGAAGATGTTGCGTATCAAGAGCCCAGCGCAATAGGTATTCCTAACTCTTCTACCGTTCGCCTTAGTAATTTTAAAGCGGGTCGTTCGGTGCGAATTCGTGATGAAGAGCCATGGCTTATTCATGTTGATCCAAATCAAGAGACAGACGAAGACTCTGGCGATGAGGAAAGGCATAGATTACCAGAAATTAATTCTGACACCGAAGAAGACTCATCGGATGATTCCGATTACGAGCCTTAGTTTTAATTCCGATTACATTAATTTGTAATAAAAAAGAATGTATAACCTTTATAGTTTACATATGTTGAATTCATATTTCTGTTATTTTATATGAACTTTGATGATATATGAACAAGAAGTTAGTATGGTTTAAACCAACGAAATATACCATAATTCGTCGGTTTAAATCATCTTAGCCGACGAAATATACCATAATTCGTCGGCTTAAATCATCTTAGCCGACAAAATAAGTCATAATTCGTCGGCTAAGATGCGGTTAGCCGACAAATACCCTAATATTTCGTCGGCTAAACCCTAAACCCTAAACCTTAGCCGACGAATACCCTAATATACGACTTGTTGCGTGTCATTGATTTGAAACTATTTTCAGTTGAAGGTCTGGGCAAAATACGTAATTTAGACGGTCCAATGACTTTTTCCGTGCGTTTAGGGGTTTGACTTAACGGATTGACCGTCCGGATCGAGCCCTTAACCTTCTCGAATCAAGTTGAATTTTTTCCCATACATGTATTTTATCATGATGGTCAAATCTGACGGTCGGATTTCTATTTCTCAAGTTTGATCATCACAATCACAACATGCCTACTAATGTTGTATAACTTGTTTACCTAGTGTTGAAGTAAATGTTCCGTTTCAAAAACAAACTATACGTAAAACCTTCAAACGTAAAAAAGTTGTGAAATAAGATATGACCAGAATGGTGAAATACGTCCACGGTTGAAAAATCACAGTATTCCGGTAAAGTCTCGGTGCCGATAGTTGCGGTCAATGCAATTTTCTATTCTTTCTCCCTATGGGTAGCCCTAATGTCGGTGGTTATTTTCCGTAAAATTTTTATACGACTTGTTGGGTCTCATCGATTTAAAACTATTTTCAGTTGAAGGTCCGGCCAAAATACGAAATTTGGACGGTCCAATGACCTTTTCCGTGCGTTTAGGGGTTTGACTTACGGGATTGACCGTTCGGATCAAGCCCTTAACCTTGTCGGATCAAGTTGAATTTTTTCTCATACATGTATTTTATCATGATGGTCAGATCTGACGGTGGGATTTTCGTTTCTCAAGTTTGATCATCACAATCACAACATGCCTACTAATGTTGTACAACTTGTTTACGAAGTGTTTAAATAAATGTTCCGTTTCAAAAACAAACTATACGTAGAACCTTCAAACGCAAAAATGTCGTGAAATAAGATATGACCAGAATGGTGAAATATGTCTACAGTTGAAAAATCAAGGTATTCCGGTAAAGTCTCGGTGCCGATAGTTGCGGTCAATGCAATTTTCCATTCTTTATCCTTATAGGTAGCCCTATCTTCGGTGGTTATTTTCCGTAAAATTGTCATTATTTGAGTACCTCTATTTTTTTATGCACGAGATGATTGTTGCATTATTGATTCCGGTGTTTAAGAACTTTATATTAGTATTATGTTATTATATTTTCAATTTTAACTTATGATATAATAATTGAGTTATACGACCGAATGATCGGTACATTTTTTTTCCGATAATGATCGGCACCTCATATATGAACCCCCCTATGATAAATTTCTAGCTCTGCCACTGTTCCTCAGCCTTGATTTAAATTAATATTTTAAACAGGATGAGCGGTAATTTTAGACCGACGAAGGGTTCGAAGGGCCAAAGGTCCAAATCGTCTGAGGGAACCTCTAGCAACCCTCAAACATCATTTCAGGGCCCTATGACAGCCAGACGTGCGACCCTTCTGGAGACAGCGTAGAGGCAGCCGAGCGTTTCCCATTCCTCGAGGCAGCAGGTCGTCCCTCGTTCCTCGAGGCAGCTGTGGCTTCAGACCTAGACGGAGGTGTCTGCACCCCGTATGCTTGAGATACACCGGGCGCCTGCTCCGGGTCCTACTGCTTCGGATGGTGGGTCAGATGGGGTACAGATGCCGCCGCCTCATCTGTTCCTTCCGCGGATGATACAAGCCTTACCTGCAGTCGATGGCTCAGGGACGTCGATTTATCCACTGCCCCCGCCAGTGGCTCCATCAACGGCGTACCGGTTCGTGCCTTTTGATACGCCTCTTATTTCCGCGAGGGTATCATCATCGGCGACAAACACGGAATCCGTCGCGTCCACCGCATCGCCTTTAGGTAATGAAAGATGAATGATTTGTTTTCTTATAATTAATAATAAAGGGTCTTAGATTTTAATAATTAATTTGGTTTATCATGTAATAGGCACCGTCGGAGCGAAGCCGACAAAGAAGAAGAGAGGCCCCGTCACAGGGAAGGCTCTCAAGAAGACAGTCAATACCTCAGGGAGGATCGTCATCGGTACTGACGGGGATGGCCACATAGTCTCGGGCGGGACGTCGAGGACGTACTCCGGCCGCGTGGGAGCGCTCATCAGAGATAGAGTCCCTATGTTGTGGTCAGACTGGGGTGAGGTCCCGCAGGAGATTAAGGACATGGTCCACAACGCGTTATCGGTGAGTTTACAAAATGCCTCAATAATATTATGTATTACATTGTTGATTTCTCGAAAAACTAAACTAATAAACAGTTAAATACAGGTGTGGTTTGAGGTTCCCGAGCACCTAAAGAACAGCTGGGCAGACATTGTGCATGGGGGAAGGTACGTTGGGAAGTTAATGGAAAAACAAAATTGTATGTGATATTAATAATATTTCTAATATTTTTATTGTATCTGTGGTACAAGGAGTGGAAGAACAAGTTACAGACCCACTGGACAGCGCACGGGAATGCACATTCTGGTACCCCTGTTGGGTTCCAGTACAGGGAGTATGAGTGGCGTTGGCTTCTGACATCAGAATTCAACAACCATCGTAAACAGGTATTTAAAAAAATTAATTAGTTAATTTGTCATTAAGTACGTGCGTTTTTAAATATTTTACTAATAGTTTATTTTTTTCTTTGAGGCCGTTTCCCGGGCGAACGCTCAGAACCGGCACCGCAACACAAAGAACCATCGTGCCGGTTCTAGACCGTTTGCTGTCTTCATGGACGAGGCGGCCAGGGAACATCCAGAAGTCAACCGGTACGTCTATACGTACGAGAAGACATATCCTGACGCCTAGGAGGATATTGTAAGTCATCTTACGTTTTTAAATTTTTTATTTTACTTATATATATGTCAAAATGTTAATTAATCATCATTTTTTTTCTACCCAATTAGACGAAGGTGAGGGAGGCTAGTGACGAGGTGATGAGTGCTATAGTGAGGGAGACATGGCCGGACACGCAGGAGGAAGAGATGTCCGAAGCCATGTCCCGGATCGACACTTCGGATCCGAGGGTTGCGGCGAGGATCATGGGCACAGCCTTCCCACCGCGAGAAAACAACTTCTACTGCCGGAGTCTAGGAAAGAAGGGCGAGGGAGTCCTGAAGACCACTCCAGGATTTCAACGAAAAGCAGCCTCGACCAGCAGCAGGATGACTCAGCTAGAGTCGGAAGTTGAGAGACTACGGGAACAGAAAGCTGCTCAGGCTGCCGCTCATGCCGCCCAGATCGCCGACCAGAGAGCCTATACTTCCGCGGTATATGCCGCCCAGCAGGCCCAGCAGCAGCAGATGTTTCAGTACTTGCAGGAGTTTACAGCTGTCTAGCTTCAGGGACTTCCAGCTCCGCCCATGCCTACACCTATACCACTACCTCAACCGCCGGAATCTCTTCAGCGGCAGCCCTCAGAATCAGATATTGATTTAGACCATCTAGAGTTTGTGTAGTTGATTAATTATATAGTTTTATGTGCTTGTTGTTGGTTATATGTATGGAATTGTTTTGGTGTATTTTGCAGCTTGCTTGGAATGGTAATTTAGAAATTTCGGGTATTTTTTTTTTTACTGGAAATGGACTTATAGCCGACGAAACATGCTATAATTCGTCGGCTATAGTTTTTTTTTTTTAAATAAGGTTTAGACGACGAATTATGGCATGTGTCGTCGGCTAAACCCTTCTAACGCCGACGAAATAGACTATATTTCATCGGCTATAGTTATTTTTTAAATTTTTTATTACACACATTAGCCGACAAATATTTTAATGATTCGTCGGCTAAAGTCTCAGACTATGGTCGACGAAACATTAAAGATATTTGTCGGCTAAGTTCTGGGACAATAGCTAACGACGTCTTCTGTCGTCGGCTAATTACTGAGACAATAGCCGACGACTCTTTGTAATTTCGTCGGCTAAAGTCATCGCCGACGACCCTTTCCTGACGAAACTATAGCCGACGAAGGATCGTCGGGTAAGATCTTAGCCGACGAATTAAGCTAACAGGCCGACGAAACTTTTTCGTCGGCTAAAGTGCTTGTCCTGGTAGTGTATAGAATGCAAGGACTTGTCTTCACACTTGTCGAAACTTTATGCTAGTTTAATGCAAGAACCATTGAAAGGATATATGCATTAGGATTAACCGCCAAAGCCAAATAAGCATGTGTCCCTTTGTTACACACAAGTTGTGCTACCCCCTAGATTAACCCCCTGAGCCTACATTGAGCCGTTTATTTCTAAACCACAAAATTCCTTACCTTGAGCTTAGTACAAATATATATTTACCCTATCCTAAGGAAT
Organism: Fragaria vesca subsp. vesca; assembly: GCF_000184155.1. NCBI lineage: Eukaryota > Viridiplantae > Streptophyta > Magnoliopsida > Rosales > Rosaceae > Fragaria > Fragaria vesca. The sequence goes on from NC_020495.1 coordinate 20,873,871, forward strand.
TAGTGGAGTATAATATATTTGGAGATTCATTGTGGTTAAGATGGTACTATCGTAAGCAAGTTTAAGGGAGCTACTTATTGATTCAAGGAAGAGAAAAAATTGTTGGCTATTGAGAAAAAAAAACAAAAACAAAAAATATGCATAGCCAAAGAGAAAAAAAATCAAAAGATGTAAAAAGTTAGCTTCCTTGAATATGATTTATTGTTGGTTGTAGTTGGGAATGTGAGAATGAAGTGAATGCCCAAAACGGTGACATCCGACCTCAGAGAAGAAGAAGAAAAACTAATTACTTGCTTCATGAAGTTTTGAGTTCAATGCCTTAAGGAGACATCGTTGTTAGTGCTCTACTAAATTTCCTTAGGATCTTTGTGTTTCCTTATCCCTTTTTTTTCACGAAAGCATACACCCTGTGGCCTCATTACAACCTGAAACAAAGTCCTATTTGATCATTAGGGATGGCAACTGGTCTGTTAGAGATTTGTGTGTGGAGATGAGCCTATGGCTTAGGTTTCATTTGGTCAATATCTGGTATCGTTCGTGAAATTTGATTAAACAATTATATCCATAAAAAAATTTCTTGTAAATTATGTGAGCTATTTGTGTTTTACATATTATCTCTCTCACGTAATATACTTAGGATGTATGCAAAAGTCATCCTTATGAGGAATCAAGTTGACGCTTGTTTGAAACATGAGAATGTTGGGTTTCTTTTGTTGCATTGGTTTGATTATTCTTGCATCATATCTTAAGCATGATGGTTATCAAAATGGATTAGTTTTTAAGTGAGGTTGTGAATTGATATTGTGTTTGTTTGAATCTTGATGGACCATATGTGTGGGCATTATAGTTCTCTGATATGTTTGGAAGGCAATAGGTTTGTGTTTTGCTCAAGGATTAGCAATATCTAAGTTTGGGGGTATTTGATAGATTCATATTGCATACACATATATACTCTTAAATGTAGGATTATATGCTTAGTTCTTGTCAATTATGAGTCATTTACTTAGTTTTTGTGTTTTGTAGGTCGAGTTGGAGAAAAGGAGAATTTGGAGCTGAAAGTCGAACTGAGGATTACAGCTGTGCTTTCTATCTTGAGATACCCAGAAACTGTCCCTACTGTGCATCAACTTTGAGGATTAAACTGTACTTGCTCACAAGAAATTAGGAGGCGAACCATATACCATTGGAAAGATACAAATGTTAGCTTTCTAAAGAATTTTACGGAAGTGGATTTGCATTTTTCTAGAGCAAGTTATGATGGTTTGTGTGAATGCAGCACGTGGAGATAGATTCTGACGAATTTTGCATATCTTCTCATGATTCCAATTTGTGAAGCCCAAGTCCATCAATCTTAATACTACAAAGAAAAAGACTGAACGTCTCTACATATTTGGAAGACTATCCTTACATTGACAATAATAACCTTGTGTTATTTGGAGAGAAGAAAACAATTTTGTGTTGGACAAGGAAACACTAGAAAGCCCAAATCAATTGGGATTTCAAGAGGAATAAAAGCAAAACCCTAAAGACGTTAAAACAAGGGGAGAGAATGCAACAAGAACGCAGAGAAAAGAAGAAGAAAGAGCCTCTCCATCGCTGGACCCCAAGTCCCATAATTTTTCCATTGTTTCTTTCATGTTTTCTTTGTTTTTAGTCCTGTTTTCTTTGTCTATAGATTTCTAAACTTCTAGCTAGGGCTAAGATGAAGCCCCTAATATGATTACTCTAGTTTTTTAGTTGATTTGTTTTTGGATTCAATTGATTGTTATGTTAAATTCTCAATCACTGTTTCAATAGCATTTTTATTCAAAATCTTTGCTCAGGATCAATAAGACCTAGGTTTTGTTTGATCGAGAGTAGATGTTTTCTAGGGTTCCAAAGGATTTTTAGTCTTGTGATTAGAGAGTTGTAAGTTAAGAATACAAATGCTTGATCATAGTCGATATTCTTGTCTGCATGATTTCCTATTTCTTTTGTGCTTAATGGTGTTGAACATGTTTGCTTGAACCTGATCATAACGTGAAGTAAACTATAGTTTGACTACTTGAGTTCTATACGGGATCAATAAGTTAGAATTCATTGGTTAGAAGAACTTTGGCATATGTCCGGGATCAATAAGGCTTATGTACGGAAATCTTTAACATGCAATCTAGGGAGTTCAATTGCTATCAACTAGAGAGGAGGGTAGGAGTATTAGGTGGTGGATTCAATGCTTTAGCATCTCCATAATCTGTTTTTAAACTCTTCGGAATTTCATTGCTTTCTTTTGTTTTAGATCGTCTCTCTTTAATTTTTTGTTTGCATTCATAAACATCATAAAAATCATATTGTTATTTCATTAGGTGTAGTATAATTGACATAGTAGTTAGTTGTTTTAATCAATCCATTGAGGGAACGACCTCGTGCTTGCACTTCTATTCTATAATTGGTTCGTGCACTTGCGAGTACTATATTAAAACATACAATAAGCTTTGCATATCATGTCATTTTTGCTTCACCAAAATCATGTTTGACGAGGTTTCTGCACGGCTCACGATGTCTCTAGCTATCTCCAAGAAGGGGAAGATCATGTTTGATGATGGTGGTTGGGAAGACGATGCTGTCACAAACCATTACGTGTTTGAGCGTTTGTTGGCTTCAAGTCGCAAACTAGAGCCACACTTGGTCATGGGGACTGTCCTCGATATGGGTTCTGAAGGAACAAGCTCTACATGAGGGTTCAAAAGGATTGTTATGTTCTATGTTTCAAGGAGAAGAATGATTGTGACGACATTGTGAAGGGAGATCCATGGTTTTTTAGAAGATCGATGTTTTAATATTGTTGGTTAAGACAGGTTGGAGGATCCAAATTTAGTTATGATTGATTCAATTCCTCTGTGGGTTGAGATCCTTGGTCTGTCTTCAAAGCTTTTCACGGAGGTGGTTATGTTCATGGTGGGTTGTATGTTGGGAGAAATTGTCTTCTTGAATGAGAATGGGATCTTGCCCGAAACTCATGCTAGTGTTAAGGTTCATCAAAACCTAGCCTCCTCGGTTTGAGAGCCTTTTCCGGCTTTTGAGTTTGAATTCACGCATAGAGTGATGGCTTGGCTTTGGTTCAAGTTCGATAAGATGGTTGACTTCTACCGTTTGTGGCGGCTTTAGGGCACACAACGATGGGTTGTGGTTGTCTGTCAGCTTTCCCTACTAAGGTGGAGGATGCGAATACTGTGGTGCGAAGCAAAACCCTATTCAACGAGGTAGCATATGGAATGATCTGGTGTTAACAATCGGCCTTGGAGGTACTTTGGTGATCTAGAACCATGGTAGCGGTGGTAATCAGATGGTGGTTCCCTAGGCACCTAGGAACGCCTTATCTTTCTTTCACCGACAATTAACACCTTGAAATATTTGGTCCTCTTCTCTATCCCTGAATTGACGATAGAGCAGTTAGTGCACCAGGCTTCTGCCATATATGCGCGACAAAGATGCACAATTTAGCAGCGCATTAGCTACGGCTCCGACATCTCTCTGGAAATTCTAGCCCTGATCCTCATCACCATGTGTTAAAAGAAAGGCTGGTTTGGAAATATTGTTTAGGCCAAACGTTAAAAGGTAGTTTTTCCTGCTCCCATGCAGCTTGGTGTCAAACCTTCCCTAAGGCTAGCTTCACTGGTGGGAGACTTAAAGGGAGTAACAACCGCCTCAAGGTTGTAGGTGTACGTTGATGATGGAGTGAAGGTTCAGAAGTTTCCTAAGCAACCAAGTAAGAGGAAGTTCAGTCTCGAGGCTCTGAGCAGAGTGATAAGTTAGGGAAAATAAGTTAGGGAGAGTGCTTGAGTGGCTCGAAGTTTTTCACATCAAACATCATTTTGGTTTTTGTTCTTAGTTTGTTTATTATCAAAGGCATATTACATGTAATCTCTAGGTTTAAATACATTTATCTCCTGCTACTTTTTAATAGACCAACGCCCCGGTTCATTTTTAAGATTGGAAAATAAATAAAGAATTAAATTATTAAACGATAATAATCCACAAAAGTTAGCACCCTTCAAAATAAAATTTTTTTTTAAAAAAAAAATAAAGTTAACTATATATAAGCAAAATCTCCGCAAAAAAAAAAAAAAAAAAGAACTT
>NC_020495.1:20878006-20882981 GCF_000184155.1 Fragaria vesca subsp. vesca
AAAAAAAAAAAGAACTTTGAACCAAAACGAAATGGCTCTCAGTCTCGTCTTCACCTCACGCTCTTCACTCTTCTGCAAACCCCTCTCATTTCCAGCCCCAAAACCCCAATCCCTCTCCCTACTCTCTCTCTCCTCCCCAAACCCTAACCCTAACCCTAACCGCAAGCTCTCCTCCTTCCGCCCCCGCTCCTCTCTCTCCGACGGCGACCGTCCCTCCAAAATCACCGACGAGTGGGGCGAGTCCGCCGATCCCGCGACGGAGCCTGAGCCCACAATCTCCGAGTCTGACCCTCCGGTGAACGAGGACGAGTGGGGAGGAGGTGATGAGTACGTTGAAATCGGGAATGGAACTCCGGCGAAAGCTGAGGCTGAGAGCGCCGTGGAGGTGGAGGAGGTGGATTCTAAGCTCACTGAGCTGAAGAGGTGCTTGGTGGATACGCTTTATGGGACTGAGTTGGGTTTTCGGGCCGGGTCGGAGGTGAGAGCTGAAGTGGTGGAGCTGGTTAATCAGTTGGAGGCGGCGAATCCCACTCCGGCGCCGACGGAGAATCCGGGGCTGCTTGATGGCAACTGGGTTTTACTGTAAGTTTGATTTCGTGTATGAGTTTTCGGTTTGCAAGATCACACATGAAACTCTAAATGCAGTGATTGAAATATATGAAGTGTGAATGAGTAGATAATAATGTTGAAGACAATGTAATGATTTTGTTGAATATGCTTTTAGGTCAATCTGCATTTGACTTGATAGTGATAATTTTTAGAAGTTTAGAGGGGAAAATGACAGCGGATATGAGAGTGTATGAGAAATGTTGGGATGATTTTGGGGCATCAATTGCTTTTTTGATCAAGAGTGGATTGGCCAAATGAAGTGAAAGAGTTGGGCTGTTGGTATTTGGAATAGAAGACCAAAGGATAGTTTCTTAATCCAAATTAAATTATTTTAGTGAAAAATCTGAATCAGGGTTCACTTATATCGGAATCTGTTTGAAGTTAAAATTTGGATCAATATGGTATAGATTTTGTAGAGCGAGAATTTTATACATTAGTTTTAAATAAATGCTTTACACACTTGAACCTCAAGATTGAGAATTTGCACATTGGATTATATTACAGTAGACGGTTTTTGTTTTTCATCACAAAGTTTCATAATTTGGTAAATTGGGTCGGGAAACTCTGGTTTCTTCCAAGATTTTGCTCTTTGAGATGAAACACGTGATGGTTTCTCTAGCCATTCATCTAGAACAGTGCATATTGCATAATAATATATTTGAGTTAAAAGACTTATTATATGAATAGAGCTAAAAAGAAGGCGAACATTGTATATATGCAAATATTCTTTTGCATTTATATTCATCTCCCTAGGGTAAACTTAGTCATGACTTTGTTGTGATTTCATACTTTGCTAGAAAAAAAAAAAAGGTTTTGTTTTAAAAGCTAGGAATTATTGGTTTTCAAAAGTTCCAATCTTGGTTTCTCCATGACTTTTGTTTTCCCCTCTGCAATTATAGTGCAATGGTTGTGCTTCGACTGCATTGATTTTATTGGTATGGACCATGGAGGAGGATTCATATAAGTTGTATTACTGCCATTGCTCTGTTGAGGCCATTTTCCTGGAAGAAGCTTTTCTTTTCTTTTTGGCACTTGGCTGTAACATTTTGTTTGATGTTAAAGCTGTTACATAGCAGAGTTACTCAAGATATGTGCTTCATTTCTTTATAGTCGGGTATCATATGTGTATAAGTTACATGCTCTAAAGTTTGATAGGTTTTTTGTCTCAAGGCAAAATGAATTTTACTTCATGTTTTAACATCAACTGTCTATGTGTGTTATCATATTTATTTCAATTACATCATAGTTGCTATTGGAAGCATATGTACACTCCATTTCCTTTAGTTTAATTAAACTGCCATCTGTATCTGAAGTTCAGGTCGATGCTGTTATGGTGGCTATATCCAAATAGCAGACGAGTATTGGTACTGGTAGCTTAGCAGAACAAATTCTAGTGTCACTTTGAAATCAATGTGATGTATCAACTATGTATCTCAGACAATTCATTACAATTGATAAAAACATTTGTTCTCTATCTGCTTGTCTTTGATGTCTTGGAACAGTTTGATAATTGAAAAGTAGATTAAATTGTCCTGATGTTATTAAGTAGATTAAATTGTCCTGATATTTTTTATTTATTTTTTAATAAATCAGGTATACTGCATCCTCAGAGCTGTTGCCACTTCTGGCAGCAGGTAGCACACCTTTTTTGAAAGTCGATAAGATCAACCAATCAATTGACACCAGCAGTCTGACAATTTTGAACTCTATCACATTGTCCGGCCCATTTGCCACTTTCTCTTTCAGTGCATCGGCTAGCTTTGAAGTTAGAAGTCCTTCAAGAATCCAGGTATAACATGTGTTGATATCAGAGTACAGGATAGTGTATGTACTAGACTACTAGTATAAGGCCTGATTGGTACTTTACTTAGATAGACAAATAGAAAATAACTTGAGTTACTCAATCCCTAATAGTTTACTATCAATATATTCAGGTTCAATTCAAGGAAGGTACCTTTCAGCCACCAGACATAAAGTCAAGCATTGATCTCCCACAAGAAGTTGAAATATTTGGGCAGAGAATCAATTTGTCTCCTGTCCAGCAAGCTCTCAGTCCTCTGCAGGAGGTTGCTGCCAGTATCTCAAGAACCATCTCTGGTCAGCAATCACTTAAGGTTCCCATTCCAGGCGAGCGGACACAGTCCTGGCTTCTTACTACGTACCTTGATGAAGATTTCCGGATCTCAAGGGGGGATGGTGGTCTCTTTGTGCTTGCTAAAGAAGGAAGTCCTCTCCTAGAGCAGTAATCGGGTACATTCACTTCTGTTTTATATACAAGCCATATACATATAGTCCCTTCCTACATCTTAACTTCTATGAAAAGAAAATGATTGTATTTGTATAATGTTGTATATTAAAATTGTTTTCAGATATATCAAGGATGTATCCTACATTGCAGACACCTAGAATAAAACCCCCAGTAAGGAAGTGCTTCATTAATCTTAAGATCCTCTACATACATGCTTTGAGCTTTGAAGACTTGGTGAGTACCTCTTTTTGCCGGAAAGTGCTAGACTCATCGACTTAACACCGTCACATGTCTTCCGAATCAAGGTTAAGACTTAAATCGAAACATCTAGCAAGTTGAGTGTAAACTCGACTAAAGCTACAGGTATGGTCATTGACCAAAGTAGTTGGACTATATGTATGTTCATTGACCAAAATAGGTGCTTAACCTATCTTTTCTGGGGACTTTAGAGGCTAAATTAATCATTTAGATACCACCGTCCTAGTCTTCAGTCTCTTTAGAGAATGTCCCACTCCGATAACGATCTCATACCCGCTAGCCCCAACAGTTTCAACCTACAACCTACCTCCTCTTTGTTCCCCCGAAGCAACACAGGTCCGATTTCATTATGTGTCTGAATTCCATTGGCTCGAGTGCAGCATTGTTAAGAAAAAGACGCAATGCAGCATTGAACTACTTGTTCCATTTCGTGTGCCATTTTACCCTTCTTGATCGATTACGCTTTCTAATTGCACGAGAAGCTCAACATAGTCATAAGCTGGACATCTTCAAGAAGATAATAAGGCCGATAAGCTCAAAATAGTCATAAGCTTGACGTCTTCAAGAAGATCAATAGTCCAAAAGGGATTAATCAACCGTAGCTATAAGTGATTGAATTGCCTTGGAGAATGAATAATAGCCAGAAACAACCATCAGGAAGCTTCAGCATGAACCTAGTAAACTTAGTTCCAATTGATATCGTATCGGAGTCTCCAAATGTCTTTGCACGACTTTGACAGAACATGTTGCAGGTTATACAACTTATTTCTTGTTCAACTGCAAGACGCTACTAAGCTTCTCTAAGAAAAAACAAAAATACACAAATTGCCAGATCTAAGAAACATAGAGATTGCTCAAGGAGCAGCTTCAGTAACCTATACCCAGGATACCAATTCCAAGCATCATTCCTCATTTTGGTCTCTCATTACTCCAGCAATCAACGTTTCACTATCTCTTTTCTACTTATTTCAGCAATCAACGTTTCACCATCTCTTTTCTACTTATTTACAATGAATTATCAACTTATAGTGATCTGAATCATGAAATTTTCTCTCTCTTTGTCACTTGGGGATGAGAGATTACTGATTCCGATTGGACCTTTAACCCATGGAAAACCACACTTTGATCAGCAAAGAGCAATTAGATTGAAATACATTCAAGACCCTCATGAATCAACTAAAGTAGAGTGACCCAGATAGATCAACAACAATTTTGAAGACCTTAGTTGAAGACACTGCAAGTTCCGAATCTTGGGCAAGTAGCATGCCAGCGTTAGGCTATACCAGTGAGATTAAGTAGGGATGAATGTGCCCAAATAGTGTTAGTTTTCTGATCGAATTATCCCATAATCATGCCGGTGAGAGCCTGTCGGAGAATGATACCATTTTCACAAGGCCTTGTCTCTCGTTCGGCTTTACACTATGACTTGTTACAGTTGCTAGAAAATCAAATACCTTGGATGGTGCTAGATCTTTTGTTGAGAGCTACATTAGGGTGTTCATAAACTCTAATTTTAAGAGCAGTTCTCCCAAAAGATAACATGAGCAAAACTCCTGATCATTTTGAAGAATAAACTATTTCAACATTGTGAATCAAAAGATTCGTATTACGGTATTAGATAACGTTTTTTTGTTTTATTCGTTAGATGAAAAGAATCTCGACACATTGCAACTGCATGTTCGTTTTCAGTTTTTGACTACACCTACAACCGTTTCATTTCGACTGAACTTTGAACTAAAATATTTCTGTTTTTTTCTCCTAAAAAAAAAAATATATATATATATATATATATATTCTGTTTTTAACGATCTCTAAAAGTTATATCACATCCATCTCTCTCTCTCTCTCTCTCTTGTCTTT
>NC_020495.1:20883001-20900061 GCF_000184155.1 Fragaria vesca subsp. vesca
CTCTCTTGCTTTTCCACAAAGACCTGTTGAATTCCACTTTAGTTTCTCATTACAATGGAAAGTAAGCTCAAAGCTCTTGAAGGCACAGACAACTCACCCTTACTCCCAGTTTCAGATAACGCTAATTCAAACCCTTACGTTCAGCAGTCTAGGAAATCGCATTATATTTCCGAAGTTAGAATTGTCGACATCATAGTTCTAATGGTTACATTTGGAACAATCTTGTCCTCGCCTTCTGTGTTCACCTTCATGTCCTTGCCTCCCCAAACTCCAAGTTTCCAACTCGACTCTCTTTTCCTTTCAAATTTCAACATTTCAAACACAACCTTCAGGACTGATTGGGATACGACTCTTACTATAGAGAACCCCAACATGATCTCGACGGTTAACATCAATAGCATAAAGGGATTGATTTCGTACAAAGACAACTCTCTTGCTATGTACTCGATCAAACCATTGGAGTTGGGATGCATGGAGCACAGGCTGGTGCATGTGAAGATATCAACAATGACAACGAATAGATGGATTTTCGAAGAGATCAATAGACAACGAGATGAAAATGAAGCAGTGAGGTTCAACATGACAATGTTTGTTTCACCTACATATACGAGTGGCTGGTGGGGAATCGAAAATGTTGTGTTAAACCCTCGGTGTATGGATTTGAAGGTTGCATTCCTTCCTAGAGCAGGGTTCGGAAGTTGGGTAAATAGAGGGCCCAAGAAATGCTCACTTCCTATATTGTGACTTATCTAATCAGATTGCTGTTTTCGTTTGGTCCCAAAAATAAGACCAAGCTAGCATTTCAATTCGAGATTACAAGAGATAGGTCGTAGAATAGTACATATGTAAGATTTTTGTCAATTAAGCACTCAACACTGATTCAAGTTGTGTAAGAATTGTTGTGAGCCAAGGGGACTCAATTGTAGGGCTGGGCATGGGACGGGATAGAGCTAATCCCACGGCCCGTCTTGGACATTGAAATCGGGACGGAACGGGACGGGTTTTGCATTTTTTAAATTCCATCCCACCCGTGCCCTATCCAGGTTGGGACGGGACGAGCCTAGTCCCGGATAAAAAAAGTTGAAAATAAACTTATAAGCAAAAGAAAGAGTTCCATATTTTTATAGTGCTCTCTACTCTATTAAGTATTAATAAGTACTTGTAACATATTTATAAGTACAACACGGTGTAATAAGAGAGTTTATACTGCTTAATTTCTTTAAGAAAGTTTTACAAGTACAAATTAAAGTATTAAACATCACTGTTATTAAATTGGGTATAGCCTAGTAACTTAAAAAAACAAAGAGCTAAGATCAAAACACTTAAATAAAAGGCTCAAATCACATCTTAATCAATAAAAAATCAATTATTAAAATAGTCGGGACAGAACGGGCCTAAACGGGACTTTAATTATCCGTCCCGTGTCTCGTCCCGTTGTATAAAGACAGGACGGGCCTGACATTTTGAGATTTAAATCCCGTCCCAGCTAATTTTGGGACGGACCCGGGATGGGTTTTGGGATTACAGGATTTTATGCCCACCCCTACTCAATTGCCATCAACTATTTGACATATAAGGTGAAAAATGATAAGGTAGTTGAATGATCGTGTATGCCTCGTTATTCTCCTTCTATTCTGACTATCACAGCAAGAGGTAGTGACTCGATTAGTGACTCTTAACTATTTTTATCAAATTGAAACAAGATGGAAACACAGGTGTAGAAATGCTTTCTGTACCACCTTGTGGGTAACACGTTACTAGGACTTCATGGTTTACATTGTTCACAAATAATACTAACTTCTATAAATCATACTTGAAACAATTCATCTCTAAAACAGCACATTTGAATATATCCTTCCATTTAGAGAAACACAAAGAAAAGGCTATGGAAAGTGAAATACAGATTATTTGACCAACATGTAAGATTGTCCATTTCGGAACTAAACCCCTACAAAAAGTGTTCCAACTCATCTCCAGAGAATCAAAATAGCAAATATATGCATCAAGCTTTCTTCTTTTTGGATTTGAGCATCACATACCCAATGAATATGGAGAGAAAGCAGAGAAGCACCATACCAGCAAATACAGGGATTAAGATGGCATATTCTTGGGGTAAAAAATACCGGTGGATGAAGTGATCACTATTCACAAAAGGCTGCATGCAAAGATGGTCCAGCAGGTTAATAAAGTGAGAGGCATTTAAAGAACAAGATGAAAGAAAAAATAAGCTAACGCACCAGAATAATGACCCAAAAGGTATAATAAGTAAATATAGATAAACTGATATAGGACAATAGAAATCCAACAGCCTTGTCCGCCCATTCCATTATAATCTTTATGGCTTTGCTACCTGCAATTACAACATGATGAAGATCAACATCTTGGCATGAAGTAGAAACACTTGGAACAAACAATTACAAATTACAACTGCCAATAACATGACAACAAACACAAAACTGTACCTAACTAATACAGTGCTTCACTCGTTTACCATAAGCAATATCATTTTCAAATTAACAATATAGTCCACACCATCCTTAAGTTATTCAACTTGATGTCGGCTGACTAGTTTGAAAAGAAACTGGTTTATGACAAGGAGTCTGCTATAAAACTAAAATGTAACCCACCAATTAAAAAAATAATAATGTAAACCACAAGTATGGACTGCAGATTCTGAACACAGCCACCCACAGAGTGAGTCACCCACCGCCACCATCAATACCAATACAGTTTGGTCATGGGCAAGTGTACAGACCCTTGGCCCAAAACTGAACTAAAATATTATTAATAGCTGAATTTGAAAATGAAATAAACAAGATCAGAAAGAGCAGCATTTATTTACAACAACGGTACAACAAAAGGCAAAGTGGTATTCATTACAAAGCACAACAAGATAAGATAAACTCTCCACTGAACTCAACCCAACCTCTCCTAAAAAAGGAACTAACAGAACCTGCAGACACAAACAAATAAGGAACGAGCAAAACTACGCTCAGTGAATAACAAGCCAAAAACAGTATTAACCTCAAACATCACAGCCACAAGATTCTAAAGAAAATCATAACAATACAGAAACACTTCCTAAGTACACATTGTTATCAAGTTAGTCCTACAACAAGTCATCGTGAGTAATTAGTTTGGTAAACAAACTTCCACTTGAAAACATATCAATACAATGACCAAACGTTTCACCAAACAGAAACAAGCTGCCACAAGCTCATGGATAGCTTTGAGAAGCCACTGCATACCCACAGTTAAAATATCATATGAGGAAGCCACCGCAACCCCATTAACTATAATAACATTAGGAATGCCACTGGAAACCTGTTAACGGAACTAAAGTTGGCCACCACAACCCAAATGGTCGTGCCACACCTAGCCCCGTCAAAATAGCAATGAGCACATTGCCGGTACCACTCTCGTACCAGCTAGAGGATTCTAAATATATATATTTTAGTGCTCCCACCGCACAAAACGGGAAATCATAGTATCACAAACACACTGAATCAGATCACACATAAGCGCTCAAATTCAAATACCGACTACGTTGAAAAATGACACCATTAATCAATCAGTAGAACAGCAACTTATACTCATAATAAATTGAATAAACTCACCATCAAACACCTGGTCACACAATTCACCCATAAGAAGCAACCTTCGTAAATTTCAAAACCAATCATAGAAGCATATAAATGCAAAAAGCATAATCGAATTACAAAGAAAAACCCTTCTTCACTAAATGTCACAACTAATAGGGACAGAAAATAGTAATGAAGCGACAACTTTCTATGCTAGCAGTTTGGCTATTTGAGCCTTAATAGAGAAAAAAATATTCTTAACACAAGGGAAACACAGATTATCACAAAACTGAACCTAGGAACAAGGTTCTCTAAAAGGAACTTGCACAACTCAGTCATGGATGCAAGACTAACAAATAGAAGAGAGGAAATTAACAAGGTCAACCAAGGCTTGCAGTCTTCTTTAGATACCCAAACTCTGACAATTCCAGTGGTGAAACAAAAGACTGATATGAAATTTTACATCATATCCTCCTTCCAAAATACAGCTTGGAAATCGAGCCTCATGCAACTAAACAGAATCTATATCCCAACCCAACTTCACTGATTTTTTAACTTAGAAACAACACAGGTACCCCAAAGTGGAAGCAATCTTATTCATCAAACAAATAGGCAATACAAAGAAGACCTTCAAAACTGATGTGCGCTAATAGCACAAAACTTGGATTCTCTAGAACAAGTGCCGGAAGAAAATCAGGGAATGAAACCGCTCAATTCCAAGTCTCATAATCATTACCAATATTTAGACAAGGAAGAGTAACTAGAAGAGTTCAGCAAGGTTCAGCCAAACAACTACTCACTTCATTCATCAGGAAATAACCAAAATGAATCACTGGTACAAAGCTAATACCACTGGAACAAATATACTAATCCGATAACCAATAGGAGACACTTAACTAAACACAAAATCTCACAGTAAGAAGACCCTGTTATCAATTGAAGTAAACTCAACAAAAATATGAAATCAAGAACACCAATTCAGAAGAAGATAGAAGCCACATATTAGCTCCAAGCAATAGGTATTAACCGGACCACCACACAAGCACACAAAATCCCCATCCATTCATCTATCAAAAATAATTTACATGATTCGAGAAGTAAACAATAACACATCACCAATTCACAAAATCATAACTTTTAACATAGCCACAATAGAGCAAATAAAGAAAAACAAGTGTAGTTGTAAAACAAAGGAGTCACTCACCTGTCATAAGTAGAACCAAAGAAAAAAAAAAGAAAAGAATAGAGGACAACACCCAGCGCAAGTAATTTGATGCCAGTCGTAAACTCTTTAACCCGAACCAACAGATAACGGATTCCTAATAGAGAAGAATGCCTAAACGGCATCATCAACCCAAATCCATAAACAAATAGACCTTCCCTCTTCACCCAAACCAAATCCTACAGCAAAACCCCATCACCATAGTGCTAGATTCTCTCTACTGCCTCCCTAGAGCAATAATCCCTTAACAATATTTTCTTCCCATTCACACCTCACTGAAAGCTAGCCCACATCTCTCCTTCCCTCGCTTTCTTTTCCTCTTCTCTGACCATCCCTCGTCTTCTTTTCTTCCTCCTCTCTCTCTCTCTCTCTGGTTTTTTTTTTTGTTTCCTATTGTTGGCAACCCCCTCCATTCTCATCTCTTAACAATACATACATGTATTTTAGAAAATATACCACGGTACAAAAAGAGACCAAAACATGTTAGAAATCTAACTCAAATACACAAGAAACATGAATAAGAACATCACTGGCCTTTTATAACCATTCAGATTAAAGGTGTATAAGCACAAATCGTCATTCTTATTGTCTTAAAACTGAAAACATACACAATGGAGTGTTTCTAAGCTTGTCAGCATAAGCAGTAGCAATTGAAATCAATCAGTAATTGGAATCCGTATGCAACCAAATCAACCCAAATTTACATAACTGAAACAACATGAAAGAATCCAAGACTAGGCCAATAGGAAAATTATGAATAGAAGAGAATCTGAACAAAACCCATTTGTTTGATTTCCATTATTTGACATTTGATTCTGGTATTAAAAGGGAGGGAATTATTTACCAGAGACAATAGTAATTGTTGTTTGAATCCCAGGGGCGATCTCAATTCTTCAATCTTCACTTCACCCTGTGTGTGTGGAAGAAGCCCGATGCCTTGGTGAGAGACTCTGCAATTGCAAGCCGTTTCAGGTTTCAACAAAAACAAAACTAAAGTTGAATTCTTCGTTCTCATGTATTTTTCTTTAATTGGGTTGATCAACAATACTTACTCGGCCCGTCGGCCCAACGCAACTCGAACAGGAAGACCTTGATATTCAGGAGGAGAGCTAAGTTGTATTTCAAAAGTGTCTACTTTATTATCCTAGTTAAGGAGGAGAATTACTCGACTTCCCCGATAATCATCCCCCGCATCCATTATAAACTGTGAGAGACAAAACTTGTAATGCTCTCTCTAGAGAGCAGAGAGGCGGTGTTTCTACAGCGTTACAGGCTCCAGCTTTGTGGCCTTGCCCGACTTGTTCGACTAAACCCCAGCAGCTCGCCCAAATGTGTTTCGACCACATCCTTTTTAAGGCATTATTTCATCTTTCACTATTTGAGGGAAATCTATCTAGGTTACAACTTTTAATAACTAAACTAGTGTGTGTATCAAGTTTTTAAATTAACTTCTACCAATTAAGAGGCATGTCAAATATTAAAAGGTTGATAAAGCTAAGAGCCCATGCATGCATGCACGCACAATAAGAGAGAAACAACAAAAAGACCTCAAGATTAGCTTAGTAGTTAGTACTATACAAGACCAGCCCATTACATTCACAAGCACAAAGCTTGAATTTTCTTCATCAATCGGCACAGTTTATGATCCAGCTTTAACCTCCTCGCAACAGCTACAGGATCTTCGTTTTTCAAAAAGCAGCATTCCACAATTGACCTGAACAGCCTCAGTCCGGAAGCTGAAGTCCCCTACTGCAACCGCACTGCATCCCTATTCATTTTCAGCCAAATAAAATCATCAAATTCATAATTCTCACATTTGGGGCTACTGAGGACAACAACAACAAAGTGAAACAAAGGAAAGGAACAGTACTCCTTACATTTATGTAAATATCACATTTCAAAAGGCGTGCAAGTTCCTGCATCCAATTCATATTGTTAGAAGACATAATTCAACCATATAACCATCAAATACAGTGTAAAGCTAAGGATGATTCGCCTTAATATATTTTTGGGAGGATAATCAGTAAAGCATAATGAGATAATATATGCACCTTTGAGTTGCGCTTCAACACTTCCCTATTTTTACCATGCTCCTGCACACAGAAGAAGAATTCAGGAACGAAGTGAGCCTTACCCCTCACCTCAACAAGTAACTTACAAAATTGTAATGGGCTGGCTAATCATGGGCGCTGCCTAATAATCAACTGATGCGCATATTATCCTCACATAAACCTAATACAACTAACTTAAACACTCTCTGAACCCCTTTGACAAGAAACTTTGATCACTACATTCATAACAGTACACTCAAGTGTTCTGCACCACGGCTACACAGAGTGCTTCCAAACTCGTGAGATTTTCACAAGATCTGATCTGTTTAAAAAAAACAAAGCAAAACTACCCACCTTCTAAACATCCTCTAAACTACCCACCTTCTAAACATCCATTAAACCCCCTTTAACAAAGAACATTAATCACTAACTTCGATCATTACAGTACCAAACTTAAGTGCTTTTAAACACAAGAGATTTTAACAAGATTTGTTCAAGAAAACTAAGCAAAACTACCCACCTCAATATCAAATTTTGCACAAAGTCCACCATCCTGAAACCCAGTCTTGATGACTTCATATTGCTGGCGGCCATTCAGTATTTCTGCTGCCTGAAACGAAAAAGTTATGTCTTTAAATAAAATAAAACTCGGTTCGGTTCAAAAGGGCACAAAGTTTCCAAGAAATAACTGAAGCAATATGAAATCTCATTAGTGGTAAACAAATTAAGCCACATAGTTGGATAAAAAAAATGAAAAATATATACCATTTACCCTGTAGACAATGTTACTTTCATGTTTTTTTAGAATAATGTAATTTTCATGTCATTGCCTTATAATATAACGAATTACATTGAAATAAAAAAGAATCATATAGCTTTAGCCACTACATCAATTCATCCAAACTTATAGAGAATAGCTCATTTGGTTTACGAAGAAATTGTTAAGTAATTTGTGAACCACATGAGTGCTATATTATTACACTTTCCACCATACTACAAGGACCATTTGTAACTTTTTGAGAAACAGTAACAAAGGATCTGCCATACCTTAGTTGCCGGAATGTTAGTTCTAGCCAAAAGTTCAAGAAATTCCCCAGCGTGGTCCACAATATCTGGATACATAGTCCTTCTGGTAGTTGATATTATCAAGCAACGCTCAGCCTGACAAAATTTAGATTTTTGTGTGTGAATTACACATTATTTGAAAGAAGCAACTTATCAATAATTAAAAAGCATTTCCATTGCAGAAGAGTTTGAAGTTTTGTAGTGGCCTACCGTATTCAGTGTGGAAGAAATGCCATATCCTTTTAAAAACCAGTGCACAAAGGGCCAAGCTTCTTGCACCTCTTTTTCTGCACAAAACAATGGAAAGGATCATGGTTAGAGTGTTTGTTACTTTTAAATGAAAACTGAAATTACAGAAGATTAAGTTCACATAGAAAATTACATAGACCTTTTTACAGTCAGTGAGATGCAAACTTGCCTTATATAGCACATTCGTTAAATGAGTCAAGGTTAATGCAAAAACACATGTAGTCTATGTAACACTTGAATATCCACCGTACCATTAAGCAGTCTTCAACCTTTTCATCTTATCTGGAATCACTTCTCAGAATGAACTACTTAATTGGTTGAAATGGATCAAAAGCGTGATGGACTATCATGGAACGCATTACTAAAAGTGATTTGCCTTCAGACACCATATCATATTATATAACCCTCAATTTCCCTAAATCCCTAAATTGCCTAACAAGTAAATAAAGTACCTCAGCCTTTTAAGATGGGTGAACAGTAAGTGGTTAGTTGCATGCCAAAATCCAAGGATGGGCCACACTTCTCCATTTCAATGTCATCAACATCTGGTTGTTGAAGTTCAACAGCCCTATATTTGTGTGAGGGTTGTCTTATCAACCTCTTCATACTAGTTTCTGGATTCTTGTCGTTGACAATGCATTTAACAACAACCATCCTGACCGCTGCTAGAACTGAACCCACTGCAGCAAGATTGTTTTCCTATTCATAATGAAGCAAATTCAAAGTCAGTAAACCGATAATCTCACTGAATATTAAGGTCCTAAGAAGAGAATAATGCCCACGTTATAAAAAAATCACCAGGAGTTATACTTACATTAAGAAAAAGATTGCACTCCGTCCGTGCTGCAACTGCCTGCACACAAGTATTATACAAGAAAGAAGAGTTAGTGTTAAAGTAGCTATCAGAATGTAAAGCTAGAGATATAATGTAGAAACATGAGAAACACAGTTCTGTACCTTCGGGAGCAGGCGAGAGTTTTCCATTGTTTTATAAAGCGTTCCTGTATAAAATAGTAGAGATTAGAAAAGGCTAGGCGGAAAAGTGATCTCCAGCATTGCAAAAGAAGAGGTCTTGGGTCTGACTCATCAAATAGTATGGGAAGAAGCCAAATTCAGGCTCATATTGCTCATACGATCAACCCTAAGCCTTTCATTCAAAAATAAAAAATAAAAAATAAAAACTTAACCTATGACTAAAAGGTGTAGCATCACAATTTCCAAAAACCTAAATAATAAGCGCACAATTTCTTTCTCTAAAGAAAACAAGGTTAGAAGGTTTCGGAAAAAAACCTTTTTTATCCCAAATTTTGAGCAAAGTCCACCTTCTTGATTCCCAATCTTGATAAGGATATGTTTCTGATTACCGTGTAGTGTTTCTATTGCCTGAAAATCAAAATGTTGTGCACTCAAATCAGAAATTAATACAAACATTCATCTTCACTTGGGCAGCAGCATAGGTATCACATGTCATAACTCGGTTATACAAGGATAAAGTAGTAAGATGTAAATATTATGCAATAAAACCTGAATTGGCATGTGAATACTATTAACATGAAACAGAAAACTATACAAGATGGTGTCTTTCGAATGACATTAAGAGAAAAAAAAAGTTTGGTAATTAGACAGAAAAATCATATGGATGTAAAGAGAATTGGTGATTAGTAATTAGAAAAAAGAGAATGTGTGGTGTGTACCATATGTGGTGGAACATGAGTTGTTGTCAAAAGTTCAACAAGTCGCGTAGCCTTGATAAAATAATTCCGGCCCTTAGTGCTTGTGGTTGTTGAGATTGTCACAGAGCGCTCAGCCTGACCACAATTTGCATTATTGCATACAACATATAAAACCGCTGTGTAATCTAGCTTAAATTTGACAAAGATGAACGATTCGTACCAGATTCAAAGCGCATGCAATGCCATAGAATTCTAAAGATGACTCGACCACCGACCATGCGTCCTGCAACTTGTTTTCTGCCCAAAACAATACAAAAGGTATTAGGTGATGCCTGGATCTTACAATTATATTTGGAAAATTGATTGGGAATCGATGAAACAGAGAAGCTTTGGCAGAGTAAGCACCGTATTTTTGAGGGAAGGAGGCAGAGAAAGTAGTCTCCTTCGAACAAGGGTCGATCTCCATTTTGTGTTTCTGGGTTTTGAAATTCAAACCCTCAAACCCCCAGAGAACAGAGAATAAATAAGGGAAAATCCCGACTGCTAATCCGATGAGAGAAGGGTAAGTAGTTACTCCTAAATCCTAATAGGATACGAATTCTGATTGGGGAAAGCTTTTCTCACTCTCTCAGAGCTCAACTTGAAATTTCGGAGAATCTAGAAAGTCCAATGCTAACGGCTCTCACTGCCACCAGCATATCTCTAGTAGTCGGGGGTAGTTTGTCGTTAAATTTACTATTAGGAAATTTAGCAATCAAAATAGTAATAGCAATGCTGGTCAGCAGTAAATTATTATTTAGAATTAACTGATAAATTTTGACCAATTATAAATTAACAAGTGGACAAAATAAATAAAAAAAATTTAACTTTCACTGTAACAATTCAAACCCAAACAAATCAAGCCTTCTGGGTGGGATCCCTCAGCTGCAGAATGCAGATAATGCATCTCCAAGTGGATTTCAATAAAATAACACTGCTGTAGCATCAGAGATTTTGATCCAAACTCGTCAATGAGAATGTTTTGATTAGTTCAATAGTTTTATAGCTAAATGTAAACATATATTGTGAATTACATGCAATTGCAACATCCTGTAAGCATATATTACGCAAGCAGAATATTACATTATGCTAGTGTTAAAGTGAAGAAAATCACTTTGTTTGGTAATTTTGTAAGTTGATGGTTGCTTTTTCGTTGAGTTGTTCTGCAGATATGGAGGTCATGATTCACCTTCTTCGGCGGACTACCCCTTGATGTGCTGGGTCTTGTATGCTTGAGGTTGCAGATCGTGACTTGTTCTTGTTAGAAAACCAAATATCTTAGATGGGGCTTGATCGTCTGGTAGCATGATTATTGTTCCTGACCCCAAAACGATCCCCTAACTCAGATAGTCATAAGGTACTTCAACTCCAACGACTACACTACAAGAACATTATTGTGGAAGCCAAGGTTAGCGAAAAGCAAAACAATACTTGGGCTACTCTCGAAAACAGGTTAATTAGGCATACTACATCACAGGGAGGTCTTAATCTAAACTGTGAATTGATTCCTTGTGCATCAAATCTAAAGTAGGCTGGAATAAATTCAAGAAGGGTAATGGCATATATATTGAACATCCAATTCAACAATGTTGTATTTTCAAAAAAACCACATTTGATTAACTATCCAACAGTCCACGGAAGCCATTTTTCAGAACATGATCAGCTTTAAGCAGAGCTACCATCGTTGATATCCCGACATCACATTTTATGTCATACTTCGAGATTGTCTCATCAACACTAGCAAACACATTAACATACTGTGCGAGAGCGGCATCATTCAGAACTTGTTGAATCCGGAAGAGGCGGTCGACAACTTCAACAAGTTTTACCGGAATACAAGTGTTTCTCAGTTATATTATCTTGAGCTTTTTATGGGCGTGGTTGGCCGAGGTTGCGAGCAATGTATGTTTATTTAAAATCATTTCATCAATTAATGGGCAATTGCTTCGCAAGCTGTTGCAGCTATGATATTCATTCTTGCATTCTTACAAATAGTGTTCAACATTAAGAAGTAAAACTTCAAGTTTGTGTGCTTGAGGTGCAACGATGCAGAGCTTGCAAGCAAGCTAGTATACACTGCTACTTCCTTCAACTTATACATCTTTAGATTTCTCCAGCTTATTTTGGTTGTATCTTTTTCTTCAGTCGAATTAGTCGTGCTTTGCTTGTTGGCTTAAAGAGCTATCATTCGACGTACCACACCAAAGAGAAGAGATGTAAATATTTATGTCTTATATACAAGCTGATGAAGATGATCATATCATACAAAAATTAGAATAGGAGGAATATATATATATATATATATATATGGATTTAACCTTAAGTTAATCATGTATTTCGTTTACAATGTCTTCCAACGGTCCACACAACAACATTAACTAGAAATCCCGACAAGCAAATACAACAAACGGGCAAGAATAGAATGACATAACTCTTTAGAAAATTAGCAACTACAGTAACTAATCAGTTCAAACTGCAAAGCGCACCAATCCCTCATACTCGGACAACCATGGTTGCATATCGTAAAATGAAGACTTTAGGTACTTCAGCTCAAAACTCAGAAGAATATGTGATATCGTCCACAAGCTCCAACCACGAAATGAATGAACACTTATGATCAGTGACAAGAAACAACAGAGGAACAATCAGACTTCGATCTTCCCATTTATTTAATTACATAATCATCTAGTGTCACATGAAACAAAGGCAACAAAAGTAGTTCATAATTGTTTGAAACAAAAAAAAAAAAAAAAAGAAAGCTCTCGAGGCGGATTTTAGAAAACAAAATTCAGATTCAGAGGAGCTCTATTACATCCAAAACACACACCCTCTAAATTCATATGCTCCAGTAATTCAATCTCATGCATGATTGTTATGATTCTTTGGTCTAGAACACAAATTGAATACAATCTTTCGCTATCAATTTTGCTGCATCCACTGCATTATATCCTTACGTATAACTCCCCCAAAGCTACCTCGGTTGTAGTCTGGCCTAAATGCATCAGGTCTGTTAGTGAATAAGTTCCTATACTGAGTCATAGTCCCAGAAGTCCTTCTTGCTCTCATCATCATGGAAATTGAAGGGAGGGTTTTAGGCAGCCCATTTGTGATTGATGAAAACATATGCCTATCAGATTCCTGATTTCTGATATGGGTGTTGCCTGGATTTTTCTGGTGGGATGAGTTTACCTGCTTCGTCATGCTCATACCCGAGCTAGAACCATTTTTAGGGAGTTTGAGTTCAGGCGGAGCTCGAATATTAGCTGATGGTTTCATCCGATCAAGCCAACGTAGGATCCAGTTCCCAAGGTTCCGACCCAAATCTATGTCTCTTTGCTGTATGTTCTTGTGAACACTGACCGCTACGTCAAACACGGCACGAGTTCGCCTGAAAAAATGAAATCGAAATCTGTAAGCCAGTCAAACAAAATGAAAAGACAAGCAATTCAGCACCAAATGAATGGATGTTGCCAAGTGATGCTAGTAACAGGTATCAACAAAACTTCAGTGAACATGGCCTAGAAATCCAATGGATGAAAACTGAAAAGACACATCCAATTATTGGAGGTTTTATAGATTTTTAGCAATTTGAGTGAACTTCCTTTCTCCTTCTCAGGATACATAAAATCATTGAAAACAAATTGACAAAAGAGAGAAACCAGAACAAGTTTAATCCAAAAAAGAAAGAAAACCAACATATTTCAATCATAATATTTTGATGCATATCTTTGGGTGGAGTAGAGGGGGCACAATCTCTGTTATCAAACGAAAGAGCAAGTGTAGTTTCTCCATTAATATCAGGCTACATGCAGTGAGGTATACAAAATTATTCGACTAACAATCAAATGCTAATGCTAGTCCAGAACAATCAAATGCTTATGCTAGTCCATGTTACTACACGAACACAACAAGAATCAAACGATCCTAATATACAGACTTTACTTACGTAAGCAACAAATGGAAAAGAAGTGTTATGTTCAATTCAAAATACAATGACAGCAGTCATATTCCCATCACTTGTTTCATACACAAAGCTGAATGTAACATAAGAAGGGAAAACCCACTGCCTATTACACCTAATCTCATCTCGATAACACATAGTCACCCAAATCACAGATAATAAGATCCAACAAACCTTAAACTAATCAATTTTGAATCCAAACATCCAGAAATTTACACTAATCGATCCAACTCATGCAATAATCTCTAATGAATTAGGAATGAAATACCTGTGAGCAAACTCGCGGATCTTTGGGTGCTTAGGGCTAATGACGCGGCGCTGAATCCTCAAGGCGAGTCTATAAGTTCGTCTCAGACCCAAGAAATAGGCGGTTCCCAATGTGATCTCCCACAGCACCATTCTTCTTCTTCTTCTGTTTCTTTGTTGGTTTTTGGTTCGTGAGGAATGAGAGAGCAGATTTTGATGGTTTGAGGTTTTCGTTTGGGGGGCAAGCTAAAGAGGAGGAGGGGGAGGGCCGCCAGAAATTTCGATAGTCGTCCAACTTCCTCTGGGTTCGCGTCACCGCTCGGGTCATACTATCGTAGGCGGCGTATGGGACGTCGGATCTTACATTCCACCTCTCATCTCAGCCGTCGGTTCGTATTCTTAGTGGGTTGTGAGTGTCGTCCAAGTCTTCTTAAAGCCCAAAATTGAGCTCTACCCGTTTAAAGCCTTTAAACAAGTATTCATACTTGAATAACAAGTATTCAACTTTTTAAGAAGAATATTCAACCTTAGACTATACTTGGTTATGCAAGTAAGTAAAATTAAATAAGGATGTCTTTAAAAGTTACAATGTCGAAAACAAGGGCATGCCCTGAGCAGTCTTATTAGGAATCTTATTCACTCAAGTATTACATGGTTGTGAAAAATGAACTAGGTGTGTTATCGCATCAGCTATAATATTCGTCTCGTTAAACACATCTCTAAAAGAAGTATAGAAAAATTGAGCTGCGACCAATCTGATGTCTTCCATTGTTTTGATAAGTCTCCAAAAGGATTGACTACATCAATGACTAGCATAGAATCTCCTTCCATTTCCAACAGGTTATGCCCATTGTCTTTGGCAACGGCAGGGTTGTGACATAGTGCTAGGGTCTCTGCAACTAGAACTGAGGATTTTCTTGTCTTTGTTGAACTAGCAACAATTCGAGTTGCTAAGAGAATCACGGATCACAAAATGAAGATTAAAAAAGCTACTCAGTCACCAACTACTGAATTATCAAAGTTAATTTTCACTACATAATGTGTGTTTGGGCTTACCCCTCCTTTATGTAAAGAGATTAGCTAGTGAAGTAAATATCACGGTAGCAGACTACTGACTTCAGCTTATTGTTCGAGTTGTAAAATGACGTGGTTGTCAAAGTACCAAAATAGACCTAGACACTATCCTATTTCAACGAATAGGAGAGAGGGAGATCTCACTCTTCATAACTTGGTGGTAGCATGTTCTCTTGCTCACTTGTAAAAAGCAAAAAGAAAGAGAAAATATCCATCTACCAGCTTTCGTTGAGAGAAATCTAGCAAACTTCTCATGAGTTTATTGATGCTTCTTAATAGATTCAAATCAATCATTGTTACCAACAAAACGAAAATATAATCTTCAAAATTTGGCCTATGTTCATCCAATTGATGAAACTAAACAATATTAGTTAGTTTACGAACAAACGATACATTAAAAAGCAAAGACATCAAGTTTTCAACACAACAGACGATGTCTCAATCACAGTATCGACCCAAAAGAAATGGATAAACTATTGATCAAGGTCGGATCTCATTGAAATTCATGACGATTGTTGCTGCCACTTATGTAGACTACTTCCGGCAACCGACATTGAATATTTAGAAAGTTTTCTAGCTACGTGTCTACCTTTTTAACGCCGTGTTTAACATTAAAAAAGCTAAAAAAAATTTAAGTGGAGAGATATGTAAGCACATGTTTATAATATTGATTATTGTGTAGTAACACATGTAGTAAAGATTTTTTTGGTTGATATCGACCAAAATGAAGTTTTTTTTTTTTTTGGTGTTTTGAGATTTGAATGATCAATTATGTAATATATCTGATTTTACCTTCCTAAAATCATACTTATTTGCCTTAAAAAAAAATCATACATATCACTTAAATCATATGGTATTGAATCTTCATAATTATTCTTGTGCAACAATTCCAGCAGCAACGGAGAGCAACGGATAGGAACAGCATTGACCAAAAATAAACGAGCCAACGGATAAAATAGTAGAGAAACAAAAACAAAAATGGTAAGCCCCTATATATAAAATCTCAGAATACAGCCTACACCTGCAGGACAGCTCACACACACCTACCTCTCCTCCTCCTCTCTCTCTCTCTCTCTTCCTCTCTTTCTCCCTGTGACTCTCACCATGCAAAGACAGTCCCTGGGCTCACCGCTCTCCAAGCTCCACCAGGCCCACGGCGGCGACGACTCTCTCGACGACAAGCGCTCCTCCAAGGACATTTTAGCCTTTTCCGCCTCATCCTCCTCTCCAGACTTCGACGACGACAGCAAAGCAACAAAGCCGCACCGACTGTCGTCACCGCCGCCCACCTCTCCGGACAAAGTCATCCACGTCATCCCTATCCTCACCGTCCTCTGCTTCCTCATCCTCTTCCTCTTCTCCCACACTCCCTCCCCCTCAGGTACTACTCACTCTCCTTTGAATTGGCTTGGCTCGATCCTCTCAGCTATAATCCTCACCGTCCGTTTTTTCTTTCTTTTTTTCAGATTTGGCTCAGTTCAATGGCTTCACTCGACTCCCTTCGGCCAAGCGCATAGGTACAATGCTGGTTCTTATATTCTCGCCTTCGCAATCTTATTCCCAAACTATTTGTAGTTTAATTCTGTTTCTTTGTTGTTACAGATTCTGCTGACGACGAAGTCGGCGTCGGCGTCGGCGTCAAACGATTCATCGACATAAGTAAGAGCGATGTTTTGGCGATCCGGAGCCTGAGGGAGGTAGGATCCGAAACCCGGAGACTCGCCCCGAGATCTCGCTCCCACAGAAAAATCGCCGATTTCTAAGCCGCATTCCCTGGTTCTCTTCTCTACTCTCTTCCATCATCTTCCTCCATTTCCATACTGCCGGTTCTCCGGCCACTAGCGGAACGTCGCACGTGCGACGCTCGTCAGCTTTAGTTTTTCTCGCAGGTGCATAATT
>NC_020495.1:20900081-20902747 GCF_000184155.1 Fragaria vesca subsp. vesca
TTTTTTTTTGTAAACAATATTACCAAAGTGAAAGGAATTCGACCAGAGAAATAGCGCGTGATTAATTTTTTTATTTAATTTTGGGAATTTTTGTTTAGTAATGTTCGAGTGTGGCGTACGATAATGGGCGGAGTTTAGTGGGTGGAGGTTAAACGTGCGCCTAGTGGGTAACAGCTGGAGGTTCGTACTCGACCGTTAACTGCACCACCTCGGGTTTTGGTCGGAATTTGCCAGCTGGAATATAATCATATATACGCGCTCCCTCTTTATTAATGTCACCGCGGGGAGCGTAGATTTTCCGTGATGCCGTCTCGGTCTGTAACGTTTTCTATGGAAGATTACAGTCATTAATTAACCATTAATTATGGAAAAGATTATGAGAATAATTTTGGTGCACTGAATTCTATGCTGGGATTTTGTAAGCATCTAGCTTGGCAGGTCGTAGATACTGTGTTTTTTTTTTCTTTCTTTTTTTTTTCGAATTAAATCTTATAGGATAGTAAATTATTAAGCTGATTAATGAAACGTGGAGAGGTCTGGAGTTGGGTAATAGGGAGAAAGCATACCGCAACAAGTGTCGGTCGGTAGGGCAGAACGGGTGAAGTCGATTGATTGCGTAGTTCGCAAGAGTACAAATGAACAAAAGCAATGAGTATATAACACCAAGCAAAACTAACAAAAATTGGTAATGACCACTTACTTATGTATGTAGATGGAGACACTAAACTTGTTATAGGTTGTTAATGTTTCAAATTATAATAGAAATTAAATAAAATATAATTTTATAAATGGTTGGTGTGTCACTGGAATATTATCGAAGCTGACTCCCAAAAACAAATTGTGAAGTCGGAGACGGTAGTCGTGTTCATGCCACATAACATATGAGTCCCCGGACACACCATTTGACTGGAAACTTCTCCCTATATTGCTACGCCTTCTTCTGGAAGTCTGAGGGCCTTTAGTACCGTGTCATACAATCGAACCCGCATCACGATAGCATTGGAGGGTGGAGGGGGGAGCTGGCTACATTGCAAATGTTTTGGAACATACAATGACCTAGTAAGGCATCACATTTGCTAGAATGATGTCTATTTCACTATCTATCAACTATAAGAATTTGAATAATATGAGAGTTACTTGTGCGAATAATAAGCGCAACTTTTCAACACATATAGTCAAGAAGGAAGAATACCCTATAATCAATCACCATTTCACAAGCATATCAAAACTATTGACTTGTATACTTTGAGGGCGTTGCATACGTATAATGCTAATATCTTATGCATGGCTAAGTACGGTGGAGTGTCACATTCTATCAGATTAGTTACGTGGGAAGCCAAATGATCCGGTGCTCTATTTTCTTTTAATCTTGTTGGAAGTATGTGATGATTGATTACTCGGTGGCTTCCATAGGGAAGGGATTGGGATTGCTGCTTAATTTTCCCTTGAAACTTTGTAACCTTTTCCTTCATATATTAGTTTAGCCAAAGTAAAGTACTAGTTTAATGCTTAATGATTAAGACTACAAAGCATACAGAAAAAGATCCAAATGAATAATTGAAAACAAAGTCTTATGAAAGCATAGCGGAGGCATCCAATATCGACATTGCGTCCGAGCACCGTGATTCTAAATGATTCGCATCAATTCATTCGTCTCTTTCTTTTCAATAGTGATGATTCTTCATGGTTTCGCTATTTCGGACTGGCTTTAACGATTTCTTGAATCTTTAAGTTCGGCTATGTTTTCTTCGGTTTTCTTCCGTGTTCAAACTAGGATTAGGCTTTGCTCATGGATGGTCAATAAGATCGTTGGTTATGGTGGTTGTGGATAAGCCATTTTGCATGATGGTTATATTTCTTGATGTAACCAACATTTTGCATATATGTTGGTTATGGTGGTTGTGGATAAGCCATTTTGCATGATGGTTATATTTCTTGGTTATATATCTGCTATTAATAAAGCCAGAAGGAAAGTTTGACTTTGTCAAAGGTTAAATTTTTGAACTCCCCAAAAAACCCAAGCTTTATTAATCTACGGCTATGTGTAAAAATCATTGCAAGGATACAATTGTAACTTTGTAAAACAGAGCCAGAAGAGAACAATACGGGAAGATAGGAAGAGAGAAAAAAAGAGAGAGGATATGCGGAAGAGAGGAAGAAGGAGAGAGAAAAAAAGGAAGAGAGGAAGAAAGAAAGAGGGAGTATTCTACCGAGAGGAGGAGAGAAAAAAGGAAGAAGAAAAAACAAGAAGCAGACGGACCAATGCATTCGCTCCGTCTCCCAACTTGAAAAGAACTGCCAGCAGAACTACCACGCCACGATCTCCACATAGACAGAAACCGCCACAACAACGCTGGGTACAAATATATTTGAACTACCTATAATACTCTTGATTGATTAAAACTTTAACATATGTCTTATAACAGATGAAAGACAAATTAGTAATTACAAATGTTAGAAACAAGAAAAAAAAACAGAAAGAAAGAAGCTTAAAACGTGGGAGGTGGGAGAGAAAAGTGGGAGGGAAATCAGATTTTTTTTTTGTAAAATGGGAGGGAAATCAGACTTTAAGCATAACTGTAATAGTAAAAAAAAATTCACACACGCACGTAGTGCGGGTCAAGATGCTAGTCTCTATTAATAAAGCCATAAAGCTTTTTTGACTT
>NC_020495.1:20902879-20912810 GCF_000184155.1 Fragaria vesca subsp. vesca
TCCCAATTGGTTGTTGGTCCCATTCATTATCACGAGTGGAGCTTAAAGACAATGGCTCGTGATTGTTAAAGCCTTATACAGACAGACTGTTTCTCTTTGTTTGGTGGAGGCTGTGGCTTAAATGAGCAAAGCATTAGCAATTGACCTCCCAACTAATTAACACCTAAAAGCTTCTCTTCAGATTAAAACAAAAATGTGGCTATTAGGACCTTTAAATTTGTTCACGACATTACTCTATTTTGAATTATTAAATGACATATACATCCTTATATACAATGACTATTAAAGACAATAATTATACAAAATGAAATATCATATTTATTCTCTTTAGACTTTCAAATTCAATAATAATTGATTCAATTCTTTATTATTTTTCTTATATATTTTTGTTTTCCAATTTCTTTTTATTAAAGCATATATATAGTTTATAAGAGCTAAAAAAATAATCAAATCGATCATGTGACATAAAAGTTTATATTATCATACATGTTGAATGCATATTCTTGCAAGGTGCATAAATATTTTTGCAAATTTTTTTTAATATCTATCGATTATAGAAAATATATATTTATTAAAATAATTTATTATGAGGTACAAAATAGAGATCAAATTATTCAAAAGGAAAAAACATGGAGAAAAAATAACACGTACAAAAGAGAAAAACAATTAAAAAAGATATATAGAATAGTTCATGATGAACATTTTCTTGCATGAAAAAAATAATTAAAAAATTAAGGTAGGGATAATGGATGTTGAAAAACAAAACGGGAAAAAGAAAAAAAAAACAAAGAATGAGAGGTCTATTGAGTGAATAAGAGGTAATTAATTGATTGAAATATATATCAACAAATAACTAAGGTTATGTTAAGAATTTGAAATGAGGTCTAGTGAGCAAATTCTTATATTGAAAAGTAAAAATGAGGTGTATAGAGCATGAGAAGTATAATGAGCAAATTTAGAGGTCCCAATAGCCACACTCTTTTACAAACTCTACTTACATATCCTAAAGTCTAATAACCTCAATATAGATGGCAAGAAATTTGTAACTATAAACCATAAATAAACAGTCATAGTTTTCTCCTAGTGCTAGGAGTAGCGACGACAGTACTATAGATATTTTGAACCATGAAAACCGTAATAATCAAAACCTTCATCGAATTACCATGTCTACATTGCTCATAACTGAAATTGCCACCCCCTGCAGCTCTCAATTCTTAATATGCTAACCTCGCATGATCATCCATGTCAAAGCTACTATTACCAAATTCATATTTGGATCGTAAATTCACATCCATACATGTACAACATATTGTTTTTCTTTCGAACTTCTATGTTTTATTCTGCGCTAGTTTTGTAATCTTCGAGCTCTATATCAAATCATGTATAATCTTTACCATAAGGAAAAATGTTCCACGTTTAACAATCCTTTTCTTGGAACTTATTACAATTCGTGAATCGGAAGTTTTGGATTTTGCTCTGTCGTAAACTTATTTGATGATGTATACTACAAGTAGGGGTGGGGCAAATGTATATGTCCACCTAATACACAAGAACAAACAAGGTGGAACCACCGCACCCAGTACTCTACTGCATTTTAAAGACTATGTCAACACTAGAATAATTCTATATAAGGACATCTATTTTTTTTATTTTTTTTATTTTTTGGATTTCTAAGGACATCTAAATTTCTGATCCAAACAAAAGGAAAATGTAAGAAAATGAAAGTCTATAGAGAAGAAAAAAAAAAAAAAAAAAAAAGGGTAAGCCTACGAGGTGAGTTGTGATCTATGACATTGTGGTGGCCAACATATATAACAGAGCCCCTTTGGCCTTTGCTTCAAAATATCCATGTTTGGCGTTTAAGTCATTATCTCGATCATATGTAACTGAAAAAGAAGTAGACATGAAGCCAATTGCCCTGCAAGAACAGAAAAGCAAAGAGCTCCGAAACAAGACCTACGATTGATTAGGATTAACAATCAACCACCAAGCACCCCTCGTAGGAACGAAGAAATACGTTCTAATCTAGATCGGGTTGCTCTAAACTTCATGTAGAAGTTGATTCCAATCTGATATTGAGGCTAACTTTGTCTAGGAGATTTTGCTGTCTTGGCCACTCACAATCTTCGGCTACAATTTGTTTCAACTTTTCAGCTCTTTCAAAATGACAAATAAATTATGACTGAGAAAAGAAAAAGGAAAATTATACTCATGTTTGAGAAAGTGTGGCATTGAGAAAATAGTTGTTCCTTCATAGAACCATCATAACCCTTGGCCAAAAGACCAATGAGTCACATGGTGATTTTGGATCCATTTGAGAGCATACTTATATATCTTAGTTCTCAAGCAACTGCTCATCTCATCATTTAGTGTTGAAGATCTTGCATACCCAGGTGGCTCCCTGTTTCAGACACTTTCTGCAAATTTCATAATTGAGATGTATAGGCATTTGTGCAAAATTGAAACGGAGTTGAATGCAAATTTTAAGACTATAGAGTCATGATATACCGGAGCGGATTCTACGCACCAAAATACACTTGCACCATTAATGAAGTCCACAGACTCTAAATTCCTTCATTTCATTTTCATTTTTGATCCGATCAAATTAAACGTCCATAATAAGTATCTCATATTCAACCTCATGTCCTCACTTTATGTGTTGAAAATACCTAGGACTACTTTTTAAGGTTTCAATTATGTTAACATTATTAGAATACATGCGTGATAATGTGACATGGATGACTCGATCAAAATATTGCATATTAGTTGCTCAATTCACTTGCACCTTGATGCGTAGAAGAATTTTCGATTGCATACGGGACTTTCAACACTTGGGAGTGAATTGAGGAATAAAACTGTACTATATATATTAGGTATGAGTCAAGCATCTGAATTTGAAGCCTTTAGTCACATGGCCGGCCAAGATCACCATATTCCAAGTTAAAGAATACAAGAGATCGATTTTCTCTAGGCTTTTAACAGTTGAGAAGAAGGAAAGGAATAGAAACCGAGAGGTGGAATCAGTTCGGGACTGATACGGGAATACCACAGGTTTCTACCCAGAAAAAAAAAACCCGCTACTTGTCCTCACAAGAACCTACCATTTGGGAACGAGGGAGAGAGAGGAGTGAAGAGACTGAGAGGTAGAGAACTGGGAAGTGAAAGATGAGGAGGGAGAGATGAATATCTTTATGCTGTTACGTCTCCCCTTTCAGTGGTTGGCTTATAAATTCATTGATCAAAGAAACAACGGACAGGGTACAGAGAACTTGAACTCAACAACTCCTTAATAGCATCATCTTAGGTTTAGGGTACAAAAGAGTCATCTAAGAGGCTTCAGGGCTTCTTAATTGCATCATCTGAAGTTTCAAGGAACAGCTAAACAAATGAAACAAGTAGCAATAGCCAAAAATATGTATTTCAGGAAAATGAGAAAGGTAATATACCCAGAAATGGATGGGGAGCGACTGGAAGTTTGCAACCGATACTTTGTCCAACATGAAAATGTTGCAATCCAATGAACAACTCACCACAGGAGTTTGCAACTAAACAATTGACAATCTTGCAACAATTGAGGGGACAAAACAAGAATCTCTTAAAAGGAAAGAGTCTGCATTGTAATTGATTCTATAGCTATAATAGTTTATACCAACTCGACGTAAGGAACTTGTCACAAAAGACATAACAAATCAGTATCCCCTATAAAGTTTGGTTTACTGACATTATCGTGCAAGAAGGGTAAAAATATTATTTCACATGTCAAACAAATTTGGAAGAATATGTCCTACATTCACCACTTTCATGCTTGAAGTTTAAAGCAATAAATCAACCGAGAAGGGCACCAAAAAGTTTGAAGGTATTTACAACAGATGAAAATTAAAGGATCAAACCTTTAACAGGTTCTTGCCCACTTGGTCCAGATGCTTTTGGAGACTCAGAGAGAACTTGAGCATAGTCATCCTCGATTTGTCTGTTCTTCTCCTCTTCCACCATTCCAACCTTTTCTTTTGTCTTCTGACCAACCTCTCCAGCTGCCTTTGCAACCTTGTTGAAAGCACCCGAAACCCATGCAGCAGAAGTAAACACATATCGGTTCTTCATAATGGCAGATCCAGCATTGCTGACTGTCTGCTCAGCAGCAGCAAAAGCTGACTTGGTTTTTTCCGAGACCTGGAATTTCTGATCCACTTCGCGAACTTTTTCACTCACCACAGAAGTACCAACACTTATTTTCTCAGTGAGCCCAATCTTTTTGTCAAAAGAAGCAACCTTTTCTGAAGCTGTCGAGGTCAACTGGTGTTTCTCATCAAAGCCCTTTGCCTTGTTGACTGCATCTTTGCCCAAGATAAAGCCCTTAGCAAGCATGCCGGTAACAACATCCTCTGCCTTCCGTAATGCAGATTCAGCACCAGCAGGGGCCTTATCAGTTACCTGCAGAGAATGGAGCATATACATGTCATTGAAATTGTAATTGTAGGAGTACAAAGTATGATGCAGAATCTCTGGAAAAGACTCTTACAGAAGGTGCTATTGCAGCAGGTGGCAGCTCGTATTCTGGAGCCAGAGTTATGGTTACAGACATGTCGACTATTGTAGCTCCCTGTCATGACATAAAGCTATAAGTGATAATTAAACATGATTCGCCTAAAAAAGCAGGTCCACCATCTAAAATCACAAAATGCAATTGCTAAAGCAAAATCAAAGCTTCCATCAGTAGTAAGAATTGGTATTCTTTCCAATTTAATTTTTTATATTAGTTACATGGACCACCACTAGCCAATCTGAGTCGAGACTACTTCCTGAATAATGCATTTGAAAATGGACTACCTGAACTTTGTGCAACAGCATTACCAGGTCTTGCTATATGATCACACACCCTAACTGAATTAGGCACTCATTAGTGAACTATAACTGGAGCAGCGAGAGATAATAGACAGACTTCCAACCAATATTCATAAACCTCTTCAATAATCCTACATATCACCTTAGAACTATGTAAAAGACATAGTAATGCACTATCCTATGTCATTTACCAGCAGTTGAAGAATTTCAACTTCCAATAATGAAAGTGAAATAACCAATCCCAGGCTATGCTAGGTTCAGTGTGGCCTCAAATTCAACTTCCACAAACTCTTGTGTAACTAATTTCTTTTGAGAACGTAGATGATAACCACATAACCTACCAGGAGCTTTCAAAATCCCCAGAATGAAATAGCACCTATCAATGCAACATATAAGGAAGCATGACTTCCAATTGTTCTGTTAGCTCAGCAAAGGGTCATAATCTAATTTGCATGTTATTCTCACCATCCCAGCCAGCAATATCATCCACCTCTAATTTAAATTTGGACTGAATGTGAATCACACTAGAGCTAGAGCAAATAAAGGGTATGTAATCAAGTGAAGCAGTAAAATAATAGTTCAACTATGGCTTGGATAAAGTCTATACCAACATAAACCAGGTCAAACAGCATCTGTTTTTCAACAGGATACATGCATCAAATCATGATCGATACGAGAAGATCCAAGCAGTTGAGCAAAACCATTTAAATGTGTGTATGTAAATCCAATTCTACTCACCAGTCCCACCAACCTATATTAGCTATATGCCTATATCAATTTCAAGTGCATTTGTTTGTTTCTTAGGTGCCCACATGTTGGTAAAGCATAACTGATATACTTGGGGCGTCAGGCCAAACCATGAAAAGGGGATTAGCACGACCGCTGAGCAATGCTCAATAATTTATCATGAGAATAAGAGAAGAGAAGGACAAAGCGTAATAAAAGAAGTTCCATTACCGAAAGAAGCACGGCAGTCTCTGCTCCTTGTACATCCTTGAAGGTAACATATGCAATTTGGGACCGCTCAGTGTCACTGCATGGCATAGGATAAGCTTCATTCGTACATAAATACAGAAAAAATGAGTTGTGAAATCAAACAAAACAAAGCATCAAACTAAACAAGATATCAAACCTATGCATTTCCACATAGGCGATATCGCCAGAAAAGGAAAAGAACTCCTTTATGTCTCTTTCACTTGCACCCAAGGAAAGGTTGCTGACCTTGATGGTGGTTACCTGCAACAAAAATATATGAGTGAGCATAAACAATATTAGAAGCATAGATATGCAATGATTTTGGAGATATATCAAGCCAAGAAATAACAATGCAACAGAACATTGCTTACAGGAGGTAGACAGGACATATGACACTAGACACAATATGCGGCTATGCCACCACAAAAAGAAAACCTACATTCTCCACAGAGTCAGAGATAACCAATGAAAACTGAAGAAAAAGTAGGGAAAATAAATGAAAACGTAAATAGAAAAGTTTATTGACAGCGTTTGACAGGCAATAATGGGTCAGTCAAATACAACCATGCACTAATTTTATGAAATACCAATGACAGGAACCAACTGTTGGTGCTCACTGTTTTGACTTAGACCCCAACCTTCTACATTGATTAGTTCATTGGGTCAACCAATATTAATTGGAATAAAATTAATAGGTATTATACAAACCTTTTTACAAGAAAGAACCCATATAAAAGTATAAACCTCGCAAGTCACAAGAGAGTGGACAAGTGGTGTCCAGGGTTCAGCAACACTTGAGCTTCTCACATCCTAGTCCATCCTCCATCCAAACTATTTACAACCGTAAGCTTTTGTCATCAGGGACATCACAATCTATGTATAGCAATCCACTCCTCTCTTTGACTCTCCTAATGACCCTCATTTACTTCTACCATTTAACAGAATTCAAGTTGCAACAAATTATACGTCACAAAAAGGTTGTAAAAGCAGGAAACTAAACACGGAGAATATACTACTTTCTCACCTCTGATAAGCAAATCAATGCTAATTTTACGAGAAAAGGTAACTCGTTTAGAAGTTGGCTTTGTTTTGACTTTAGTACACGCAATCGGATCTCTAAAATAATTTTCTAATTGTAGTCATAACTATACTTACAAGACTACAACCACAGCATCAATCTAATCAAATCAACCTTTCAGAATTCTGAACCGCCTTTCGCAAACGATCATTGGCGATAATATGAGCATATAAAACAAGTCAAACACAGAAGACAATATCCATTGAGCGTAAAAGCACATTGACAGACCAAATCTATGAGCATATGCATACATATACATATACATACAAACATATGCGTATCTATATTTACAGTTTTTCCTTAAAAGTACCAATCCAAATTAACCGAATCAATTAAATCTTATTCTTGCATGAAGCTCCATACAGATCTAAAAGTACACTATTCCAATCAGGCAATCACAGAGAGTCAATGAGCGAACAAGTTCAAAAAAATCGCCGAATCTATACAGAGAGAACCTACAGCTCCTAATCATATATACACGCTTCAAAGCTCAAACACCTCAACTCAATCAAATTTGTGATATAAAGAAAATCAGAAATATATATATATATATAAACAGATTGAGAGAGAACTGACCGACATGGCGAGGTGTTAGGGAAGAAGATCGAGCTGCGGGGGTTGAAGAAGCGGTGGTGCCGGAGACTTGCCGGAGAGTCGGCGCCGGAGAGAGGTGGAGGACTTGTTCGGACAGTTACGAGTCTTTGTCGCGGTCTTTCTGTGAGAGAGAGAGCGAGAAAATTGGGTGAAATGAAGAAAGGGAGATATTTTATAGTGACGCAAGCGCCAAAGGGAGGAGGGTTTTAGGAGGAGGCACGTGCGGGCACGTGAGGTCACGGATTGTGGCTGTGGGAAAAGCTTTGAAACGTGAGACGTGAAACGTGGAGCGTGTTGATTGGGATTTTATAGGACTGGGGTGGGGCCTCTCTTCTAGAACAGTTTCCACGACGCGGTTAGAGGAATGCATGACTCCGGGGCGGTGAAAAAGAAAACGGAACTTACTAGCTTTTTACCCGTTAGTAATTTTGGAAACTGTTTTGTGATCTATCTAGAATTTCATCCCTTGCAGGTTGCAACATTATATATGCTGATAAGCATTAAAATCTTTGCGATATATTTGTTATATCTTTTGATGTTTTTTTTATAGTTTTTTAAAGATCGATATATCTAAAAGGGTAAATATTTTATGAGTGCGGTTATTAGGACCTCTAAATTTGCTCACTAGACCTCATTTTATTGTGAATTATTAAATGACATATATATCCTCGTATACAATGACTATTAAGGACAATAATTATACAAAATGAAATATTATATTTATTATATTTAAACTTTCCAATTCAATAATAATTGATTATATTCTTTATTACTTTCCTTATATATTTATGTTTTCTAATTTCTTTTTATTAAAACATAAATATATACACACACGGAGATGATCTAAAGAGGACGTCCGCACACCCTTAAAGTGCAGAAGTCCTACCGTTCTCCACCGTACGGCTCAGACGATTGGCGCGCCTCCACCCTAGCGGCTCCAGCAGCCGTCCCCGTTCATCTTCTCCCCCGGTGAGTCCGCCGAATTCCAGTTTTCCGACAAGATTGATTTTCTTTGAAGTTTTGAGTGATCTCGCCGGAAAACTGGAATTCGACAGACTCGCCGGGGAGGGAAAATGAACGGGGACGCTGCTGGAGGCCGCTAGGGTGGAGGCGCGTCGTCGCGTCGTCGTTGGAGCCGTACGGTGGAGAACAGAGGGACATCCGCACTTTAAAGGCTGTGCGGACATCCTCTTTGGATCCCGACTGTATATATATATATACGGATTTTCTCAGCTGCGTACGTCCGCACCAAAACCGTTGGTGCGGACGTCCGCAGCTAGAAGGGCTATATATATATATATACATGGCTTCTCTGCTACGGACGTCCGCACCATTTTACGTAGGGGTGGAACCGATACGGTAACTGATTTTTTTGTCCCAAACCGTAAACCGTCCCGACTTATGTCGGTAGGTAAATCTTGATACCAATACCGACAGAAAAAGTCGGTATCCCGAACCTTCGGTAACCGAACTTTCGGTTGGTATCGGTACGGTTGGGCCTAGAACCGAACTTTATTGGGCCTCTTAATCTGTCACTGTTTTAAATGAAAAATAGGCCCAGACTAAAAAAAAAAAAACAACAACAACAGCAAACTAGTGATTCAAAGTTTCAAACACTGTAGAAACCAAATATTTTCTTGTGTTTCACATGTTAAATTCCAACCCAAATAACAAAATTACAAATCCACAAAGTCACAAACTCAATCTGATAGTCTCAGACTCTTAGTGTCTCTCACACGCAACAAACTTACAAAGTTACAAAGGCACCCTATCAGCCTAACTGCCTAAGTGACTAACTGCAAGGCTACTGTCTCACATGTCTGCAACTGCTGAACTGCACATTCTAATACTAAGTTACTAACATAGTATTGACTATTGACAGTATCACAATAACACTAAAGAAATGAAAGCCTAATAGCAATGCACTAAAGAGGCAAAGACCAAAACCTGAAACAAATTACAAATGCACAACTGCACAAGCACAACTCACAAGTCAAAACTCTAAAATCATTAAAATGCACACGATTGACAATTGACAACACCAAACTCTGAAACAAATGCACAACACCCTAAAACAGTGAATCTTCAAGTCACAATTTAATGATTTTACTCAAAAGAAAAGTCACTTGTCACAACTCATAACTCACAAGGCACAAGCATTAGTTTAAAGTTTCAACTGAAATAGACAAATAGTAAAGACTAAAAGAGTTTAAACTTTAAAGTCTTAACAAAAAAATAACTAAAACATCACGACAAATTCAGAAACCAGCCATTTCAAACACACTGCTAGCCTGCTGCTACACATTGGTTTGCCCAGAGCTTCCAGTAAGCTCAATTGGGGTTGCTGCTGCCTCCTGTCCTTGATTGAAACCGTTTTCTGTAAAATAAATAAAATTCCCATGGTTAAAAAAATAAGGTATGTGACAAAATAGCAAATTCACA
>NC_020495.1:20912830-20916189 GCF_000184155.1 Fragaria vesca subsp. vesca
CAAATATATCCTTGGCTAGCTTTGATAGCACTGGATAGGTTGCCTCATTGCCTTTCCACCACTTTGCAATTTCAAAACTCTTGGAGAAGATGCTGACATATCTATTGGATAAGTACTGATCAACTTCATTTCTTATACAGTTTGATTGCTCAGCCACCCTCTCCCTTGCTATCTCCTTGCTAACCTCATCGAGGCCATCCAAATCATCTGCTTCCATTTCAAAATCATAGAGAGAAGTCTGCTCAGCCATCTCATTTGTGTCTTGACCTCTGTATTCTTCATACATCTTCATCAATATCTTCTTCAAGTCACTTTCTATCGATTCAATAACCACGACACTTGCTTTAACTTTTCTCATTGCCACTTTAGCCCACTGCAACTTGTATCTTGGGTCCAGAACATTAGCTATCATGGTTACCTTATTCACAATCTCAAAACTGCCCCAATACTTGTCAAACTTCTCCTTCATAGAAGCAGCAACCCTCTTCAAAACTTCATCAGAAGACTCACAAGCCTTGTTAATCTCAGTCTGCAATGTAATCATCTCGACAAATAAGATGTTTGCAGTCATTGTTTTCCATGCACTAAGCCTCAAAGTAGCTTCATACAATTTCTTCAAAAAAAGACATAAGTCTTCTGCATTCCCCCAGTCATCATAAGTTGGTGGTCTGACCTTGTCCTGAAAATAACTTTTAAATGCACCATCTTCTTCTGCCATCCTCCCAAACACAACTTCATACTTCAGAGTAGCTTCTAGCATAAGAAAAATACTATTCCATCTTGTTATTACATCCAATGGAACATTGGCATTGGCCCTGCATTGCTCCAAAACAACAAACTCCCTAAACTTGTCAAACCTCGAAGATGAACTCCTCACATATTTTGCACAATTCCATATCGCTGCAATCCCATTCTCCAACTCCTTCAAACTATCCTTAACTATCAAGTTGATAATATGACAAGCACATCGTAAATGCAAATACTCCCCATCAAACATCAAAGTCTTGTAGCCCCTTAACCTTCTCTTCATGTATTGCACCGCCACATCATTAGCAGATGTATTGTCGACGGTGATGGTAAAGACTTTTGAGATCTCCCATTGCCTCAAACATTGCTCAACAGCTCTGCCAATATCCTCACCTTTATGACTGACAATTGGACAAAATTTTATGATTCTTTTGTGTAATTTCCAGTCAACGTCCATAAAATGAGCTGTAAGAACCATGTAGTTGATGTTTTGTATCGGTGTCCAAGTGTCCGTGGTGATCGATATTCTTGTGTCTGCTGCCTTCAAGCCACTCAACAAAAGCGCCTTCTCATGATTGAACTTATCCAACACACCCTTGGCAACTTGCTTTCTATTTAATATCGGCCACTCCGGTTGTAACTCATGGACAAATTCCCTAAAACCCTCCTTCTCCACAAACCTAAAGGGTAGTTCATCCTTAATTATCATTGCCATGCACTTATCATCACACCTCTTTCGGTTATACTTATGATAAGTTCTTGCTCCACTCACATTATCTACGAACAACCTAGACTGTTTGGGATCAGAATCAGCTAGTTTGGGATGCAATGTGTGTTCCAAACATCTCTTGTTTACATGAGACCACATTGAGCTTGTTTACATAAGATGTGCACCACTCCGGATCGATTTCATCCGAGGTTGAGAACTTACATCTAGTAAAGTATGCCCAAAGAGGACTTTTGTTGGTTGGTTCTTTTCGTTTCTGCCCACAAGAAGATTGAGGTTGTGAGCTTTGTGGCCGAGGTTCAGGTTGAGTTTGAGGATGAGATTG
Source organism: Fragaria vesca subsp. vesca (assembly GCF_000184155.1). NCBI lineage: Eukaryota > Viridiplantae > Streptophyta > Magnoliopsida > Rosales > Rosaceae > Fragaria > Fragaria vesca. The sequence continues at coordinate 20,914,630 of NC_020495.1, forward strand.
AGGTTGGGATTGAGGTTGGGATTGAGGTTCAGCTAAAGGTTGAGGGCGTTGAGGTTCAGGGCGAGGTCCTAATGGGGATGTGTGTAAGGATGCAGTTCCCTCTACATTTGCAGTTGATTGAATAGATGGAGAAGAGCTACTAGTCTGACTACTTTGACATTGGGACATTGTTGTATCCACTATGAACAAATCAAAAAAAAAATACACAATTAACAACTAAGTTGAAATAGAGTTGAAATAAGATCATTCCTATTTACAGCAAATCATGTTAAACATTACACCAAAATGACCAAATCATGACAAAAACCAAATCCGAGATAAGGAATTCTGGACTTAATCTAATTCTTATTTCCGTCCAAATAAGCTAAAATTATCTTCCTGCATTCTTAATAACATAGTACCTAAAATCGCAGGCCATTTGACTCATATTTGAGGTGCTAGACAATTAACCAAAATATGATGCAGTTTTATGTTGAAGGAAAGCTTACACGGAAAGCTGATTCCAAAAAGGCATAAGTATCTCAAATAAAGTCTGAAAATGGTGTCGTAAGTTTACTTTGAAAAGTTTAAGAATGTCTATGTTCAGTTGGTGATGAATCTGAACAAGTTTAAATGAAAGAAACTATCAAAATAAAAAAGAAAATGCAGTAACATGGTAACAATTTTGCAGAATTTCTTAATGCAGACTCTCAATTTTATAAATTCATAGTTTAATGTAAAAAAATCATTTTCAAGAGATTTTAGTTCTGAAATGATCTATAAGATGTCTACTAAAACCTTTGTGAAGAGACTACTTCCAAATACCCAACCGAAGTATACAGTGTTTAGTAAATAGACAACTGGGTCGAAAACTCAGAAAACTGAACTGCAGAATTTCTTGATGCAGACTCTCAACTTTGAAAAGTCATATATTAATCTACACAAATCCTTTTTAAGTGATTCAAATTCTGAAATAATCTTTAGGATGTCTGCTACAACTTTTATGAAGAAACCTACTTCAAGTAATCAACCTAAATGTACAGTTTTGTAGTGACAATAAGACTGGTTCCAAAAGTCAGAAAACTGATTTGCTGAATGTAGACCTTAACTTTGAAAAATCATAATTTAATCTAGAAAACTCATTTTCAGGAGATTCAAATTCTTGAAGGATATTTAACATGTGTATTGCAAGTTTCATGCAGACACCAATTCCAAATAATGAACCGAAATGTGCAGTTTTTAGGAAAAAGGCTGCTGTGTTCAAAACTCAGAATGACTGATTAATATGGACCTCTGTTTCCAGCCTCAAACACTTGAGCAACGAATTCTAAATGAAATTGCATGAAACTACACAGATACCAAGCCTAAAGTACAAGCTTTACCATACATGCAAATAGATTCTGAAATGAATGTCTAAATCATAAGATATGGTTGCTCAAAGCATAATCATCCCGCTCACATCACCAACTTAAAATTCGATTACTAAGAACTTATCAAACATCCAAGAACAAATAAGTGAAATAACATATTCAAACTAAGAACTAAATAACATCCAAGAACATCAAACATCCAACAACCAAA
>NC_020495.1:20916209-20916793 GCF_000184155.1 Fragaria vesca subsp. vesca
GCGATGAGCCGATGAGGAGCGAATCAAAGGACGGACTGAGTGAGTGAGTGAGGAGTGGGGAATCGATTTGGGAATTGGAAATCGATTTAGGAGATTGAGAGATGAGAGTTTGACTGTTTAAGAGCGAAAGGAGAGTGCGAGCGTCCGAGCCCCGAGCCCCTGAGCGAGTGACAGAGAGGAGAGAGTGACTGACTGATTGACTGACTGAGTGTTAGGTTAGATTTCAACGGTTAGTATCCATTCTTCTTGAAATCAACGGCTAAGATTAGATGATTTTTAAAATTATAAAAAAGTCGGTACGGTACGGTATACTGTATTTGTATAATATTACATATCGTTATTGTACCACGTACTACGTACGGTACGGTACAACCGTACCGACAAGTCGGTAACCGATTCCGGCGGTTTGGCTGGTTTTTCGGTTGGTATGGTTGGATCGGGACAAAATGCCAGCCCTAGTTTTACGGTGCGGATTTCCGTCCGTTCGCCACTGTACGGCGCCGCGCGAGGGTGCGCCTCCACCCCAGCGGAGTCCAGCAGCTTCCCTGACCACTTTCCATCCCCGGAGACTCCGCCGAATTCCA
>NC_020495.1:20917649-20921148 GCF_000184155.1 Fragaria vesca subsp. vesca
AAATTATTCAAAATAAAAAACAGAGAAAAAGTAATACGTACAAAAGAGAAAAACAAAAGTTAAAAAAAAATATAGATTAGTTAATGATAAAACATTTTTTTGCATGAAAAAAAATAATTAGAAAATGAAGGTAGGGATAATGGATGTTCAAAAAACAAAAAAGGTAAAAAAAAAAAAAATGAGAGGTCTATTGAGTGTTAAGAGTTAAAGTAAGTAATTAATTGAAATATATGTCAATAAATAACTAAGGTTATGTTAGGAATTTGAAATGAGGTCTCCTGAGAAAATACTTATATTAAAAAGCAAATGGGAGGTGTAGAGAGAATGAGAGATATACTGAGTAAATTTGGAGCTCTCAATAGCCGCACTCATATCTTATTTTCCATTGTATCTCCGATATTTAATATATATCTTCGATATAATAAATAAAAATAAGTAAAATTTGTAAGCATAAAGAAAAATCACCTCCAAAAATATTCGAGGGAGAAAACTAATTCCTTTGAGATATATCCCAATAAAGAGTGAGGGTCTCGAGTGATTTATGGGTGAGGAGTATTTCCCTGGAAGAATTTGTCGAGTTGGGACCAACGTCCGTCTTTTCAACCACCTTGAGTCTCTTTCTAGATGTTTATGAAGTTGATATTTGTATTTTTGTACTATTTAAAATAAAAATTCCTAAGTTCCGATATTTTTTTTCGGATATCCCCAATATATATGATATTTTTTTCTTCAAAATACCGATAGATACACCGATACCGATATTTTAATCTTTGTACATGACTAGCCTTCATGAACCAGCTATACACGAGCATACGCGAGCGAAAAGGCCACGCTTTCACATGTTATTTTTTATTATTTTACCTTGATATGGTAATGGCTAGTACACGGTTATTTATTACTCGTTGTTGCAGCTTTAGAGTGTGCCAATATTTTTGTGGTATATTAATCATTTTTCAAGAAAAATTATATATAATAAACCCTAGCCTTCTGGCACATACGGGCATGTGCAGAAGAACCGCGCTCGTCCGCGCTATCAAGTCTCACCTTGAATTTCACCCTGAAACCCGAAGTAAGTCTTACGGGGTCCACCTCCATGGAAAAGTTACAAAAAAATTCGACAGAACCTCCCTTGAAAATAGACAACTCTAACCTGAAAAATTCAAATAACACTCCTGTAACAACAAACCCAACCTCAACTCTTGGAGCCACCCGCTCCCCACAAAACAACCACCACCATAAAAATAATAAAACCATCTTCAAATCGATCATGTAAATATCCAACTAATAACAAACTTCAACCTTCGAATATTCCAAATTTAAGTTTAAGACTTAGCACACAACCGAACTAATATACATTATCCTCAAGGTAATCAGAGCCGCTAAAACTAGAGGAAGCAAGAAAAATGTTGGTAGGTTAACGGGTAACCTACTAATGAAAGGTGGTGGAAAAATAGGTGACTATGCCTTGCCTCCTACTAGAACTAACCCGCACTCTGCAGACTGGGCATTTTAAAACGAATGGCCTAGGGAAAACATTTGAAACAGTTAGAGTGAGTGGACAAAATAAATTTAATAAAAATATTTATGCTTTCCCAATTTAAATTTCTATAGAAAAATATGCTGCATGCGACAGCTCAAAAGCTCTCAACTCGTCAATTGGCAATTATATGACCAACTCCGGCTAGTCTCCAAACTTAAAAAAATAAAGCCTTTCAGGCTAAAATAATATATATATATATGTATGTATTTACACTCGTCATACTCCTTACGAATTCTATGAAGAAATAAGAAAAATAGAAATTCATACAAGGCTGCTACGCTTGCGTCTAACGCTCACGTCACACCATAATGAAATTTTACCTCATTATGGCGGAAAAGCACATATAGCTAGCTAGCATTTATTTATATACATACTATCCTCATAATCATCCATATATGAATAAATAACCACCGAAATTCTCAATTTCGGTTATTCTCCAACCAAAGAAATTTATCATCAATAGAACATTTGCATGCACATTATTTAAAACAAAAGTCCACTCACAAATTAGATGTAAGCCTGATGTCGATCCAAGGCCTCTTCTGCTCGAGCCTCCTCACATCTTATTCCAAATATATAATTAAATTCCAAACCAAAATCCAATAATTATGCAAAATAGGCAAAATTAAATGTGAGCCTTAACCACGCTCATCCTTGCCCAACTTCGCTATTCTTACTCAATATGATCCAAGCTTCACCGAAAAAATAACGGCAGCCTTCACACAACCTTCCACAGATTAAACAACTTTAATCCAACTGCCAGATTCTATCCTAATTAACCGCCAAAATACTAAACTTGAAAAACCCCCCAAACCTATCCAAAACTCTTCAAAAAATTCAAAACTTCACATAATTAAACTCCCCTTAATATAACCAATTTAAAACCATGAAAAATCCCCCAAACAGCGGCGGCGCCGCCGGAGGCCGACTCCGACGACCTCTAATGCTTACCAAATTTTGACAGCATCTTCCCTCTCAACTCCCTCTACAACTTACCTAATTAGCACAAACACCAATTCCAAGCCTAGATAGGGCAATCAAACAAAAACATCAATGAGCCATAGAATTTCAATCAAGGATTTCTTCTTACCAAGCACGAACCGGACCAAAACCTTTCAAGGGATTACTACCCTAGAAGAGAGCTTCAAGATGAGCCATGGATTGCTAGCTATGGCAGCTGGAGGAGGAAGTTCCGGCGAGGGAGCCACCACGAACAGTCGGACCTTTCGGGGGAGATAACTCCCTCACGGCGGTGCTAGGGCGGCTGACACTAGCCCAGGGAGGAAGCTGGGTTGAGGGCCGACCGATTGGGACCGGAGTGGCGACATGCGGTGGCCGGAAGGCGACAGATGGTCGAAAAGGAAATCCGGCAGGGAGAGGGCTCGGGGAGAGAGTCGGGAGGAAGAGAGAGAAGTGAGGGGAGGGTTATGTGGACTTCCGACCGGTCCTAACCCAACAACAACAAAACCCAACTCTAATATTAACACCCCAAAATAATACCCTAATAAAAATTACTTTTTACCGAGCTAAAATTTACCATTTTTACCATTGTCACATTTTTCTCCTACGAATAATTCCTCCGAAATAATCGTCTCCCAAAACCCCTCTAGGGACCAATTAAACTATAAGTTCATTGACGAAGACGGTAAAACTTTTATTAATAATACTAAGCTAGTAAATAAGGTAAAAATTTAAGAGTCGGGATGTGACACGCGCAAATACAAACTTTGGAATGGTGCAAAAAGTCATTCATATGACAAAGTTAGCGTACACGTGTATCGATGCTCACGTCTGTGAATTTTAATTTTGAAATGGTGCAAATTATTTTCAAAAAACGTATTTCATATGTTAAAGTTAGCGTGTATGTACGTCTTTCATATTTTTAAATCATTTCTATAAATTCTTATAACAGTTGTCACTTCCCGACTCTTAAATTTTTACCTTATTTACTAGTTTGGT
>NC_020495.1:20921275-20947024 GCF_000184155.1 Fragaria vesca subsp. vesca
TACGTCTACTCTCTCTCTCTCTCTCTCTCTCTCTCTCTCTCTCTCTCTCTCTCTCTCTCTCTCTCTCTCTCTCTCTCTCTCTCTCTCTCTCTCTCTCTCTCTCTCTCTCTCTTTCTCGCCCTCTTTCGCTGCCAGAAATTCCTCACGCTTGCCTGTTGTCGTCCGGCCGTCCTAGACCGCCGCTTCGGTCCCGGTCGAACCCTTGTCTCCTCCTCTCTCTCCCTAGGCCGGTGAGCAAGCCCGCAGCGTCGTCGAACTGGAGGAAACTCCTCCGAGGAGCCGACTGTTCTCTCGCCGGAGCTCCCTCCTCCGGCCACCATAGCCAGAGCCACTTGGCTTGTTTGAAAGCACTTCTCCCGTGTAGGAATCCCTCCAAAGGATTCACTCCCCCTTGGTCGTAAGGAGATTTTGATGTTGGAAATTCTAGGGCTCAATTTTATGTTTTGGTTCATTGCCCTAGTTAGGCTTGGAATTAGGCTTTGTGCTAGTTAGGAAAGTGGTAGAGCGGGTTAAGAGGAAGATGTGGTTAAAATTTGGTAGGCATTGAAGGTCGTCGGAATCGGCTGCCGGCCGCCGCTGTTAGGGAGATTTTCATGGTTTTAAATGTGTTATATTAAGGGGAGACTAATGATGTGAAGTTTAGAATTTTTGGAGGAGTTTTGGTTAGGTTTGAGATTTTTCAAAATTTGGTAATTTGGCTGTTAATGGGGTAGAATCCAACCGTTGGATTTCCCTTATTTTTGTTTTAGAATGTTGAAATAAATAAAATGAGGCTGCGGGTGGAGTTTGGTATGAATCCGATAAGCTTAACCCTAGAAAGGGTAGTGGGTTAGGAGGAAGAGTTTTGGGTCTTATATTTAAGTTTTCTTTTTCTGAAATTGAAGTTTGGTCCTAAACATGGTTATTGTGCCAGGATTCGAGGAGACCTCATTGGAGTGGCGATTTGGATTTCGTCGGGCTTATGCCTAAAGTTGTGAGTGGACTTTTGTTTTAAATAATGTGCATGCGAATGGTTTATTGATGAATAATTTCTTTTGTTGGAGAATAACCGAAATTAAGAATTTCGGTGATTATATATTCATTTACGGATGATTATGAGGATAGTATATATAATAAATGCTAGCTAGCCGTACGTGCTTGTTCTGTCATTATAAGGTAAATTCCACTATGACGTGACGTGAGCGTTAGACGGAAGCGTCTTAGCCCTATATGAAAACTACTTACTTATATTTTCATATAGGTTTTCATATAGGAGATCTGCACGTATATACATCCGTCTAGTTCCGTCATAATGAGGAAAAATTCCATTATGGCGCGACGTGAGCGTCAGACGTAAGCGTCGTAGCCTTGTATGAATTTCTATCTTTCTTATTTATTTCATAGAATTCGTACAAGGAATCTGATGAATGTAAATACATATATATAATTATATATAGTTTAGCCTGAGAGGCTCTATTTTTTCTTAAGTTTTGAAGACTAGCCGGAGCTAGTCATGTACTTGCTAGTTTATGAGTTGAGAGCTTTTGAGCTTATCGCATGCAGCGTAACTTTTCCACAGAAATTAAATTGGGAAAGCATAAAGATTTTTATTGCTCGTTTCTTTTAAATTTACTTTTGTCCACTCACTCTAACTCGTTTTCAAATGTTTTCCCCTGGGCATTTCGTTTAAAAAAATGCCCAGTTTGCAGAATTGCATAGTTGAGGTCGGACATACATGGAGAAGAGGCATAGTCAATAGTATAGCTTCCGCGTATATATATATTTTTAGTTCATTTCTCCTCTAATAGAGTTGCTCTGAACCTGTGATTGTTGGTTGTTAGTTTTTCTTATTAAAGTTAGTAAATAAATTGGGAGATGTTGTGATTTTGGGAGCACGAAGGCTCCAGGAGTTTAAGGTTGGATTTGGATTTTCAGAAGTGTATGCATGTATTATTAGGAAGGGTTGTCCATTTTCAAGGGAGGCTATGCCGAATTTTTGGTAAACTTTTCTTGGAGGTGGTCCCTGCAGGATTTATTTCGGGTTTCAAGATAAAATTCGGGATGGGTCCTGACAACAGCACATTTGTATAACTTGAAGCGATCGATTAATAACTCAATATGTCTTGTAATACATTGGAGACAGCCAACACAAATGAAATAGTCATCACACGGGTCTTGGTGTGGTTCTCTGAGCAGAACAAGCCGATTGAGGTCGAGGACCAGAAACTCTCCATCAATAGTCTTGGAATCCCACCCTCCATTAACATCTTTCAGACTGTTGAGATCAGCTTACTTGTGATACACATCTCCTCTCAATTCTTCTGTCATTGACATGTGTGCATGTATAAATGTGTAGATCCAGATTTATAGGCAGAATGTAAGGAACTGCTGGTAGATAGGATGTTGTGGTTCTTAGCTTGTTTCCCTCTCTTCCATATGTACCTACCTCTGTAAGTTCAACACAGTTAGTAAAAAAAACACATTCATCTTCTCTATTGAAATCTTCTTCATGGTATCAGAGCAGTGATCCTCATAGGACCTGCATATGTTTTTCTTTCATTTCTCATTCTTCATATCCATAACCAACATGGAAACCTAAACCAAAACAACAAAGGAGACTACTGCTACTGATCCTATGGCAACAAAATCAGAATTCATGGAGGGAAATCCAAATCAAAGTCTTTCTTCTGTTCTTCTCAATGAATATAATTATCTACCATGGTCTAGAGCTGTTACACTAGCTCTAGGAGGGAAATCAAAACTCAGCTTCATCAGAGACAAGAAAATTCTAGATTTTGAAGATCCTGAGTATGAAAGTTGGTTGTGCAAGGACCAACTGGTCATGTCATGGCTCCTCAACTCCATGGAGCCAAAAATATCAGAAATTTTCAGCTACTCAGAATCCTCATGTCACCTATGGGAAGCTGTCAAGGATATGTATGGAAACTTAAACAATGCAGCAAGAGTTTTTCAGCTCAAAAAGGATATTGCAGCTCTTCAACAAGGTAATCTCTCTTTTGTTCAACACCTTGGAAATTTAAAATCCAAATGGAATGAACTCGACATGTATAGACCTCTTACTGTCGATCCAATCATTTTGCTAAAAAGAGCTGATGAAGACAAAGTCTTTCAACTTCTTGCAAGCTTGGGATCAGAGTATGAGGATCTCAAAAGCCATTTGCTAATGAGTCTTGATCTGCCCTCTTTTGCCACTGTGTGCAACACCATACAAAGAGAAGAGGTGCGCAAAAAGGTGATGAATGTGGAGATCAGTGCTGGAGGTTCAGATGCAAGAGCCTTTGCTGCAAACAAAGAAGTAGCAAACAGTCAAGTGTACAAAGGGAGAAGACCAGACCTGAAGTGTACTCACTGTAAGAGCATTGGAAGAAGTGGTATAGGCCACATAAGAGAAACATGCTGGTTCCTATTTCCAGAATTGAAGCCAAAGTATAATGAAGGTCAGAGATTACACAGAAACAATGGACAAAGAGGTCCATTCACTGCCAATCCTAAGGCAAATCTGAGCAGTAACATGTCTGAAGAGTTAGTGAATTTTACAGCCAATCCAATCTCTCTCATCAACGAGTTTGCAAACTTCCTCCAAAACAAGCAAGGAAGCATAGACAGCAGGGACAGTGGAAATACAACTGCCTTGCTTGGAAAATTTGAAGGTTTTTTGGAAGAATCAGACAGTGCATCAGCAAATGATATTCCAGGTATCATATGTGCCCTCTCAACTGCTCTAGAAGTTAGCAAAAATGGTGACTTTTGGATTGTGGATTCAGGAGCCTCAGAACATATAACAAATGACTCATCCAATCTTTCTGATTTTGAAAAACTTACAAATCCTTCTCATGTTTCAATAGCTAATGGCAATAGTGTTCCCATTTTTGGAAAAGGAAAAATAAACCTTTTTTCAGATTGCATAGAGTCAGTTGCATTGTTTGTTCCATCTTTCCCCTTTAAACTTCTATCTGTTGGGAAATTGATTCGTTTACTGGGTTGCCTAGCTATCTTTTCTTCTCATAACATTGTTTTTCAGGATCGAGTCACAGACAAGAAGATTGGTGAGAGATTCTACTTAAATGGTCTTTACTACATCTCCACCTCTCCAAGTTTTTCAAAGTGTCTTCTAATCGACTCCAACTCTACAACTCAACAGCAATTATGGCACAAACGCCTTGCTCATCCTTCATCTCTTGTCTTGTCAAAGTTATTCCCTAATTTTTGTAAAATTACACATGAGTGTGAAATTTGTCATATGTCTAAGCGGACTAGAATTCCTTTTCCACTTTCACACTCAAGAACAACCAAGCCATTTGAACTTGTTCACTCTGATGTATGGGGGCCTGCCTCTATTGAATCTTTTGATGGTTATCGATTTTATGTCACTTTTATTGATGATTTCACTCGATCTACATTTGTTTACTTGTTAAAATTCAAGAATGAAGTTTTCCATTGTTTTCAAGATTTTCATAACTTGGTCATAAATCATTTTTCTGCAAAACTTCGCACTCTAAGGTCAGACAATGGCACTGAATACACATCCAACACCATGGCTAAATACCTTAGTGAGTATGGAATTATTCATCAAACCAGCTGTGTAGGAACACCACAGCAAAATGGTGTTGCAGAACGTAAAAATATAGACCTGCTGGAAAAGGCAAGAGCACTCATGCTTCAAGCTCATGTTCCAAAACGATTTTGGTCTCAAGGCATCCAAACTGCTGCATATCTAATCAATAGATTGCCTAGCAGTGTCTTAAAATTCAAGTTACCATTTGAAATTCTCAAGGGAAGGAAGATTGATATCTCTCATCTTCGTATTTTTGGATGCACCTGTTTTGTACATGTTCAAGCCTCACGCAGAGATAAGTTTGATCCGAGAGCTGTCAAATGCATGTTTCTTGGATATTCATCTACAAAAAAGGGTTATAAGTGCTACAGTTCAGCAACAAGAAAAATCATTGTGTCGAGAGATGTTTGTTTTCATGAAAATGAGCCATTTTATCCATCTTCAGACAATAAGCTTCAGGGGGAGTCTTGGACTGAGCTGTTCCCCACTCCTGTTCTTACTGAAATTGATTCACTTGTGCATCCACAATCGATTGATACTGAAAATGAACATGATAATAGCAATGAGCATGAAGAGAACCATGTACATGAAGAAGAGGTTGTCCATCAACCTCCTTCTCCTCCAAGAAGAAACCCTCCAAGACATCGAAAACCACCATCAAGGCTTCAAGAGTATGTGACCTACTCAACTCGTTATCCACTCGAGCTTGGACTTGATGCTGTCCAACCAACACACAGCGCTTTCTTAGGCAAGATTCTCACCGAACATGAACCAAGAAGCTTTGCAGAAGCCAATCAATCTCCACAGTGGCAGAAGGCAATGCATGATGAGTTGAAGGCCCTCGATAAAAACCACACATGGAGTATTGTTCCTCTCCTAAAAGGACAGAAACTTGTTGGAGCTCGTTGGATTTACAAGCTAAAGTATCATTCTGATGGCACCCTTGAGCGACATAAAGCAAGGTTAGTAGCTCGTGGTTTTACACAAACTTTTAGTGTAGACTACAAGGAGACTTTTGCTCCAGTAGCTAAAATGAACACTGTTAGGGTTTTGCTATCTGTTGCTATGAATTATGGTTGGTCATTGTATCAGATGGATGTGAAAAATGCATTCTTGCATGGTGATTTAGAAGAAGATGTTTACATGAAGCTACCACCAGGGCATCCTAGAGAGAATGAGGTTGGAATGGTGTGTAAGTTGCACAAGGCCTTGTATGGATTGAAGCAGTCACCTCGTGCTTGGTATTCCAAGTTGAGTTCAGTGCTCACTGCTTCAGGCTTTAAAAGAAGTCACTTTGATTCCTCATTGTTTGTTCGAAATGGCAAAGTGGGAAAACTAGTGGTTTTGGTGTATGTCGATGATCTCATCATCTCTGGAGATAACATGGATGAAATCCAGTCCCTCAAATCCTCATTGTTTGTTCGAAATGGCAAAGTGGGAAAACTAGTGGTTTTGGTGTATGTCGATGATCTCATCATCTCTGGAGATAACATGGATGAAATCCAGTCCCTCAAAGCTGCTCTCCACAAAGCCTTTGCTATCAAGGATTTAGGCCCATTGAAGTATTTTTTGGGGATAGAGATGGATATTTCTGCTCATAGTCTCTTTCTTAATCAGCGCAAGTATGTTGTTGATCTTCTAGATGAAGCAGGAATGACAGACTGCAAACCTGCTTGTACTCCATTGCACAGCAAACTCAACTTGGACACTCCAGGCACCACCTTGACAGATACCAATAATTATCAGCGTCTTGTAGGCAAGCTCATTTACCTTACCATCACAAGACCTGATCTTGCCTATGCAGTGAGCATAGTGAGTCAATTCATGCACTCACCTTCTACTTATCATCTCAGTATTGTCAAGAGGATCCTGCGTTATCTAAAAGGTACCATTAGTCGAGGTATTACTATGAATCGAAATGATCATTTCAAAATAGAGGGTTATTCAGATTCAGATTGGGCAGGGAATGCATTGGATCGAAAATCTACCACAGGCTATTGCACATTCATCGGAGGAAATCTTGTTACTTGGAAAAGTAAAAAACAATCAGTGGTGGCTAGAAGCAGTGCTGAGGCTGAGTACCGGGCAATGGCATCCATTGCTTGTGAACTCATATGGTTGAAGGCTTTGCTAAGGGATTTAGGGATTGAACATGCAACTCCAATCCTTCTTCATTGTGACAATCAGGCTGCAATGCATATTGCAGCAAACCCAGTTTTTCATGAGCGCACAAAGCACATTGAGGTTGATTGTCACTTCATTCGTAACCAAGTCCAATCAAAGCTCATCGAAACAGTATACACAAGATCTTGTGATCAACTTGCAGACGTGTTTACCAAGGTTCTTGCTTCCGCACAATTTGAGAGTCTGCTTTCCAAGCTTGGCTCAAGAAACTCCCTTGATCCAGCTTGAGGGGGAGTGTTGAGATCAGCTTACTTGTGATACACATCTCCTCTCAATCCTTCTGTCATTGACATGTGTGCATGTATAAATGTGTAGATCCAGATTTATAGGCAGAATGTAAGGAACTGCTGGTAGATAGGATGTTGTGGTTCTTAGCTTGTTTCCCTCTCTTCCATATGTACCTACCTCTGTAAGTTCAACACAGTTAGTAAAAAAAACACATTCATCTTCTCTATTGAAATCTTCTTCACAGACTCTACAAGTTCATCAAATCAAACAAATTTTGGCAAGATGATACAAGCCTCCACAATATCGCATTGGTTGTTGGAACAAAGGAGTTATGGTGGTTATGACTCTGAACTTCTCATTTCCAATGTCGAATGTGAGAACACAGTTGATGAGGAGCCAATAGAATGTCCCATTGTGATGCACAGGCTTTACAGACTTAAATTGCATCATTACCAAGATTCACCCCAGCAACCTCAAACTTATAAATTCCTCCAGTTCAGGTCTCGCCAATGGTCCCACTATTATGATCCCATAATTCTGATCCCATGGTCAAAATCTTGAAGTGAACCTATGCATTTACAACATTCTGTTCTTCGCCTAAAATAACTCCCTCAATCTCTAGGAGCTTGTATTCATGAGTCACTATGTTGTATAAAAAAAAAAAAATACAAGAACTGTTGAGTGAATCCCAATGTCATAGGTAGCACTGCTGAAGGAATAGCCATTGATTGGCGAGTGGCTGAACAAAATACTGACAGATCTTAATCAACTAAGTGCTTGTGGTAAAACCTACAGAACAACACTAAGAGCAAGTCCAAGAGCTTCTTTATATTTTCTACATAATAGGGAATCAAAACTTAAAATCTCTAAAAATTTTGTATACCAAATCTAACAGTTTCCCTATTTTAAAGATTCAAATATTTATTACAACAACAATCCTCATTTATTACAATATAATAATAAGTATAAAAATATATAAGTTTATTTTTTTAGAATAAATTATGTTTTATTTCTTATCTTTAAGCCTTGAAGAATGTGCAACATTCAATTCTTCTTTCCCTAAATATTTTTAGAGAATCTGTAAATATAGGGAAGCAAACATTCACTTTCGTCTCTTTCCCTATTTTAGAGAATGAGATAAGGAAGCTGTTGGAGAAGAAAATGACCCCATATTCCCCAAAATAGAGAAAATTAAACAGTTTAGGGAATCTATTGGACTTGCTCTAACCCTTCCACTCCTTGAGCCTAATAATTGACACTTGTAAGGTTGTAAGGTTCGGCAAATCAAAACGTCTGAGATAAGTTACACAAATCCAAAAACCAATCAACACTTTTAAGTATCAATGATCATTAGTTAATGAGAAAATCTATTAGATTAGAAAAGCCAATCGTACAAACACTAAATCACACCGTGATTGAATAATCAAAACCCAAAGGATCAGTTTATGTATTAGTTTATATAAAACCACTTTTAAGTATTAGTTTATATACAACGTCTTCATTACTCATCATTTCTCTGTGTCAAGTTCACACTAGCGCAGAGCATCGTGCCAAATCCAAAACAATCGAACCCAAATACTCATAAGAAAAGCGGAGAAATATGATAATCAAAAAGTGAAAATACTAACATGAATCAAATGGCTTATTCAGATGAGCTTGTATTGATTAAATTGAGCAAGCATGAGAACAAGCTAGCAGGTCGAGAAAGACTGGTTTTGGTGAATCTGAAAATTGATTATCAGGAATGAGGAGACCCTAATATGAAAACTGAGTGGGTGAAACAAGGAGTCGTCCTCTATTTGTTATTCCTAGATATATCCTAATTTAGCTATAACTCTGGCGGAATAATTGAAATTCAACTTAAAATTGGAGCCTTTTTCTCAGCTTGTTAGCGTGGAGAAAAAAATAATGACGTGTTACTTGCTTATTGGCTGGTCGCATAAACCAACTGGTGCGGCTGTTACATAGAAGATTAAACTATTCTAAGAAGCTTCCACTAATCACAACCGCCCACGTGTACAGGTCCACACCAACGTGCCGGCACCGGCCTCCCTTCCGTAGCTTCCACCAGAAAAGACAACCGCACCGAATCACTCACACCCTCCCTTTTCTGTTACACCCAAAAACAAAACAAAAAAATTAAAAAAGAAAAACCTCTCTCTCATTCTCTCTGTCCCTAATCATCGCCTCGTGCTTAGCTAACCTTTCTGTGCCCTAATTCTTTATTCCAATCGAGGTTTCCAGAACCCTGTACCCAAATTCTCACTTCTCTCTTCTCGAAATTCTCGCCGGAATCGTTCTCGGGGGAAGCGCTAAGCGTTTGGGGAAGGCGGCCGAGATGAGCTTTCAGGATTACCGGGATCTGGAAGCGGGCCGCGGGTCGGCTCAGTCCAGGCGCGACCCGACCCAAGCCGTCGCCTCCGGCATTTTCCAGATCACCACCGCCGTCTCCACGTTTCAGAGGCTCGTCAACACCATCGGGACCCCCAAAGACACGCCCGAGCTCCGCGAGAAGCTGTGAGTTTGTTCATTTCTCTTTTGATTATCGATTTTGATTGAATTCTTTTGAGAATTTCGGTTGAATTGTTTAGGTTAAGTGGAGTAATGAGAATTGTGAATCTAAGGAGTTGATTAGTGTGTGATCGGATTAGATTAGGAGGTGTTTGGCTAGCAATAATGTACTTTAGGATCGTCATTGTAATTTTGAAATTGAAGCAACTGTGAGGGAAATAGAGCTTAATTGTTCCGAAAAGAGCTTCGTTCAAGGATATCAAAGGCCAATTAGTTCTTGCATTTTGCTGACAGTGTTGTGGTTAGTCAGGTATCTTTGTACGATAGAGAATAGAGCTATGCTACCCTGATATGCAATTGTGTGATGAGTAATGGCCACATTAGTGTCTGGTGCCAGTTGGAAATGTTTACTTGCATGATAAGTTCCATCATCTGGTACTTGTGTTTATGACTTTTACTGATTTTCAGGCACAAGACGAGACTACATATTGGCCAATTAGTAAAGGATACTTCAGAGAAACTTAAACTAGCGAGTGAACGAGATCACCATACTGAAGTTAATGCAAGTCTCTCTCTCTCGCTCTATATATACTGTATATGTGTATATGTATTACATATAGTTCTTTCTCTCCATATATTAAACGCATGTCTTTTCGAAAAGAGATCATCATCCATAACTTGACTCACATGTCGTTTTCTTTTTATGCAATAAAATATGGTGAAGTTTTTGGCTTTTCATAGACCTAAACTAGCATTTTCAACAAGCCACCTACTGTTTGATTTACTTATGTGTATGGTTTAGACTCAATGTCAGAAGTTTTAGAACTGGTGTACTAACTGTCATTGACCTCATATAAGAGTTTGGATACCCTTCAATGTCTCAGTTAATTCTTTACTATCCCTCCATTGTACTCATTTTTTTTCAGATTGATCATTTTGAAAACTTTCTGTTCAAACAAGTTATTGAAATGCTTATTCCCAATGAAACCTGGTGCTTGTGAGGTTGCATAGAGTATGGTTATGAAATCAACACTAACTTAACCTCTCCCTTTTCCAAAAATAATGTGATTTTTCCTGCTTAGGAACTTTCCCAAAGAAGCCCTCAAAATTGAATTGTTCATTTGGTTGAAATGGTGGATAGTTCCTTTCCACGCTGTCTTTGCCTTAGAAGAACCCAAATATTTATTTGGTCTTTTATACCTAGCTATATATTTTTTCTTCTCTGCTGTTTAGTGTGTTTTCCGATCTCGAATGTCTTCAATTCAATTGCAGGGAAGACAGAAGGTTGCAGATGCTAAACTTGCCAAAGATTTTCAAGCGGTACTGAGGGACTTTCAGAAAGCTCAACGACTGTCAGCTGAGAGGGAAACAGCATATGCTCCTTTTGTTCCCCAGGCTGTTCTTCCATCAAGGTAGTTTTTGTAAATTGACAGTGACTTGAGGATGATGAGTTTAATTATGTGATATATGCTAGAAGATCTTTACTTGTTGCAATTAATCTTGTGATTTCAGTCCCTCAGTCTTAAGTTAATAGTTAATTATTTCATTTTATGCAGCTACACTGCTAGTGAGATAGATACCTCAGATAAGAGTCCAGAACAGCGTGCTCTCCTTGTAGAATCGAGAAGGTGATATTTCCATTCTGCAATGCGCGTGTGTGTTTTTTTTTTTTTCCTTCAGTTTGCTAGAGCTAGCTGTACTCACTCTAGCATTATTTTGAAAGATCGATGCATGTTTCTTCTGGCGAATCATGTATCTTTCTACTCAGAGAAAGGTAATAGCTATGAATTTATTACTTGTTTAAATGTTATCGAAGTACTGGATCCAAGGTTCTAAAAAACGCTGGGTGCTAGTCGGGCGGACAGCGCCCAAAAGATTAATCGGGGATTAATCGGATTTGTATTTTTGTATTTATTTTATTTTTAATAACAAATAATTATATAAATACAATTATAATATGGTTTTCTCTCTTCACACATGCACCTGTCCCGTGCACCACGTCACCACTTGCGCCCAAAAGATTAAAAGAGACCACACAGTTTCTTTTCTTTCATCTTGTAACCCAGAATTCATCTCACAATCTTCAAGTTCTTGTTTTTGTTCCAATTTCATTGTAATCCCTTTTCTCTCTCTTTGAATGTTCCCTATCCTGTTCATTCTTTTCTCTGCAAAACTCTATGCAAAAACCCAGAAACTGAGATACTTGAAGATTGTCAGATAACTCAGATTGAAGACTTGCTAGATGTTGGGAGATAGAGATTGTGCAGAGAAACTCGAGTTCCACCCAGATCTGCAACTGGAGAGAGAGGGAGACAGAGGAAGAGAGGTGCAGCATATCCAGTTTAGCGTTTTAGGTTAGTCGGGACTAATCGGCTGGCCGCCCAGACCGCCTAGGCCGCCTGAGCGGCCGACTTTCTCTCAGCCGCCTAGCCTGGACGATTACACTGAAATCAGAACGGCTTGACGATGCCTAGCGCCTAGGCGGCCGACTTATCTGATTTTTAGAACCTTGACTGGATCCTCATTTTTCTTGTTATTTGGGTCATAACCGGAAAAACTTCGGAAATAACTTGAAATCAAATGTTGAAGGGAACTAGAAAAAGATTGCTTTTCAAGAAGCTTCAGTTTGGAGATAGAGCGCTCTGGATGACCATTATAGGTTAGGTAGTTTCCTTTTTGAGGAGAGAGTTGTAATATTGAACTAGCTGCTGTAGTGGAGGTTGATTGTATTTATTGATACTCGTTAGAAAGTTAGTGGTATAGCAAAGGGGTTTCAGAGAGAGATTAGAAAGATTTCTTGGTCAGAGTTGTAGGATACTATTACTTGGAGAAGTGAGGTATAAAGTATGTGGTTGGACTAGATAATTAACTTTAGTTTGGGTTTGATGATGGTGAGATGATAAACTCTGTGCCCCTATTCCGGCCCTCTTTACACTCATGGCCAGAGTGCTTGTCTTGGTATTTGTTCTGGCAAGAAGATGATGCGGTCCTGGAATCTTGTTAGTTTATAAAATGTTCTTGGCGGGGATACTCTCACTTAAAAAGTGAGGTATAAGGTTGGACTGGTGGATTTACCAGTAGTTTTGATTGATGATTGGTGTGATGATAAACTATATGCTCCTATTTCTGCCCTCTTTACATTTACAATGGCTAGAGTGTTTGCCTTTATAATTATTTGTCCTGGCAAGCAGAGTACACCATTCTGGAATCTTGGTACAAAATTCATGATTTGGAGGTGGTGTTTATTTGTTTACTTACTTTTACTTTTGGATGGTGTATAGTCCCTGATGAGGTTTTACACATCTGTAGTTGTTAGGGAGAGAAGGTGTATTTCTCGGCTTCTTTAGCATGAATGGCTCTTGTAGCTGCAAAAATGTGGTCCATCCATTATTTGATTAACCAATTTAGTCTTTGAAGACTCTATTTCTTTTCAAGAGAACACTGTGTCTCCTATTACTTATGGAGTCTAACTCTACAAGTTATAGTATACTATCCCTGAGTCTTTGGATGTTTTGTTTTTCGTTTTTATTTGTGTGATGCTTGAAGTTTTAACTTTTCAAATTAAGCTTTAGGGTACATAGTGCCAAGTATATTTCTTTATTGGTGTGTGCCTAGAACTATTACCAACATGTATGATTTGTGCATCTGCTTACTTATATATGGTTTGCATTACAGACAGGAGGTCTTGCTGTTAGACAATGAAATTGCCTTTAATGAGGCTATCATTGAGGAACGGGAACAAGGAATACAAGAGATCCAGCAGCAAATTGGAGAAGTGAATGAGATTTTTAAAGATCTGGCTATCCTGGTTCATGAACAAGGAACCATGATCGGTTAGTTATCTTGTTGTGTCTTGAACGCACTATTATTTATCTGGCTATTGTTTTCTTACCTTGATCGTATCTGCTTGTAGAGGATATTGACTCTAATGTTGAGAGTGCTCACGCTGCAACTTCCCAGGCAAAGTCACACCTTGTGAAGGCCGCAAAGACCCAGAGATCAAACTCGTCTCTGGTAATTTACTACATTTCACAATCATTTCTATGAAGTTTGATATGTTGTCATTTTCTATTCTTTTTTTAAGATTTTTGTTAAGGCTTTATCTCTGTCATCTTTTGGTTTCTGCAGGCGTGCTTGCTGTTGGTAATATTTGGAATTGTGCTTCTCATTGTGATAATAGTACTTGCAGCTTAATCAGACGGTTATCTGCATTTGGTCAGAGACAACTCGTGATCTGCCCATCCCTTTTGCTAGTGTATATGATGGGTTATTTTCTGGGGTCATCATGCCCGACTTGAGTATGTCATTCCTTGGTCCAGTTTAGTATATAACTTTCTGTTACATTACATCTGGTTGTTTTGGGTGAGTGGTGGGAGGTTGTTTTTTCTGCAAGTTGAAGCTTGGGCTTCTGATGGGTATTCTATCTGTTATGTAATGGTCAAAAGTATATGTTAATAAAATTCATGATTCTTTGGTTTTCTTGTTATCTTATGTATATGGTTTTAGCATTATCCTTTTTCCATTCGTATAGTTGCATCAGTATTGTTTTTTAGAATGAGATATAGTGCCCCTTACTTTGAGAGGAGTTATGGTGTCCCCATATCACCAAGTCACTTCTGCAACTTCAGTAGGTGTGATTTGTGTCAAATAGATGATTGTGAACTTCTTTGGACCTTATATGGTGTTTGATGGTAAGTGTTTGAGAGATGCAATTTCTAGTCTGCACTTCGGCATGTCATATGTGAATTTGATTTTACTGCAAGACCCGGTCCGTTTGATTAACAGAGGCTTTACACATGACTGGCATCTTGAAACATGAGTGACAGCATAACCGGAAATGCACTGAATCTATTTACTATGCATAGCTGAGAGAGTGAAACTAAACCTTCAAAATCATGCACCACTTGTTATCATCTTCTCATGAGGCGCACATACAAGTAACCAAAGATTAGCGAGGAGATCCCTTTTCTTGAAATGGTTATTGGTGTTTTCACGGCTTCTCTTTTACAGGGAATAAAGGGCTTCATGCTACTTTTAGCCTATATTAGGTCTTAGTAGTTAGTAGGGGCCGTAGTTAGTCTTATTAGGACAATTGATGCATCTTACATGGAGATATCTATGGTTCGTTTTAGGTGATCATAGCAAGCTGTGACTAATTCGGAGAAGAGGATTCTGGCCATGTCTGGCTGAACTTCATAGTGAGTGAGTTCTGTACCCCATGTTGATGAGGCAGAGACATCTCCGAGCTCAAAAGGTTCTGGGATGAGACTCACCTCATCACCCCTGCTTCTCTTGCTAAAACACTCAACTTCTATACCTGCAGTTCGCTTTACTCCGGAGAGGTCGAGACTGCCTCAGCCATAATCAGTTCACTACTAGACGAGGCCTGGTCCATCTTCTTCCCCAAACCAGAGCTCGGAACCGGTTCAGTTGAACCGGCCGAGATCCCAGGTCAGGAACTGCGTGGACTGGAAAAGGGTTGACCACTGGAGCCCTAACTTAGGAAGGAGAAGGACTAGCCAAAGCTACTGTCCCTGTCCAGTTATATAAAACACTGCAAACAGATAAACACAATTTGAAAAACTACATCTCCTTAACAACTAAAAAAAGCTTCTGTAACAGACTTAACCCTATATATCTTCTTCGAAGCATCACAACTCATCAGTGGATTCGCTGTATCCACTGGAAACTGAGGGTTTTTTTTACTTTTCTTGTTATAATAGTGTTGTTGTATTGTTCATTCAAAGACTGAACAAAAAAAGAAATTAGGTCAGTCAAATTGGTTTGTGTTTGTTGTAAAGTTTGTTGTAACACCAGTATATCCCGGTGGTCTAAGACGGGCAGTTTAGAGTCGTCCATTCTAACACGAATACATGATATTATCATGTGTAAATCCTCAATGACTGCCTTCAAGCGCAACTTCAATTCATAAAAGTTTAATTTCAATTGTTAAACCTTCATTCTTCTAGAATTGCACTTAAAGGAGGACACGTGAGGCGCACGGGCTTTTGTAATATTGGTTCTGAAGACTCCCACATCGTAGAAGAGCAAAAGCAGAAGGTGTTCATATAGGAAGACATGACAACCGAGTTCGTCCCTTCGGGGACATCCGATAAAATTGGAACGATACAGAGAAGATTAGCATGGCCCCTGCGCAAGGATGACACGCATAAATCGAGAAATGGTCCAAATTCTTTTTGCCATTTTTCCCTCCCTCCTTTTTCGATTCAGGTAGTGTTTTCAGTTCTGGGGCTTTCTGGGTTCAGACTGGTATCCCGCTGCCTTTTGTAAAATTAGTTCCTTTCTGTTGTTGCTCACCACCTGTTTGATGAAATACTTGTGAGAACCTCTTCCCTTTCTTATGCTTACTTGACTGAATATTGCTTTCAATTTTGTGTAATTCTTGGGTTTCAAATACTGAATTTAGAGATAACTGTTTTTTTTTTTGTTTTCTCTATAATGCATTTGACTGATTTACTTGAACATAACTGTTAGTTGGGTATAAAACTTGTTGAATTCTTACTGTAAGTACTTGCAGAGGCAATCAGCCTAGAAAGTAAATCCCTTTCTGCAGATATTATATGTTCATGAAGGGAAGTATTCCCAATTGTTAAATTTTTGATGCTTTTGGATGTCATTATATTCCGTAGACATAATTCGATACAATATAGGCCATTAGACATTATTTGTTGTGGAAGTATGCTGCAAGTTAGTAACTAATGGTATTGGTGTGGCATCAAATAGACGAGTAAGTTGATGAGATTCGGAAATAATATTTGTTCCCCGAGTGTTCTTGGGTGTGCTTAGTTTATAATGGTTGGATACAGAATTTCACTTTGTTGATTTCAAAGTGGGAACCATGTTTTTTTGCAGTAATTGTTGTACAAGATACATACAACATTGCCATTTGCATGCTTCATAGCTCTTGTATTTTCTGTTCAGCTCCATTGCAGCTTCAATGTCATAGAAGCTTCCCCTCAGCAGAAGTGGTGAGTCGATTCAGTTGATGATCAGTTATGACTCTCTCCTCTTCTTCATCTTGGCTCAGCAGCATGTCTGAAATTTAAATGCTTTTTAAATATGAAATTGGATCATAATTTCATCTCATTGTTTAGTCACACACTTAAGCTTGAAGTGAGATCTAGGAAGGTGTCTTCACTGCAGGGGATTGTGATACCTCCCATGGGATGGTCGTATCCAAATTCTTCTTCAGCTTGACTCAGCAAATCCATAAATGAAGGTTGGTTTAAGTATGATATTGGAATCACAAACCGCTTCTTCTGGCTCTCTCCGACATAGACTGCAAAGTAGCCTTTTGGAATATCTAAGGTCTTTGAAGCTGTCTGGTTTCCATTAGATGAAGATCGAGTAAGGATTCTCTTGGTGTTAGAAATTCTGGGGAGCCTGAAACCCATAGTTTATATATTCTTAAGAGGAAGAAAAATGAAAACTCTTGACAGGATGAGGTAGCTGGAATAAGCTTTGATGTTTATGAAGGAGATGACTTGAGTTCCTGATGGTTTATTTGTGTGTGTAATTGTGTATATATAGATGATGAATAAGCTGTGGAAGGTCATCTGTTACATGAAATGAGTGGTTAAGTTGGCACCAATGATGAGCACCAACTTGTTTCAAATCAAGATATCACAAGGATTTGTCTCGTCCTTCACCTAACTCATCCCCCAGCAGATACATATGCTACTGTCGTTTGGTACTTACTTGAGTTGACAGACAAGAAAGAACCACCCAAAGTGAGATATCTTCCCTGCTTGAGACTTGCTGTTCTATAGTATGCTGGTGTGTAGGGTTGCTTTACAGACAAGAATTGATGGATGACCAAGCCAACATAGCATGTGGTTGTGCTACTTCTTTTATGAGACCTATGATCTCCACTTCCAACAACTTGAGGAATTATTTCATTTTGTCCAGTCAATCAACCGAAGTCAATTGATGGTCAACCATGCCGAGAAAACAGCTCAGGTAAATGATATGACTATGAACTTCAAGCTATTTACTCAACTATTTTTGACCCACCCTGCCATGAAGAAATTTGGACAATTGCAGGTACATAGACAGAATTTTAACCCTGCCATTGACCTACTCTTTAGGTTACTGTGAACTCTACAATCTGTTCACACATGAACAATATAGCCTTTTCAATTACTTGAACTCGCCGATTTAGTATTTTCTTGAATCATTTACAGTTATGTTTCCCATTTTAGAACTTTCTTCCAGTTCAAAGTTGGAGTCTTCTCTCTGGACCACTAGTAGAGCTCATACAATGACACCATTTGTCTGCTTCATAAATTATTAAATTATATCTTTCTCCTAAGCTAAGTGGCTTGGAAGATGTTTGTCGATTCAGTGGATCATGATGCATAGTTTAGCTTTGTTCAGCCAATGCCCCCTTGTCCACAGCTTGCATATTGTTTTTTTTTGGGTAAAATATTGTATAGTTCTTGTGGTTTAAAGTCGACATCTGTTTAGTCCTTGTGGTTTTATTTTAATCTGAATAGTCCTTAAAGTCACGATTTTTCATCCAAATAGTCCTTATGGTTTTATTTTAATCTGAATAGTCCTTAAAGTCATGATTTTTCATCCAAATAGTCCTTATGGCCTTTAACTGAGAAAATTGTCGGAATGACTATTTGGATGAAAAATCATGACTTTAAGGACTATTCAGATTAAAATAAAATCATAAGGACTATTTGGATGAAAAATAGTGACTTTAAGGACTATTCAAATTAAAATAAAACCAGAAAGACTAAACAGATGTCGACTTTAAACCACAAGGACTAAACAAATTTCAATTTTTTTTTTTTTTTTTCTTTCTTAAAGTCTGGTGGGAGAACACAGATGCTGCAAAGCATGCTGACCCTGAAATCTTGTTTTCTTTGCTATCCTATTAGTATCCATATTCATTAGCATAATAGGAAGACAAGACTGCATGTATAGCCATGCTTATAAGAATAAAAGGTATATTTAGAAATGACTTCCATGAAATCATCAGTTCTATATGCCAGAAGTATTGCTATGTTTATAGGTGGGTTTCCATATAATCATCGCAATCACGATTTTTGTTTTGGATGCTGCATTCGGAATGAGGCCAATGAGCTAGAAACTAATGAAGAATAAGAAAGTGGATGATTTGAATTATCAGTTCTATATGCCAGAAGTATTGCCATGTTTATAGGTGGGTTTCCATATAATCATTGCAATCACGATTTTTGTTTTGGATGCTGCATTCGGAATCAGGCCAATCAGCTAGAAAATAATGAAGAATAAGAAAGTGGATGATTTGAATTATATTCTCAATGCTTTTCTTGATAGCAATAGAAGTAGCTACACAGAATTCTAACTGTGAGCACAAAAGTTGGAGCTCTAATCATGGGCCAACTGTGATACAGTAATACAGAGCTCGTATGGCATTCACATTGGTCTTCTTCACAAATTTGGTATCTTCCTGCATGCTCAGCTCAAGTGCAGCTTCAGGGTTCTTGAAGTTTTCCTTGAACAGGTGGTGAATCCATTAAGTTGGATCATCAAGCGTAGATTTGTCTTCAGCTTGGCTCAGCAGCGAGTTTTAAAATGAGGAGGTTTTGGATCCAAGTTCCACTTCATTAGTCTTCCTTCACACACTTAAGCGGGAAGTGAGATCAATGAAGGTATCTTGACTGCAAGGAATTGTGATACCGCCCATTGGATGATGGTATCCGAATTCTTCTTCAGCCTGACTCAGCAAATCCAGAAACAATGGTTGGTTCAAATATGATATTGGAACCACAAATCGTTTCTTCTGGCTCTCTCCAACATAGACTGCAAAGTAACCTTTTGGGATATCTGATGTCTTTGTGTTGGCAATTCGAGGCAATCGGAAACCCATGGTTAATCTGTATATTTTGAAGTGATCAAAGAAGGACGAAAATGATGCAAAGTCCTTGGGAAGCAGAGAAAGCTTAATCTGATGCTTGCAATAAGAGAATGAGTTGAGTTAGCTCATAAACCTGATAATGTGTGTATATATAGATGAAGAAATGGTATGTGGAAAATAATCTGCCACATGAGATGGGCTCCAGGTAGGAACACTGGCTTTTGAGAAAACACATGGATTTGTCTTCCTACTCAAAGCACATGTAAATGGTACCAACCTGTATACTTGGACAGAAACAATATTCCCTGCATCCTTTATTTGATATATAGTAGACAAGAGGAGGACTACCACAGATTTCACTCCAACTACAAACAATCTATGTTGAAAGATGAGGCAGCGCTAGGATAAGAGGCTGGAAAATGCTGAAGCTGGTTAATGGTGAAGTAGGCCTACTGTATTGTACAAGAAATGAGTAGTTGAATGAGGGACACTGGCTTGTGAGAAATTGTGAAATCACATGGGTTTGTCTTGCCATTCTCATAAGTTATTGTCTTCCCATAGCTTTCACATGTATATACTACTGAAGAGACCAAGTCCTCCTGTCGAAACATGCTTTCCTTGCCAAGACTTATACATAACATACACGAAAGCGACATATCAGAAGCGAAATCATTATCTAAGAAATAATTAGAAGCGGGATTTAAAAATGCAGGTTTGTCTAACACTTATAATCAATGCTGTTACCATGAATTGGTGGTGCCAAGACATGGGGCCGGAGCATGATTACGTTTGTTGTTTTATTTACAATCTACGATATCTAGTTTTAACAAACTGATGAAATGTTTGTTTTGTTTGTTCATCCAAACATAACCACCCTAAACTGGGTGTTGCTCTTTGATCATTTAGAGATAAAGTTTATGTGAATTGAGCACCAGTTGTTTGATAATGAGTCTGAGAATCTCTGATAATTTTTATGCTATTTTTCCCGAATGCTTATTTGAACTGATCAGTCTGCCTTACACTTGGTTTTGTTCTTCAGATTACCGATTTTTCTTTGCACAGCTGACTGAGCTATACGAATATTGTTATTAGCTTCATGATTATTAATGCGGTTGTGTTCAACTTAGCTGTACTTATTTGATTGTTACTCTTAACTGTAACTATAAGCACTCCTGTTTATTTGGTTTCGAATATGTCAATGTAAAACAAGTAATATAAGTTATAGGTGAGTATTCACATAACCGTAATGCAAACAAGTTTGTTTTGAGTGCTGCAGTGCCAATCAGGCTAACAACTTGAAATCTATTTCTGCAGATATATTTTCCAGAGGAAGGATCCCCCTCAATCATTTGGGATGACCGGGTGTGAAAATGGTATGACACTAGTCCTGATTTGGAGCTATAGGCTATATATGCTGTTACAGTTTGTTTGTGGTTAAAATATTCTGCCATTTAGTAAATAATGGTAATGGACTAATGGTGCAAGGGAGAATAAGACAGAAAACTTAATCATGATCGGTATTATATGTTCCCATAATATGGTAATGTTTGAACTGAAAAGTAAGTTTACACAGGATTGAAGACAAAATGTCAGTATCTTTGAGTTCAAAAATGGAGTAGTGACACTTGGATGACTTGTTTTTATGGAATCATATAGAGTCGCCATTTGTCTGCTTCATCATTATAGTATCTTTGAGCTTCAAAGCAGCTTCAGAGTTGCAGATTCTTCCCATCAGCAAAGAGGTTACTTGATTCAATTGACGATAAATCATAGCCTTGCCTCTTCTTCAATCATCTTGGCTCAGCAGCATGTTTTCAAATGTTGATGCCTTTCGAATATGAAGTTGGATCCCGCTGTGATATTATCATTCAGTCACACACTTAAGCTTGAAGTGAGATCAAGGAAGGTTTCTTCACTGCAGGGGATTGTGATGCCACCCATGGGATGATCGTATCCAAATTCTTCTTCAGCTTGACTCAGCAAATCCATGAATGAAGGTTGGTTCAAGTATGATATTGGAATCACAAACCGCTTCTTCTGGCTTTCTCCGACATAGACTGCAAAGTAGCCTTTTGGGATATCTAAGGACTTTGGAGCTGTCTTGTTTCCATTAGATGAAGATCGAGTAAGACTTCTCTTGGTGTTTGAAATTCTGGGGAGCCTGAAACCCATAGTTTATATATTCTTAGAGTAAGAAAAATGAAAATTCTTGAAAGGATGAGGTAGCAGGAATCTTTGATGCTTGTGAAGGAGATGACTTGAGTTCCTGATGATTGATTTGTGTGTGTATATATACATGATGAATAAGGTGGGGAAGGCCATCTGTTACATGAAATGAGTGGTTAGTGATGGACACCAACTTGTTTGAAATCAAGAAATAACATGGGTTTGTTTTGTCCTTCACATAACTCATCACCAGCAGATACATATGCTACTGTCATTTGGTACTTACTTGACTTGACAGACAAGAAAGAACCACCCAAAGTGAGATATCTTCCCTGGTGCTTCAGACTTGCAGTTCTATACCAAGCTGGTGTGTAGGGTTTCTTTGCAGACAAGAATTGATGGATGGCCAAGCCAACATAGCATGTGATTTTGCTGCTGCTTGTATGAGATCTATAATCTCCACTTCCATCAACTTGAGGAATTATTTCATTTTGTCCAGTGAATCAACCAAAGTCAGTTGATGGTCAACCATGGTGAGAAAACAGCTCAGGTAATGATATGACTATGAGTTTCAAGCTATTTACTCAAATATTTTTTACCCTGCCATTAAGAAATTTGTACGCACACATACATATGCATCATGTATATACATATATTTATGCTGTTTGCTTGTTTCTCTTGAAATTCTCTAAATTTTAATTACTTGTGTTTCAATTAAGAATGGTATTCAGAGTCCTTTTTCTTCTCCTACTTTAATTCTCAGAGATTGCCATGCTTCTGATCTGTGCTTGGAAATGCCACCACAGGCACTTCTTTTGTTTATTTCTGGGTTTGGTTTCTCTTTATATCATAAAGGCTATTGCATCTCTACTTTGTTTTTTTAAAATTTTTATATATATATATATATATTATTTTTTTTTTTATATATATTTTCTCATCTGCTATAATAATATCATTTACCATATTTACTGTTTCAGGCTTTATCTAAAGATATCTTAATGGTAATGTTAATATCAATGTGTCTAATTGAAGACACCATAATTAGGCATGTCATTCTGGTAAATCTGATAAATCCATTATATCACTAAGTCATACTTCCTTTTCAACATATCCTGTGATTTGGTAATTATATCGCTACAAGAAAATGATATATGAGAAATTAGACCCGAAAGTTTATCAGGTATTGAAATATATTGCTTTGCATTCCCATATTTTCTAAAGAACAAGACAGTTAAATATGGGAGTAAAAAGACAGAACTTGACTGTCATTGAGGTCAAAATTTGGAGTCTCATGAACTTCAGAATAATTGCTTAGAGAGTGTATACAATGTTCATGTTTGCCTGCTTCATAAGCTATGATTTGATTCTTCTTCAAAATTTGGAAAGCCCTCTTCAGCACTGAAGCAGTACAGCATGCCGGCTTCCCCTCCACACAAGAGTGATTCGATTCTGTGAATGATCAAATTATCAATGAAGCTTCTTCATCTTGACTGATCAGTGAGTTTTGAAATCAGGATATTTTGGATCCAGGAACTGCTTCGTTAGTGTTTGCTCACACACTTAAGCGGGAAGTGAGATCAATGAAGGTGTCTTCGCTGCAAGGAATTGTGATACCACCCATTGGATGATGGTATCCAAATTCGTCTTCAGCTTGAGTCAGTAAATCCTGAAACAAAGGTTGGTTCAAATATGATATTGGAACAACAAATCGTTTCTTCTGGCTCACTCCAACATAGACCGCAAAGTATCCCTTTGGTATCTCTGGTGTCTTTGTGCTAGCAATTTTAGGAAATCGGAAACCCATGGTGTCTAGATACTGAAGTGATCAAAGAAGGAAGTAAAGAATTCAAAGGACTTGGGAAACAAAGAAGCTTAAGTTGATGTTTGCAAGGAGAGGATTTGTGTTTGCTAACCTGATCATGTGTGTATATATAGAGAAATGATATATGGAGAATTAAAGTTCCTTGATAAAGAGGCATTGAGGTGGGAACATTTGCTTGTGAGAAACCACATGGGTTTTGTCTACCTACTCAAATCATGTATAACCGGTACCAAACTGCTTACTACTATATAAACATTGTTCCCTACCTTTGGATATACAGCAGACAAGAAGAGGGCTACCACAGATTTCAGTCCATCTACCAAACTACATTGACAAAAAAAGCCTGGGGGTATGATAAGAGGTTGCAATCATCTGCTACATTCATAAAGGATGTAAGTAGTGAAGGAGGTACATGACATGATGGTCGAATGAGGGTCACTAGCTTTTCATGTAATCAGATGGGTTTGTCTTGCCCTTCTCATAAGTTCGTATCCTCCCATCGATTTCACATATATATGCTACTGAAGAGGCTCTGTTTAATATCGTAGAAACATGCCTTTCCAACACCCAACATTGAAGTGACATTTCTATCCAACAAGAATTGAAATGCTGGTCACAAGTCGCAACAAGAACTGTTGGTGCTGCACTGCTGCTATATAAAGTCGTGCTATATATCTTGAATGGGAGTATGGAGTATGGAGCCAGTCTAGCAATACGTTTTTTGTCTCACCTACAATCTACGATTTCTAGTTTCAACAACCTGAGGAAGTATTTGGTTCTGTTTGGTCAGATTAGAAAGTTCGTTTCGATGGCCAGGTATGAGGAAATAGTCGGACAACTACTGATTCTTATGCTTCAGAAGCAGTAGCAGAGACGAGGAACATTGATTCTTCAATGATTAGAATGTACTCCACTTATTAGATTCTTTTGAAAGAGTCACCCGATGAGTATCTATTTGATTCTTTGAAATATTTGTTTTCACTTATTGCTTATCGTTTAGTATCTGGATTTTCTTGTGTTATAATGTTGTCTTGTTGATTCGAAGACTGAAGGGGATATTCAGTCTTTAACTGCTGGTAAATAATAAACAATCAATGGTTATTGTGATTAATCAAAAAGAGAAATTAGGTCAGTCAAATTGGTTTGGGTTTGTATCACCAAGCTTGACAAAAAGTTTGTTCTAAGACCAGTATATCCCGGTGGTCTAAGACGGGCTGTTTCGAGTCGTCCGTTCTAAGTTACAAGGGAGGATGCCCGCGTCTAGCCGCGGGTTTTTCATGACACTTCAAGCTATGTTTCTATGTTAACTATGATGCAATGTATGATAAACACCTTAAAAAAAACAAAAAAAACCTATCACTGAAATATGAGCGAGCTTTTTTGCAAAAGAGAATTTGAAAGTTACTCCGTTGTTAAATGTACTTCATTTGACAATACATTACTCTACAGTTTAGAGAATTGTACATTACATTCCTCTTCTATTTGTACATAAAAACTTTCAGAAATTGCTTTCAATTGCTAAAAATAGTTGTGCCACATGTTGGGAGTCTGATCCGGAGTCGTTTACAAAAGTACGCTCTTGAATGAATCAGTATTTCACCAAAACCTCCAGGCAGTCATTAATGATCCGCTTATACTTTCATGTCAACTGTCCTCGAGTATCTTCAAATTGTTGGAAGAATTTTTGCCTTGCTTGAGTTGCCATAAAAGGTCATAAATGAAATTCACATAACAGCTGATAAATAACTATGAATATAAACTGCCAAAAATAAACTACAAAGATCTATTTTGTTTATTTTCTTATGCTATCTAAGTTTTGTATTTAGGGGGCAACAGAACTTATTGTACTTCTTATATTTGCATTTTCAGCTGATGTATCTTCATGAGTTAGAGTTATTTCAATGTGATCAACACTTTCCTCATTCATGAGTTAAGAGTTATTTCAATGTGATCAACACTTTCCTCATTCATTCATATCAGGAACGAACACTGGTGTATGAAGCTGTAACAGCAAACCCAAGAAAATAGCAGAGGGTATTAGGTAAAGATACAAAGTGAACAAATCAACACTGACAATCTCCTTACGGCCTAAGATTTTAGCAAGCAGCAGGAATTGTTTGTTCTTGTTTTTGTGGCTATAACTAATATAGCATCTTATCTCATCAATAACTTGGAAAACTGATAGTTTACACCATCTTGCACTGCAAAATTCATTCCAAGTTGGAAGGATCGTGATTAATTTTTAAATGTCTCAACAATTAAATGCCTAAATAGATCATGTCATGCTAAACTGATTGTACATATATTGGAAAAGCAACAGTGTTGTAAGTTGTGTAAAACAATACTTAGTAGTAAACTGTGGTAACTGAAGATAGCTTAATTAGTTGGCTATAATTGATTGATGTTCGATAA
>NC_020495.1:20947522-20948654 GCF_000184155.1 Fragaria vesca subsp. vesca
TTTTTTTTTCTCAACAATGTTAAACCATCTTCAAAGTTATAGAAGAGCATACTTACAGCGACACTATAGGCAAAAACAAAGTGAGAGATTCCTCCAATTATCAAATGCTCATTCCAGAGGTAGTACAGCTGGCATATCTGAAAAGCAATGACTCAGAACTTTAGCAACAACAAATGGAAAATAAGACATCATATTGATACATAACAGATGTAATAAGGACACGTTAACAGACCGTATAGCCTCAGTGATCTGTTCAAATAAAATCCCAAGACAGCAAAATGGTCTCTAAATTACATACAAAACTGATATCTAAAATGTGTCTGTTAGACCTCCGAAAATTGAATAATAACCACGCACACCGCAGTTCTTTCTTTGTTACAATTCTTGTACATATATCAATTGGCAAAGACAAAGTTTTTACCACACAACCAATCAGTCCATGATCACAATCATCTATCAGTTAACATTCACTATCATAATATCAAAGTAAAAGACTAAACATTCTGCAAGAAACCACAAAACCTTAAACACTCTGCAAGAAACCACAAAACCTTTACATAGATAACAATGAACAACTGGAAGACATGAAAATTGAGATCATCCCATTTTCACATACACAATAAAGCGAATTTGAACATAAAGGAAAAAAAAGGTCACAGTTTCGGCTAAAAATGCTTCTTCCTCTAAAATTGAGATGGCAAATACTTGGTAGAATTATATGTTTTCACTAATATTATACTAATAGTGGAAGACTAAAATAATTGCTTACTAAAGACTGGATGAATATAATTAAGGCTGTTTGACACATTGGTAGTTTAGGTGGTTTTGTAGGATATGGCCACATGAATTCTAAATAGTCAAAATTAATCACAAAACGAAAGGCAAGCATCCCCAACACCTAACCTAGATCCATAAACAGTTGCTAAAATGGAAGCTCCTCCTTCTCTACTGCAGCAACTATTGGTCGATTAACCAAAATGAAACTGGTAATCATATAATCAGTTGTCATGGTCCAAAAATATACTAATTACATTTTAGTTCTATAGATAACTGCCTGCATGCCTGCAACTCATTCCAGAGGTGTACACTGTGATTCTGACCAAGTCATCACAGTGTTGAGTGGTATAGTCGG
>NC_020495.1:20948674-20955424 GCF_000184155.1 Fragaria vesca subsp. vesca
ACGGTATAAACAACCCGACGCAAAAGCAAGCAAGAAAGATGAGCAAGTTATAAGCAAATCAAAATTCAATACCATATACCTATACCCAGCAATTGGTGTTGTCGATGTTGAGGGGAAGCTAAATATGAACCACAACAGACAATTATATTTCCTGCATAACAAAGTAGATGCAAACATCAGTCTAACCAAAAGCCTGTGCATAATAAACCAACATAACATATGCCTAGTTATGTTGGGTTCCTGTTGGGTTCCTTTCTATTGCACCTTCACCTCTACCTATAGAGACCACAAATGTACTGCCCTAGTACCTAAAATATGTAAAAAAATCATATTTAGATAATCAAGTGAAAGATTAGTTGAGCCAAGTACATAGCAAAGTATTGAGAAGTAAAAGCTTACAGAAAATAAAGGAAGCAAATCAGGTTTTGCAAATATCGTCTGGAAATTTCATGTTTTAGTGTGAGAAAAGCAAAAGATTAGATTTAATAATGAGGCATAAAAAACAACTTGAGCAGGGGAAAATTTTCATGGCAATAGACTGAGATTCCTTTACCATCAGCTGCATGAGTAACTAATAGATGACATGTAAAAGACAATTAACACCTTGTTGTTGAAGTTCCATCGTCCCTCATACAGGGCAATTCTCACCGTTACCTACATTAAATTGTTCGTTAAAAAAAAATACATTAAAAAGAGCGCTGATGGACATATTATGAGAAGAGAACATGGCATGGTATTAGAAAAGTATCCCTCCACAAACACCCATATTGAAATCATTTTTTTACCTCTGGATTATGAACAACGCATTTTTCAACTTGTACTCTCCACAGAAATACTGCATGTAGTAATCACAGGATCACTATCGTATTGGTACTTGCTTGCAACTTAAATATCAAATGAGAAATAAGTAAATTCAGTCTATATCGTGTAGTATCTGTACCCCCTTATTGCATTATCTAGAAAAATTGAACTAAATGAAGTGTACATATCATTATTTATCCAAGCAAAGAAATGATACCATATCAGTTTCTAAATCGACTAAGATGAAGGGGCAAAGGAAGTCGCAAGATTCAAAGGGAAGGATGAAGTGAAAAATATATGAAAGACTAACCAAATTATTCTGATATTACGTAAATCAGTAGAATGAATTGCTACTGCTTTTGGAACTAAGTAGTCAGGGTCTTCAGAACAGTCTTCATCTTCTGGTAAGTTACTGTCAAGCCAAGAGGACCAGCTTAAATCACTATCTTCATCCCATGTGAAATTCTGGTATCTCTGCATGCCATTAATCTTCTCAATCAATGCATGCATTAGATGAACTAAAGCAGTCGTTGCAAAGAAAGACATGAGAAGGTTTATCTTCCATGTTTGTTGATCAATATCATTCCTTGTGAACCAAAGTATTGGTACATTTACTAAGTTTACTAAGAGAGTTAAACACCGCCCTGTGAAGAGAATTACATATACGAAGTCAATATAAGTTTTTGAACCCGTATAAGTGTCTGTATGTAGAAGTCTTATTTTTCATAGTAAGAGAGAGTTATGTACCGATACATAGCCAAGGTCTAACTGTGTATGTTCGCTTTGTGCTTGTGAACATGTATATGAGAGAGATTAATATTAAGTAAATACTGACAACTTTTATCAAGTGTGACTGAAGTAGTATTGCATTAAACAAAGCGAATAGGTTGTCTAATGCGGTGAACATGCTGGCCTGCTTTGATTCAAAGCTTTGTATGAGCAAAAATCGAGTCAACATAAGAATTAATATCAGTTGAAACAACTCTAATTAGTTAGACATCGTGAGCTATACAAACCTGTGCCTCCAATATTGACTTTGAGTTATCCATCAGGTGAGCCAGGTAGATTTGTATTTGTTCTAATGGTGATCATGGGTCCCCAATCAACTCATCAACTGTTGAATGATAAAAGTGTTATTTTCCCCTTGTGATACAAATAAGAAAAAAACTAAAGAGAAGATGATGATCATCAGAATTTATCTCATGGCCCTAGCTTATACCTGGGTATACCCCATCGAATTCATCCATATAATCATGTAAAGCAAAAAATTCAAAGAACAACTGAATAATAATCATCCATCCATATACGTTTTCTAGGATGTAATATGAGAAATCACAACGGCAAACCAAAAGTAAGGAATCAAAAACAAACGCAGAAGCAAGGACTGAAAAATCAATTTGGAGATCACAACAAAAGAAAATCACTCATCAAATCTGAAGTACCTGGAGTTGAGATCTGTTACTACAGTAGATGAGGGCTTTTTCAAATGGATCTCATGCTGCTGCAATTGCATTGAGTAGTTATATCTTGATTATGTTTTTGGGCCAAAAAGTATCACCATTCAATTTCGCTTTGAATCTTCTGATTCTAGTAGCACCACTATGACAGGGAAAGAAGCGGCGAACATCCAGAAGATATAAGCGGCAAAGAGCGAGTTTTTTACCCTCCATATATCGAT
Source organism: Fragaria vesca subsp. vesca (assembly GCF_000184155.1). NCBI lineage: Eukaryota > Viridiplantae > Streptophyta > Magnoliopsida > Rosales > Rosaceae > Fragaria > Fragaria vesca. The sequence goes on from NC_020495.1 coordinate 20,951,154, forward strand.
TTCTTCCCATCTCGCCGTCCTCTTCTCTCACGCTCTCTCTTCCCGCTTTCTCTTCTGTTCAGCCCCCATCGATCGATCGACACACCTTTTGCTCTCTCTTATCTCGCCCTATTAACAGGTTAGATCTTCTTTTCGGTTTTGCAGATGGGGCATGGTTACAACAACCACAACAATCGTCAGTCTCAATTCTCAAACCTCAATCGGCCTCTCTTTCACTCTCTCAGGCTCTCTCATCCATCTCAATCTCTTTCTGCGTCGCAATAGAAGGAAGACACGCGCGATATGCGCTGGCGGCTGAGGCGGTTGAGTATGTAAGACGAAAATGGCAGAAGCGTGATTACACTGGAAACAGGGATGAAGATGTAAGTTCCAGGGTACCATATGAACAGTGCAAGCTGCTTGGTACACCCTTTACTATGCGAAGGTGCTGCTGTCTCATGACCTGTAAGTTCTGGTTGCAAATTTTCTGGTGTTCTGAAAAACGCTTTCCTCTTGGAAGTTCTGAATTTAGGCAGCATAGCTGAAACTGGCATTACATGTGAACAATCACTCAAAACTTTGGCAACGAAAACTGGAAATATTTGGTAAGCGACTAAGCAAAGAAAAAAAAAAAACTCAAATTAGGTAAGATTACTCATATATATATATATATATATATATATGAGGACTCTGAACCTCATAATAGGGAAGCGAATAAGACAAAGGGAAAAAAAAATATTCAAATTAGGTAAGACGTTGCATATAGAACACTAACAATAACACACCAAGAAGAAAAACCTTATGGTAGTAAAACAATAATAGGATTCCCTGAATACAATCCGGGATATTTAATGGAACGAACTTTTTGAATTCACTAACTTTCAGGAATTTTTGAATTCACTAACTTTTTGCATCTGAACTCATGATGCAAAGCTGTGATTTTCATTTCTCAAACATTGAAACAAAGTCACACCAGCTGGCATGAACAAAGCACTCCAGGAAACTATCTTAGACTAAGAACAAAACTGAGCATTTAAGCATTATTTTGAAGTTGGATTGCTAACAGTAACAAACATAAGAATTTGAAATGACTCATAACTAAATTTCTACATATCTCTGTGATCATCAAAATGATAACCTCAGCCCCACCTCGATCATGTACCTGAATTCTAAGAATCTACAGGTCCCAACTGTCACCAATCACAAATCCCTAAGAATTATACACTGAGACCTGTCAGCTAGCACATTTTGCTAGATGAAAACATGATTCCCAATATCTTAGATTTTGGTTTGGTTCATGAGCAATACGGCAACTAACAGCAAAAAATATGAGTAAGGTTTATTTGATGAAACATCCAAAATATGAGTAAGGTTTATTTGATAAAACATAACATTCATCGCTACATTTCACTTGTGTCAAAAATGTTTCTTGATCTAATAATAACAATATCCATAATGTAGGGAAGACTTTTCACGTCAGTATGCAAATAGAGGTGTGCTTTCAGAGAAATCAGATGCATATAACTTTGGTGACTGATGCTAGAGATTCTCATGATGCCGAGAATAACAGTCCAGGGTGATGCCGTAACTATGACTTCTCTCTACAGATCCCTTAACCTCATACTGGCAATGAATCAAATTTGAATTTACTTTTTTGATATTCTAACAGTATGCAATGTGATTAATTCATGGTAATCATTGCAAATTTTGATTCATTGTTCATACAGGCAATGAATCAAATTTCTGTTCTAGTTCATAATAATATTGAATGCCACTAATCACATCTTGGTTGGACCAAGAAAACAGACAGCAATAACCAACAAACAGATCATGCTGTACACAAAGTAGAAACCCATGAGCAGAAATTTGATTCAACTCTAGCAATTGCAACTCCAACTGATTATATTGCTAATATCAAAACACAAATGCAATTCAATTAGAAGAAAGAAGAAGCGGCGAATATCAAAACCAAAACACAAATACAGAAACCCAAAACCACCTGGAAACGAACAAAATGGAAATCGTCCAAGCCAATCGGCAACAAACCCTACGATTCGAAGCTCAGAAACAACAAAAACAGGAAGCTGAAAACCCAAACTTCCTTTTCAAATAGAAAGACGAAGATAGCAATACGAATGGGTTTTGAAGACCTACCGAAACCGAGAAGGAAACGATTCAAGATTAGCAGAAAAACACAAAGTAGAAACCCATAAGCAGAAATTTGATTCAACTCTAGCAATTACGACTCCAACTGATTATATTGCTAATATCAAAACACAAATACAGTCATAGTATTTAACGAACACAAACACAAACCCAAAACCACTTGCCTTTGACGAACCCCAAATCAATCGCTTGAGAAAGTAAGAAGCGGCGAAGATCGAGAGAAAAGAAGCGGCGAAGAGCGAGGACGTAAGTCGCAGTATGCAGAGAGGCAAGAGAGAGGAGGAAAGAAGAGGTAGGCATCGATCCAGTCCAGCGGTTAAGAACTAACGGCAAAACTGCGAATAAACGGGAGAGCAGGACAAAAATGTAAGTTCATACGGGTAATGGCAAAACTGCGAATAAACGTGAAAACGGGACGAACATGTAAGTTCCGGGGGGTCCATATGAACAGTGATGGGCTGTACACGTTTTAGTATAGAGTAAATAACATCAATACATGATATTATAACATCAATACATGATTTCAATTTATAAAAGTTTAATTTCATTCTTCTAGAATAGCACTTAAGGGAGGACACATGAGGCGCACATGCGTTTGTAAAATTGGTTCCAAGTTTCCCCCACATCGAAGGAAATACAATTCTGCTATACAGTGTGGTATAACATACAATTTACCATGGGTAAAAGGAAGTTATCAGACTCTTTTCAAATAGGGCTAATTACATATAAGTCCACTTTGAGACATTTTTTCCCACATAGATCCACCCCAACATTTTTACCCACATAAGTCCACCCAAGTCTAAATAAAGTTTTGCATTAAGTATTAAAGTTCAACATAATTACAGACTGCCATCCAACAAAAAAAAATTAGATTTTCTCCTTTATATTTACAAGAATGCCACTAGTATAAAAAGTCAACAACCACTCTCATTTCGGAACAGTCTCCGGCGGACCTCCGACGAGATTTCCAGCGGACCTCCGACGAGATTTCCAGCGGACCTCCGGCGAGGTTTCCGGCGAAGTTTCCGGCCGACCTCCGGCGAGATTTCCGACTGACCTCCGGCGAGATTTCCGGCCGACCTCCGACGATAACAAAATTTACTACTACCAGCTAAAAAAGCTACTACCACCAGCTATAAAAGCTACTACCACCGCCTACAAAAGCTACTACAAAAGTTTCCGGCCGACCTCCAGCGAGATTTCCGACCGACCTCCGGTGAGGTTTCCGACCGACCTCCGATGATGACAAAAATTACTATTACAAGCTAAAAAAGCTACTACCACCAGCCACAAAAACTACTACCACAAGCTACAAAAGCTACTACCACCGCCTACAAAAGCTACTACTGTGAGGTTTTCGACGAACACAAAAACTACTACCACCAGCGACAAAGCTACTAGCACCAGCTACAAAAGCTACTACCACCGCCTACAAAAGCTACTACTATGAGGTTTCCGATGAACACAAAGTTACTACCCACCAGCCACAAAACTACTACCACCGCCTACAAAAGCTACTACTATGAGGTTTCCGACGAACACAAAAACTACTACCACCAGCCACAAAAGCTACTACCACCAACTACAAAAGCTACTACCACCGCCTACAAAAGCTACTACTGTGAGGTTTCCGATGAACACAAAAGCTACTACTGTGAGGTTTCCGATGAACACAAAAGCTACTACCACCAGCCACAAAAACTACTACCACCGCCTAAAAAAGCTACTACGTCCATTGATTCATCAATCAAGCAATTGAATCAGCAACATGCAAAAGTCAAAACTAGTGGATTTGAAAGCTTCCAAATTACATATTAAACCAGAAATTAAACAAGAACAAAATCGGCATAATCAATCAAACTAGTAGAATAATCAGAAATTAAAAGGAAGAAAATAACATTGAACCTAAATTGAAGTAGCTCACACCTCATTGTCTTCCCCGAAATTGAGCATAGAGTGAAGCGATCTGAACATCGACGTCATCCGAGTCGATCATTCCGATGACGAGCGGCAAAACGACGTCGAGCATCACAAGCGTCTCCAGAGGTCGTCTCTCGAACTCTCAGATCACTGTTTTGTAGCCAAAGGTTGACGATTCTTTGGCGTCGACGAGCGTTATGCAGTCG
>NC_020495.1:20955444-20967039 GCF_000184155.1 Fragaria vesca subsp. vesca
GAGAGAGAGAGAGATGTTTGGGGAAAAGAAACTGACGTCTTGGTGTAGAGAGAGGGGAGGGCATTTTAGGTACATCATAAAAGTAAAATAACAGATTTAGCCTTAAAAGTGGACTTATATGAGTAAAACTGTTATGGTGGACTTATGTAGGAGAAAATGTTCAGAATGTGACTTATATGAAATTTTCTATTTCAAATACCGAAAAAACCCAATCAAACACGTTTGACCTCATATGATAAGTGCATGTATGCTTTTTTGTGTAGAGTACGTGTCTTAGAATAAAAACCTTGGGCATGCAGGGTGCATGGGAAATAGAGGAAGCTACACCTGTCTATGGAATCATCACTTTGTATATGAGGAAGAGAGAAAGAGAAGAGACAGTACGCTTAGAGAAGAAAAAATCTCAGTACCTTTCTCTCAATTTGTAAACTTCATCTTTTAGTTTGTAGTCTCAGTTTGTAACATTTTCAGTATCAATAAAATTTTCTCAGTTCACATAACTCTCTGTTTAGATTTCCTCAAAGCAATTTCAATTCATAAAAGTTTAATTCCCTTTAGACGAGGATATAGAACGTTGTAATATGATCTTCTAGTTCGTATAAAGATTATCTTAGATAGTTGCCCTAAGCAGTCAAAATCTATTCTCTTTTAAACCTTCGTTCTTATAGAATTGCACTCAAGGGAGGACACGTGACGCGCATATGCTTTTGTAAATTGGTACCAAGACTCCTAGGGCTGGAATCGGTACGGTTACCGACTTTTTTTGCCGATACCATGTAGCAACCGACATTTGATTGGTAGCTAAAATCTGCTACCAATACCAACCGTCAACGTCAGTATACCGACTTCTCGGTATCCCGAAATTCGGTTGGTACTGGTTGGTAACCGAGAAATACCGTACGACGACGAAATCCCTAATTTCTGAAAAATTGGGGAAGAGAAAGATGAAGACAGACAACAATTGAGTACCTGCAATTTTGACGAGGAACAAGCAAATCTGCAAATCTGGAATTGAGTATTTGAATTACCTTAAATTTCCATCAACCCCATCTTGGTTGCATCAAATCGATTGAGGAATTGTAGAGGCCGGATCTCGGTAGCTTCGGTGATGATGTCGGCAAAGGAGACGGAGGGGAAAGAGAGAAAGGGTGGGCTTTGATGGATTGGAACTGGAAAAAGGGTGATGGTGGTCCGAGTTTCATTGAAAAAGAAAGATTTGTGGGTGATTGAAATGGTGGTCCAAGCAGAGAGCAGAAGAAAGAATGGCGAAGAGCAAAGAAGAAGGATGATGAGGAGAGAGAGAAAAAAAAAAAGGGAATGAATTGATATTGTGAGAGTCTATTTAATGTGTTCAGCTGTTTTGACTTTTGACTTAGTAAAGCAATAAATTTAGGTTTTGCATATATATTAGTAAGAAGAGCATCTGCTCTAGTGGTTGGAGGCGAGTCTCTCCAACTATGAGGTGTTGGGTTCAAGCCTCAATTTTGGTAAAATGTGTTATATATTTTGCATTTGGAGGTGTATACCGATGGTATACGTATATCTCGGTTGGTACGGTATACTGATGGTATACAAAATCGTGTACCGTAGCCGAACCGAGATACATACTTGGTACGGCTGAGCCGAGCCGAGACTCTCGGCTACCGACTGTTGTTGGCTCGGCTGGAACTCGGTTGGCTGGTTTGGCTCGGCTCAAATTGCCAGCTTAGACTCCCACATCGAAGGAAAGCGAAAACAGAAAGCTGTTCATATATGAAAACATTGCAGTGTAGCCCGTCCCTTCAGGGATATCCGATAAAATTGGAACGATACGGAGAAGATTAGCATGTCCAAATTTTTTCCCTTTCGCTCTCTTTTTGCGTGCTGGTGTTGTCTGGGTTTTTGCTTTTGTAGTTGTTATTTCTGTTAACATTTTGTGATTTTGAACTGTCAGTGACCTGTATTGTATTGTTGCTCACCAACTGTTTGATGAAATGCATGTGAGACGGTTTTAGTTATTTTCTCTCGTTTTTTTATTCCTCCATCCATTGACTGTTTATGGCTAAGCAACTGCAGTTTTGAGTTCTTGGATTTATTGGTTGAATAACTCAGTGTTGGTCTTGATATGAACCTGAGAATCTCTAATGTATTGTTCCTTATAACCCATCAGGAATGTCATTGGTTTATGATGCTTCATAATGTTCTGACATTGTAGGCAACTTAGCTCTACTCTTTTTTTTATTCATTATTCATAAGTCATAACTCTAAACTGAACCTACTCTTTTGGTTACTATGAACTCTAGAATTTGTTTACACTTGAACTTGATAGCCTTGAATATGTTTCCCTATTTAAAACTTTCTACCAGTTCACAGTTGGAGTCTTCTTTTAGGACCAACCGTAGAGCTCATACCATTTGTCTTCATAAATTATAGATTAGTCTTCCTACAGTAGAGTCTTCAACTCTTCATGTGGACCAACAGTTGGAGTCTTCATAGATTAGTCTTCTTTCTCTTCAGCTAAGCAGCGTGGAAGATGTTTGTCGATTCGTGGATGACCATTGATTTCCTCCTGAATCAGCGAGCACTGAGATCATGATGCATAGTTTTTAGTATTGGTACAGCCAAAGCCATTGTCCACTGCTTTCAATTTTTTTTTATTCTTTTTCCTTTCCTTTTGTCTGGTGAGAAGAATGCTGACCCTGAAATCTTGTTTTCTTTGCTAGTATTCATATTTATGATTGAATTGAATGATAGGAAGGCTGAACTTTTAGAATGCATATGTCTGGAACAACATTTAGACAAATGGGGAGGTGTAGGTAGAAATGACTTCTATGGAATCATCAGCTCTATATACCAGAAGTATAGCCATGTCATATAAGTGGGTTTCTATATAGCCATTACACTCGTAATTTTGGTTTTGGATGTTGCATTGACAATCAGGCCAAGGAGCTAGAAATTAATGAAAAATAAGAAAGTTGATGATGACTTGAATATATTCCCATAATTTTCTTGATACCAAATAGAAGGAGTTTACAAGGGACAGCACAGAATTTTAATTGTGAGTACAAAAGTTGGAGCTCTAATGATGGGCCATCTGTTATACAGAGCTCATATGGCATTGTCATCTGTATGCTTCACAAATTTTGTTTCTTCCTGCTCAGCTCAATTGCAGCTTCAAAATTCTTGAAGTTTTCCTTGAACAGGTGTCGATCCATTCAGTTGGATCATCAAGCGTAGACTTGTCTTCAGCATGACTCAGCAGCTAGTTTCAAAATGAGGAGGTTTTGGATCCAATATCCACTGCATTAGTCTTCCTTCACACACTTAAGCTTAAAGTGAGATCAAGGAAGGTGTCTTGACTGCAAGGAATTGTGATACCACCCATTGGATGATGGTGTCCATATTCTTCTTCAGCCTGACTCAGCAAATCCAGAAACAAAGGTTGGTTCAGATACGATATTGGAACCACAAATCGTTTCTTCTGGTTCTTTCTAACATAAACTGCAAAATAGCCTTTTGGGATATCTGATGTCTTTGTTCTGGCATTTCGTGGTAATTGGAAACCCATGGTTTGTATATACTGAAGTGACCAAAGAAGAAAGAAAAGAATTTAGAGGTCTTGGTAAGCAGAGAAAGCTTAATTTGATGCTTGCAATGAGAGAATGAGTTGAGTTCGGTCATAAACCTGATCATGTGTATATATAGATGAAAAAATGGTGTGTGGAAAGGAAAACCATCTGCAACATGAAATGATTGGTGAATAGGCACTGAGATGGGCTCCAGGTAGGAAAACTAGCTTGTGAGAAATCACATGGGTTTGTTTTCCTACTCAAAGCACATGCAATTGGTACCAACCTGTATACTTGGATAGAAACAATGTTCGAATTCCCTACATCCTTTATTTGATATATAGCAGACAAGCGGAGGACTCTCACAGATTTTACCCAACAAATTATGTTGAAAGATGAGGCAGTGCTATGATAAGAGGCTGCAAAATGTTAAAGCAGGTAAGTGGTGAAATGAGTAGTTGAATGAGGGACACTGGCTTGTGAGAAATTGTGAAATCACATGTGTTTGTCTTGCCATTCTCATAAGTTATTGTCCTCCCATAGCTTTCAGATATATATGCTACTGTGGAAACCACGTCCTCCTGTCGAAACATGCCTTCCCTACTAAGATTCATACATAACAAACAAGAAAGTGACATCAATGCTGTCACTTTCTAAGAAACAATCAGAGGCATGCATTAGAAATCCAGGTCTGTCTAATACTGATAATCAATGCTGTTGCCAGCAAGAATTGGTGGTGTAAGCTATGTGAATATGAATTGTGAGCACCAGTTGTTTGATGAAATGAGTCTGAGAATCTCTGATAATTGTTTCCATCATGCTTATTTGAACTGATCAGTCTGCCTTACACGTAGTTTTGTTCTTCTGCTTACCGATTTTTCTTTGCATCTGACTGAGCTAAATGAACATTGTTGTTAGTTTCACGATGGTTAATGCCATTGTATTAAACTTAGCTATGTGTTCATACCTGTAACTATAAGCAGACCTGTTTATTTGGGTTCGAATGTAATGCAAACAAGTTATATACTTATATGTGAGCTGTATATGTGAGTATTCATGTATCGGTAATGCAAACAAGTTTGGTTTTGAATGCTGCAATACCAATCAGGCTAACAACCTGAAATTCTTTTCTGCAGATATATATTGCTGAGAAAGGATTCCTCTCATTAATTTTGGATGACTGAGTGTCAGAATGGTACAACGCATGTCCTGGTTTAGAGCTATAGACTGTAAGCCACTACACTTTGTTTGTTGTTAGAATATACTGCCATTCAGTAAATAATGATAATGGATATATGCTGCAATGGAAAATAAGACAAGAAGGTCAATCATGAGCAATGTGTATTATATATTCCCAGAATATGGTACTGGGAGAAACAAGTTTACATGGGACTGATGACAAAATTTCACTACTTTGAGTTCAAAAATGCAGTAGTGACACTTGGATGAATTGTTTTGTGAGTTCATACGGAGTGGCTATCGTATGCTTCATAAAAATAGTATCTTTCAGATTCATAGCAGCTTCAGAGTTACAGAAGCTTCCCCTCAGCATAGCTTGATTCAATTGACGACCAATCATGTCTTCGCCTCTTCTTTGTTCTTCTTGGCTTAGCAGCATGTTCTGAGATGTTGATGCTTTTTGAATATGAAGTTGGATCCCTCTGTGATATTATCATTCTGTCACACACTTAAGCTTGAAGTGAGATCAAGGAAGGTTTCTTCACTGCAGGGGATTGTGATACCGCCCATGGGATGATCGTATCTAAATTCTTCTTCAGCTTGACTCAGCAAATACATAAATGAAGGTTGGTTCAAGTATGATATTGGAATCACATATCGCTTCTTCTGGCTCTCACCAACATATACTGCAAGATAGCCTTTTGGGATATCTAAGGTCTTTGAAGCTGTCTGTTTTCCGTTAGATAGTGATCGAATAAGACTTCTCTTGGGGCTTGAAATTCTAGGAAGGCGGAAACCCATGGTGTCTATAATCTGAAGAGGAAGAACAATGAAAGTTCTTGAGTGAACTTGAGAAAGAGAGAAAGCTTTGATGTTTATGAAGGGTAAGACTTGATTGCCTGATAATTGATTTGTGTGTGTATATATAGATGATGCAAAGGGGTGTGGATGGTCATCTGCTACACAAAATGAGTGGTTAAGTTGGCACTGATGAGGAACACCAGCTTGTTTCAAATCAAGAAATCACATGGGTTTATCTTGTCCTCCACATAACTCATCACCCAGCAGATACATATGCTACTGTCGCTTGGAACTTCCTTGAGTTGATAGAAAATAAATGGACCACCCTAATTGAGGATGTGAGATATCTTCCCTGATTGAGGCTTGCAGTTCCACTCTATGCTGGTGTGTAGGGTTGCTTTACAGACAAAAATTGGTGGATGACCAAGCATGCCGTTTTGCTGGTTCATGTATGATATCTATGATCTCTGCTTCCAATAGGCTCAGGTACATTTTGTCTAGTCAATCAACAAAAGTCAAATGGTCAACTTTGACAAGAAAAGAGCACAGGAATGATTATATAAGAGTTCGAAGCTATTTCAACTTCTTTACCATGGCATTAGGAAACTAGGACAATTACAGATACACGCACACATATAGATATACAATCATGCTTGTTTGAACTGGGAAATTCTCCAAATTTAGACTACCTGGGTTTCAAGAATTGAAATTAGATGATCATTTTCATACTCCTACTCAAACAGGTTTTTAGTGCATGATGGTTTATATTTGGCCTTGTTTTTAGATGTTTTGCTGCATTTTTGGGTTTATGATTGTTTATTCTCTCAACTTCGTTACCAAATCATACTCTTTTCATCTGCTCAAGGTTTGAGTTCCTAACCTCTTTTTTTTTAAAAAAAAAAAAAAAAAAAACTAACTTTAGGTGCAAAAAGTCTTCTGTATTTCATTTCTTCACTGTCTGTCATCGTCGTTTTCCCCCTTTCCATCTTTGAGTTGAAATGTCTGCAGTTTCAAATTACCTGCCAATATCTCCACATGAAAAGCAGGATTTCCTTCTATTTCGGTTTTATATTTCAATTCTCTTATTATTAAACGAAGCATTCTTGCTTCTTCCTTTTTTCCTATTCTTTTTGTTTAAAATGGTTTTCAACGTACTCAACAAAATGTATGCAACATACATTTGTCTACCTTCTTTGTCCATGATATGGTGCTGAGTCTAAAGATTGATTATTGTGTAACTGACTCCTTTTACTCCTTTCTGTTTGCTCTTTGTGACTTTGAACCAATGGTGGCTTGTTCTTTCGCCATCACAAGCTGATAATCATGCTCACACCTGTTTGATTGAATGCCTATAAGACATTCTTACTCCTTTTTTATGCCTACTATCACTCAAATTTTGTCTAGTTTTGTTCTTGTCGGTTTATACATGCCCGTTCCTGGGTTTAAAAGGTTACATGTTAATATGGAAATATTCCATCAAAGTACTTTATATTGTGAGCCATGAATTCGATACTGCAAGAGGCTGTAAGCCATTAAACATTATTTGTTGCTTACGTATGCTGCAAGTTAACTGATAAGAATAGTGTGGCGAAAAATAAGACAAGTAAATTGATAAGAATTTGACTATATTATTTGTTCCCAGTATTTTATCCTGGGAGACCTTAATTTAAGTAGGTTGAATACATAATTCACTCTTGTTTCCAAAGCTGGAACCATGATTCTTGCAGCAATTATTGTACAAAATCCATACAATATCGCCATTTGACTGCTTATAGCTCTTGTATCTTTCAGTTCGTCTCCATTGCAGCTTCAAAGTCACTGAAGCTTCCCCTCAGTAGTGCGCTCATTCGATTCAGATGATAATCAATTGTGACTCTCGCTTCTTCTTCATCTTGACTCAGCAGCATGTCTGGAATTTGGATGCTATTTGAATGTGAAGTTGGATCATACTTTCATCTCATTATTCAGTCACACACTAAAGCTTGAAGTGAGATCTAGGAATGTGTCTTCACTGCAGGGGATTGTGATACCTCCCATGGGATGATCATATCCATATTCTTCTTCAGCTTGACTCAGCAAATCCATGAATGAAGGTTGGTTCAAGTATGATATCGGAATCACAAATCTCTTCTTCTGGCTCTCCCCAACATAGACTGCAAAATAACCTTTTGGGATTTCTAAGGTCTTTGAAGCTGTCTGGTTTCCATTAGATAGTGATCGAATAAGACTCCTCTTGGGGCTTGAAATTTTAGGCAGCCGGAAACCCATGGTTTCTATATTCTCAAGTGGATAGACAATGAAAAGACTTCAAGGATATGGGAAAGAGAGAAAGCTTTTATGTTTAATGACTGAAAGGAATTGAGTTACTGATATTGAGTTCGTATGTCTATATATATAGATGAAGAAAGGGTGTGTGGAAGATCATCTGCTACATGAAATGAGTGGTTAAGATTGGCACAATTGAGGGACACTATCTTGTTTCAAATCAAGAAATCACATGGGATTGTATCGTACTTCACGTAACTCATCCCCCCAGCAGATGCATATGCTGCTGTCCTTTTTCAAAAGAAAAACATCTATCCCTACTTCCTTGAGATGACAGACAAGACAGGGTCACAGGGACCAGAAAAACCTAGTAGATAAGAACTCATAATAGCCCTGATCAAGACTTGCACTTCTATCCAGCACCGGACCACTGTTGAATAATGTTTCTTTACATACAAGAATGGGTGGATGACCAAGCCAGCCTAGCCTGTATTCTTGCTGCTTCATGTAGGATATCTCTGATATCCAAATTCCAACTGAGGAAGTATCTCATTTTGTCTTGTCAATAAAGTAAATTCGATTTGATGATCAGCCATGATAAGCTAACAACACAGGTATTGATTTAAATATTTGAATATCAATTTCAACCGTTTGTTAAAATCCTAGATTGAGTCAGTTAGAAATTTGCACAAAGCTTTGACGTCTTGTTCTAACTACATAAAAAGATTGCAAACTGTAAAACATGGTTGACACTTTTCAAGTATGTTTGCCCCATCTCTTAATCTTTACACAGAAGATACATATTTCCACATGCATCAAAATTAAACCTTAGTTGTATGCCTCAAAGGAACCTTCTTACAATCGTACCTCTTTATTTTCATGCATTATATATGATTAAATAAGCCTCCTCATAATGTGTGTTGCTTTGTAGGAGAAATAGCAGTCTTGACCAAATGCTAAATAGTATATCCTAAACTTCCAGTGTTGAGAATCTTTACTGAAGTGAAAAAGCTGTTTTTATCCATGGATTGCCAGTAGTGTACTCAAGTTACAGAGTGGACTGCCATCTGCAGATATTTTAATGTTAATATTTATGTGCCCATGCCATTATTGGAAAATCAGATAAGCCATCATATCATCAAGTATTGTATATCATTTTCAACATATAATGTGATTATGTAATTATATCACTACAAAAGTATAACTGATATATTGAAACATAAGACAAGAAAGTTTATCAAGAATTGAAATATATTCTTTTGCGTTCCCATATAATTTAGAGAACAAGAAAGTTTTACATAGGATTAAAAAGACAGAACTTGACTGTCATTGTTCAAAATTTGGAGTTTCATGTACTCCTGACTAACTGCTTAGAGATCATATACTAGGTTCATATTTGCCTGCTTCATAAGATGTGATTTGATTCTTCTTCAATATTTGGAATCTTTCTTTAGCTCAGAAGCGGCTTCAGCTCATTTAGAATCTTTCTTCAGCTCAGAAGCTGCTTCAAGAATGCAGCCGGCTGATTCCCTCCACACAAGAGTGATTTGATCAGTGGATGGTCAGATTATCAACCGACGCCTCTTCTTCATCTCGACTCAGCAGCGAGTTTCAAATGTGGATTAGTTGGATCCAGTATCTGCTTTAGAGTTTACTTACACACTGAAGTCGGAAGTGAGATCAATGAAAGTATCTTCACTGCATGGAATTGTGATACCACCCATTGAATGATGGTATCCAAATTCTTCTTCAGCTTGACTCAGCAAATCCTGAAACAAAGGCTGGTTCAAATATGATATTGGAACAACAAATCGTTTCTTCTGGCTCTCTCCAGCATAGACCGCAAAATAGCCTTTTGGGATATTTGATGTCTTTGTGCTGGCAATGCGAGGTAATCGGAAGCCCATAGTTTATAGAAACTGAAGTGATGAAAGAAGGAAGAAACGAATTCAAAGGACTTGGGGAAGACAGAAGCTTGATTTGATGCTTGCAAGGAGATGAGTTGTTTTTGCTCATGAAACTTGTCATGTGTGTATATATAGAGAAATGATATGTGGAAAGTTATTTGCTACATGAAATTCCTTGGTGTAGACTGAAGAGGCATTGAGATGGGATCCAGGGAGGATAGGAGCATTAGCTTGTGAGAAAGAGAAACCACATGGGTTTGTCTGCCTACTCAAATCATTGTATAACTGGTACCAACCTGCATACTAGGATATAAACATTGTTCCCTACCTCCTTTAGATACATAGCAGACAAGAAGATGGCTACCACAGATTTCAATCCATCTACCAACCAATTTTGAAAGATAAGCCTAGGATATGATAAGAAGTTGCAATCATCTGCTACATTCATGAAACATGAAGTGGTGGAGAAGGTACATGAAATGACTGGTTGAATGGAGGGTCACCAGCTTTTGAGAAATCAGGAAATCATATGGGTTTGTCTTGCCATTCTCATGAGTTGGTATATCCTCCCATCGATATACAATTGATTAAATGCTACTGAAGAAATTCTGTCCAATATCGTAAGAAACATGTCTTCCCAACACAGGAAATACAAAACGACTAGCAGAGGTGAAATTTCGATCCATGAAATAAGATGCAGGCCGGCTTTAGACATACAGTTTTGTCCAACATTGATAATGCTGGTCACAAGTCAGAACAAGAATTTGTGCTATAAAGTCATGCTTGTTGTAAAACGAAAATGAATAGATTGAGAAAAGAGAGAAACAATCAAGAGAATGAGAGAATATGTGTATACTATTGAGTAGGGAACTATCTCTTATATAGAGATGTAATCAGTATGTAAATTACATGAATAACCCTAGTCAGCTAATTATAAGAATGCCCATTAAGTAATAACTATTTACAACACTCCCCCTTGGGTATTCTCTGTCATTAGCTTCTCCTAACATGTGTTTTGGTGTTGCCTTGTCAAAACCTTGCTAGGTAATAAAAAAACCCTATGGGACAAAAACAATCCTGGTCGAAGGAGAAAAGAGTACAACGCACAAGTAGCAGTGATAGTCAGAACCCTTGATTTCGGTAAAGCGGTTTAGTCTGGATCATAAGATGTGAGTCTATGGGAGATAGATGCATAATAGTTGCTACACCAAAATCTTGCCCGGTAAACCCAGTGGGACAAACCCGTGGTCGAAGGGAAAAGATGAGCAAATGCATATATTTCAAATAAAGGTATCTTCAAGATGCAGTATGAGCAAGGTGACCAATTACATGTGTGCCTCATTAAAACCTTGCCAGGTAACAAAATCTAGTGGGACAAAATAACCCTGTACGAAGGACAAAAAGAGTACACAATGGTCAAGAGTATGCTTCAGAATACTCCCCCTGATATTGACTCCCCCTGAAAACTCTAAGATTATTGTATTCCCCTATAGTAAAGACATAACTAGTTGGGAATAAGCCTTGTGCGGGTTTACATGTAAACCCGTGTCAGCATATTTAACAAGGCAAACATCATTCCAATGATCATAGGCGGTTGATCCATTCCATGATGCATAGGGATAGAACGAGCCCTTTCCGTCATGCATTTAAAGTAACGGAAAATTGTCTTTTATACCATTTACGGAGGCGGCATGTTGGCGCAGAGCTATACACTACCAGAAGAAAGGCTTTAGCCGACGAAAAAAAAATTTCGTCGGCTAAAGAATTTATTTCATCGGCTAAAGTTCACAAACTATGGCCGACGAAATATTTAAAAGTTTAGCCGACGAAATTAATATGTCGTCGGCTAAAGTGCTTTATATTTGCGGATCTGAACAGCAGCAGCTCATCTGGGA
>NC_020495.1:20973226-20974050 GCF_000184155.1 Fragaria vesca subsp. vesca
GCCAGTGGCTCCATCAGCGGCGTACCGGTTCGTGCCTTTTGATACGCCTCTTATTTCCGCGAGGGTATCATCATCGGAGGCGGAATCCGTCGCGTCCGCCTCCTCGCCCTCAGGTAATGAAAGATGAATGATGTGTTTTCTTATAATTCTCCGATTTTAATAATCAATTTGGTTATCATGTGATAGACACCGTCGGAGCGAAGCCGGCAAAAAAGAAGAGAGGCCCCGTCACAGGGAAGGCTCTCGAGAAGTTCGTTGGTACATCAGGGAGGATTGTCATCGGTACTGACGGGGATGGCGACGTAGTATCGGGCGGGAAGTCGAGGACGTACTCCGGCCGCGTGGGAGCGCTCTTTAGGGATAGAGTCCCTATGTTGTGGTCAGACTGGGGCGAGGTCCCGCAGGAGGTTAAGGACATGGTCCACAACGCGATGTCGGTTAGTTTATAAAATGCCTGAATAATATTATGTATTACATTGTAGATTTCTGGAAAAACTAAACTAATAAACGGTTAAATACAGGCGTGGTTTGAGGTTCCCGAGCCCTTGAAGAGCAGCTGGGCGGACTTTGTGCATGGGGGAAGGTACGTTGGGAAATTAATGAAAAAACAAAACTGTATGTCATATTAATAATATTTCTAATATTTTTGTTGTATTTGTAGGTACAAGGAGTGGAAGAACGAGTTGCGGATCCATTGGACTACGCACGGGAACGCACATTCTGCTACCCCTGCTGAGTTCCAGTACAGAGAGTACGAGTGGCGTTGGCTTCTGACATCAGAATTCAACAACCCTCGTAAACAGGTATTTAAATAAATTAATTAG
>NC_020495.1:20974434-20984093 GCF_000184155.1 Fragaria vesca subsp. vesca
GCTCAGGCTGCTGCTCAGGCTGCCGCTCATGCCGCCTAGATCGCCGAATATAGAGCCTTTACTAAAGCCCTACATGCCGCCCAGCAGGCCCAGCAGCAGCAGATGTTCCAGTATTTCCAGGATTTTACAGCTGCCCAGCAACAGGGACTTCCACCTCCGCCCATGCCTGCGCCTATAGAGTTACCTCTGCCGTCGCAATCTCCTCACCAGCAGGCCCGGGATTCGGATATTGATTTAGACCATCTAGATTTTGTGTAGATACCTTATATAGTTTTATGTGCTTCTTGTTGGTTATATATATGGAATTGTTTTGGTGTATTTTGCAGCTTGCTTGGAATGGTAATTTAAGAATTTCGTGTATTTTTTTTTTACTGGAATGGCGTTATAGCCGACGAAACATGCCACAATTCGTCGGCTATAGTATTTTTTTTTTCCAAAGGGTTTAGCCGACGAATTATGGCATGTTTCGTCGGCTAAACACTACTAAAGCCGACGAAACAGACTCTATGTCGTCGGCTATAGTTATTTTTAAATATTTTAATTATATACTTTAGCCGACGAATATTCTGTTCGTCGGCTTAAGTCTGAGAGTATAGACGACGACACAGGACGTCGTCGGCTAAAGTCTGGAACAATAGCCGACGAAAATAGCTCGTCGGCTAAAGTCTGGAACAATAGTCGACAAAAAATAGTTCGTCGGCTAAAGTCTGGAACAATAGCCGATGACGGTCTTTAGATTCGTCGGCTAAAGCCATCACCGACGACCCTTTCCCGACGACACTATAGCCGACGAAGGCTAGTCGGCTAAGGTCTTAGTCGACGAATTAGGATAACAGGCCGACGAAAATTTTTCGTCGGCTAAAGTACTTGTCCTGGTAGTGATATCTAGCTAACAAATTCACATCAGATGAGATGTCCGGTCAAGGGAATTTAACCAAGTACAATAATGCGCCTATTGTACTTAGATATGAGTCTTCTGGCCTCAATATCTCTTCGTTATTATCTGCACGATAATACGAGTGTCTTTAGACCTCGGACGACTATAAATGTGCTTAAATACTTTGTTTTATCCTCATTAAAGTATTTTAACATCTTCTAGATTTAATTTGATTGATGGACCAAAATTCCATCTGCACTTTGCACGGTTGCACGACTTCAGGTCGACAAAATAATATTTGGTCTCCCAAAGTCATTCATCTCAAACTCCGATTTCAGGTGTTTTGCAGTTTCCATGATCTCTTCAAGAGTATCAGTTAAATTCATGTCATTGACATAAATTACCACAAATTACAAACCCGAAATTTGTTTCCTTAAAACACGCATGGGCATAGTCAATTTGTTCATATATCCCCCCCAAAAAAATATTCACTTAGACGGTTATACCAACTCCATCTGGATTGTTTGAACCCCTAAAGTGAACTACTATAGCAAATGGAGAGCATGTTCTATGGTCTAGAACTATTTGCATTGGGTAACAGAAGTCCTTTAGGAAACTTCATGTATATCTCTATATTCAAATCCCCATAGAGATAAGTTGTTACCACATTCATAGGCTGCTTATTCAGTTATTTGGAAACTACCAAACTAATAAGGTTGTGGAACGTTATGACGTCCATTACGGGAAAGTATGTCTCCTCGTAATCAATCGCAGGGCGTTGAGAAAATTCTTGCGCCACTAAACGAGACTTATAGTACAATCTCGTTTTTCTCATTACGCTTCCTTACAAATACCCATTAAACTCTATATGCATGTTTAATCATGGGGAGGTGTGAGAACAACAGGCCCATAACACCTTTCTCTAAGTTAAGGAATCTAATATGACCTGGATTGTTCCTTTCCTTTTTAGCCAGTCGTCTCTTCGTTGAGATCTATCAACGAATCAAAGTTCGACATCATCGCTTATTATAATTTCGGTGGCCACCGCAAATACAAACACATAATCTATGAACTCTCATTCCAATTCAATATCTCACTAAATTTACCGAGATTTTCTATTCTCGGGAGTGGGTTTAAATATTGGAGCGTCCCCCAACTTCGTCTCTTCTAGGACGAACCCATAATCCGGATTAATCTCGTGAGTTGAATTGGTTTGAGATTGCGATGGCAAGAAGATTCATTTGTGCCAAGTTTATCCTCTTGTAGGGATAAGAATCGTTCGAACCTAATGGTCTACCTCGCTTCTGGGCAGGGACTATGATTGGTTAGCCGCCATGACCGTACCTCATCCAACTAGGATGATATGTCCTACGGGGACATTTATTCTTACAGGTTTGCAACAGGTATATATGATCTCGTCACTTTAACTATATCTAGTAAAGTGTCTAGCATATTATGGGCTACACTACGTAGATCTAGGATTCTTTGCACTTCAACTAGAAGTAGAATTCTTTGCACTTTAATTTCACATGTGCGGTTTGGGGATCAAAATGAGATATTCTACACGTCGTTCATCAGGAACGCTCACATTCTTATCTCCCCCTAACGGCGGGAAGACTGTCTCATCAAAGTGACGACCGCAAATCTAGCGGTATAGAGATCTCCTGTCAAGGGTTCTAAGGAGCACATAATGGATAGGGTTCATAATCGACATATATGTCCATCCTTTGTTAAGGACCCGATTTTGTACGTTGTGGCGACACAATTGGCACGGAGACTGCAAACCCAAATGCGTGTAAATGTAAAAACATCAGGTTCACACCCAGTCACCAACTGTAACACGAAGTAAGACGGGTAGTAGTGGGCCTCAACTAGACCGACATAGCTGCATGCAAGATTGCATAGCCTGACGCAAACAGTAGAAGCTTGGTGCGCATTACCAAGGTTCTATATGCGAGACCATCTTAGGTTTAAACATAGGAAACTATATGTTTTACAAAACCCAAGGGATATGCAATAATCATCGAAAAACCTTCGATGTAAACTCTCCGGCATTATCAAGTCTTATAGACTTTATGGGATAATCCGAGTGATGTACCCTCTATTTCATGGGTGAGAGTTTAGCAAACGCATCATTTTCATGTGGACAATAGTGTGACATCTGATCACTTTTGTCGATGCATCAACCAAAACCATTAATATTTAACTGGTCCGTATGCTGGTTGGATAAGTCCACGTATTTTCCCTTGCATTCTGTGCATAAAGAGATAGTATATATTCTAGTCTTTGCATGTGATGGTCTAGTATTCAACATTCTTAACGAGCAGAATGACATAATGTGTCATTAAAAACAAAGCCCTTATTCTGAGGGGGATGCCCGTGTGATAATTGAGTTGAGGATACGGTGCATCATATGTTTTTCTTGGGTGCATCAAACACCAATATTATAGCTACTATTTGCTCGAATCATTTAGTTCTAGCTAATAAATTTGAATGTATTCAATGTACACTTCTGGCCGCACATTCAAAGTTTATGCAAAGATATTACACCATTTTTCTAGTGGTTTCAATGTTTTAAGCATTGGTTTCAATGAACTTACCTTTTGATAACGTTCTTCTGAAACGTAGAGGTATTTTGTCTCGTTAGTCAGACGAGAATGCTCAGTTCCTTAATATTGATAACACATATCAATTTTGATTGAGATTCTAGGGCATCAAGCCTTTTCATTTCAATATTCTCTAATTTTGTTTTGCTTCAAGCAAGGAAGATGTCTACTTCAAATAGTTTCTTCTGGAGACTACCAATTAACATGATAAAAGCTATCGATTTTATCATGTCTGATGAATTTTGGAATGAAACTTCAAGCTTCTTAAGAGGGTTATTATCGAAACTACAAGTTTGATTTATACATGAACTACAGGTTCACTTCTGAACTACCGGTTCATTAGGTACATGTATTTTCAAATTATAATCATGTAACAATTGATAATATTAATTCCACGCTACTAATTTAGCATAGTGAATATGTCATGTAATTATGTGTAAATGCTTCTGGCAATTAACTACACATTACATATGGTGAATGTATTATGAGAAAATATTTGGAGTGCCTTATAGACATGCATAATGACTAGGTACGAAAAACCAGTGTCATTAGATTATTTTTCTTTTGTTTGATTCTGCTAGACCAAAGGAATTGACTTTAATTAAAGTGAAAAAGATAAACCTCTACATACTTTACAAGTCTACATGGCTGATAACATGTTGTAAAACGAAAATGAATAGATTGAGAAAAGAGAGAAACAACCAAAAGAATGAGAGAATATGTTGGCCGGGCTCTTAGGCCCCGTAGAGGAAGAGTGGCCTACTGGGCTCAGAATGGTCTGCCAAGAAATGCAATGTTATTAGTCAACCCTTTCGGTAACTCCAATTGTATACGACCAGGTAAGACATGATGAGGTGGTGGAGCGAGGCTCACTTAAGTACACATCCTCAAAAGAACTTCCCTAGACATCGCATCCAACTGGGTGAGCCTAGTTTGAGAAGAGTTATAATCATTGTCATGGACTCAAGGCGACATGTGGTGAGCTTTTGTGCTAGCCTTGCAGCTTAGGTTGAGCTCCTGGCTCGGACTTACTGTTGTCACATAGGTTTGATTTGAGCTTCTGACTCAGCCTTATTTAATATTCATCATTAATAAGACAAATCAACATATGCTATTAATTCATTACTTACAACTTAAAGTGAAAGTAATTTTTAATTAAATCGAAATAAACTAAACATAACGGAAACAATTTAATTGACATAAAATATATGCATTAACATTGGTAATTACTGAACCAATAAATGTAAACACCGTAGCGGTTACGTGCAAAATAAATTCATTTGCATCATTAATTGCTTCCGGTAAAATGAGTCATTACATCCCCATAACAATTCATATAAATGTTAACATAATTGAGAATTGATTAAATAAAACTGACGCAATTTGAATTTGGTAATTAACCGATATTTAATATATGGCATAAATTACTAAATAAATATCATTTATGCAGTGGTTAAGTATATACCAAAGACAATGAGTACAAATCTCATTAATGCTTCTAGCATTACACATAAGTATTAAATTCGATAAATGCTTCTGGCATAATGGATTATAATAAAATTCATGCTTCTAGCATAATGGATTATAATGACATAATTTAAATTGGTATAACCGAAGATTAAACTCATAACGTCTTTATCGTAATTTGCACAATAATTTGACCCATAATGCTTGTGCCATAATATATGGGTTATAACTTGGTAAATGCTTCCGGCATTACATGCCCTTAAATGCTTCCGGTTATAACGTCTTTATACATGCCCTTAAATGTTTCCGGCATTATATGCCCTTAAATGACATTGAATTTGACACAATTCAAATCTGTAAGTGACAAAACGTATATATTAAGTCACAATTAAGTAACATAATCAGTGCTATGCGTCATTATACAAATGACGTTACATTTCTAAATGGATTTTATTCAAACTTCATTATGAGCAATATTAATTTGTATCACCAAATGCTTCAGGCATAAATATTCCATATATGTAACCGTTGATATAAATGACAAAATTAATGGTCCTACATTACCGGTGACATGCATTACTTCTAGAATGCATTCACGCTCTTGTGTTCGAATGTCAGAGAATGATAGTGGATCTGAAGTTCGTTCATCCATGCGCCTTTTGGTATGTACTACTAGGCATGCGATTGGGCTTATTTCGGTTGCTACTGGCCTTCCTGAAGATTTTTATGTCTTCTATTTCAATCACAAAATATGAACAAATTTATATACCACATACGTATTTATCATCCGAATAAATTAAGAATATAAATTTAGGTCTTCATGCATCGTATATAGATTTCAAAATGCAACCAAAGACAATGGGTTCATGCTTCATGGTGATTTGTTCATCATATAATCAAGGCTAGCAAATATGAATTGGAATTAAGATAAGAAAACGTTACTCATTGCAGAACGGATAATCTCCATCTTTTATGTGTAGAACTGAGAATGCCGTTTGTGGAGCTACTCAGCCAATCCAAAAACTTGGTTAGATAATGATCCTCATATGGTTGATCATCGATTTCAGAGCTTTCCATGTCAATGTAGAGTGAATTCGATGAATCAAATTGAAAGATCATCCTTTGCTTTTAGAGCTTCACATGCAATAGAAACCAAGATAATATTAGAACTATTCGTGTTGATAACGTGTTGTAAAACGAAAATGAATAGATTGAGAAAGAGAGAAACAACCAAGAGAATGAGAGAATATGTGTATATTATTGAGTAGGGAACCATCTCTTATATAGATATGTAATCAGTATGTAAATTATATGAATAACCCTAGTCAGCTAATTACAAGAATGCCCATTAAGTAATAACTATTTACAACAATGCTATATATTTTGAATGGGATTATGGAGCCCTCCCTAGAAAAAAGCTACGTCAAAGAGGTGATTAAGTATGGTTGTGTTTGATGGCTAAAAGGGAATCCCTATGGTTGAGATGGGAGAAAAGAAAGATTTGTCTCAATCTTCTCAGTAAGGGAAGGAAAGGACACAAGAGTTCTTGTGATCTCGAGTCGAATCAAGCTATGCAGTGTGGTTAGGAAATTATCTAACTAACAGTCTTGTTACGTCTTGTTTCCTCAACATAATCCTAGTTGTTTTGAATATTTGAAATAGCTCCTGTTTGTGCAACTCGGTAGGGTACACTCTCTGGTGTTGATCTTGGCAACATGCCGTTTGCATAACCAGCATACTATACTATGATTTTGGGTTTTGGAGACGAGGTGGTTTCTCCTGTCTTTCGAATTTTGTCCTGCGCGCACTGATTCAATATATTATGATACCATTGATACGGATAAACGTCCCCAGAATTTCATCAGAAGCAACTATTTACACGAATCCCATTAAGTCATTAACTACTTGTTGGTTTATAGCTAAGGAACAAATTAAGTTTTTATATAGTGGACAACTTCATGGCAGTAGTGTAGATCCAGCACATGATTATAGGAACTAATATTGCTAATACTTCGTTAGAAGGAAGACTGAATGCCATTTCTTCTGGGTACTAACAAGTTACTCTCCAATTGTATAAATACGAGACTAGCTTGTTGCGCATCTGGTTGTAATGCTCGATCTATAGATATTCATATTTGATGCAAATCAAATGTGGTTAGGAAGTGTTTATTTCCGAGACAATGTCATATATACGAGCTATCAAACTCAATTCATTCATGTCTGATGCATATATTTTTGTTCTCAAAGCGTCTTACCAGAAACCTTTAAATATAATATGTACTGAAACTTGATCTATATACGTATGACCAAATTCACCAAATGACTACAAACATTTAACCTACAAATAATGCTCGTATTATTATTCCCTCTTTAAGCCAAAACAAACACACGGATCAAATTAGTTTTCACGGTTTTGTAGTAAAAATTCTTAGGCAGGTTTTGTATTAAACGCGTAACATACACGTGTACGTATTATACGTACACTCCTTGTAACATCTCCTAGTCCAAACATGCTTTCCTATATCAACTCTGATTTCCCTCTCCCTTTCTGACTCGATATCCTAGGGTTTCTTCATTCAGTTCATTGTTTATTTCTCCTATTTAAATCTCCCCATACTTTGTTTCTGCATTTACATTTCCACTCTTAGCTCGAGTACGTTCTCTACAGAAACAAAACAATACAAAAACATAAGAGAAGATCGAGAAGAGAGGAGAAGAGAGAGAAGAAGAATGGGGATCAGATTCATATTGATGGTGAACAAACAAGGGCAGACCCGTCTTGCACAATACTACGAACATTTCACCCTCCAAGAAAGGCGAGCTCTTGAAGCTGAAATCGTCCGAAAATGCCTCGCTCGCAACGAACAACAGTGTTCATTTGTTGAGCTCCGGAATTACAAAATTGTTTACAGGCGGTATGTTTCACTTTTTTTCCTTGTTGGAGTAGACAATGATGAAAATGAGCTTGCAATTTTGGAATTCATTCATCTGATAGCTGAAACCATGGACCGCCATTTCGGCAACGTCTGTGAACTAGACATCATGTTCCATTTGGAGAGAGCGCATTTCATGCTGGACGAAATGGTCTTGAATGGGTGTATCGTTGAGACAAGCAAGACTAACATCCTGGCACCAATACAGCAGATGGACAAAACATAATGAAAATATGCCACATTAGCTTAAGTTGTACAATAACTGCAAAGAGAAATATTGATGTCGTTCATAAAATGTTCTGGTTTATTTTGTTTCAGAAAAATTACATTTCAACTCCTATTCGATTCTCAAGGGTTTATATTTCATTGCCAAGTATGGCCACTCTGTGTCCAGCAATGTTCTTCCAAGAAAAGGAAACTCTGTAACCCAATCGATGGTAATAATATTTCATTCCCTTCTGCTTTTCACGTAATTTCAAAGGGATGTGAAATCCACACTCCTTAAATTGTAATTCACACTCCCATTTTCTATTTTTAGTCATCATTTACATAAGAAGACAAAAATTAAGTCACTAAGGACAACATTTTAGTTACCACAAATGAAAAGTGGGAGTGTGAATTACAATTTGGGGAGTGTGGATTTCACTTCCCAATTTCAAATTGTTCTTCTTGCAAACTGAAATAACTAATTAACCTGAAATAATGAAGAGTCAAGATTTTGATTTGGGTTCAGCTTGGACAGGGCTTTTTAAGCTGAGAACTTCTGCGAATTCGGGTATTGATGGGATTAGGGATTGGTGCACTGAGGGAGTGAGGGTTAGGGATGGCTTGGCAAGATCCTCATTGATTGCATAAACAACACGATTGCCAGTTTGCCACTCCTTGGGGAATTTCAAATCTGGTTAAAGAAATTTCCAGTCCTTCGCTTAATCTGTAGTTCTTTTGTTGACTTGTTGTTTTATTTTCCTATAGAAAAACAAAACACTAATTACTTCTCGATAACAACAAGGGAAACGGTTGTCCGATTACAGCTAAATAAACAGCAAGACCGACGTCTCTGAGAATGACACCAATCCATCGATATCCTTGTCTAGTAGCATTATATATATTTTCTTATGTACCTGTTAGTATGACAAATATTGTCATTCTTATACAAAATAAATATACATTGATTGAGAAAGATTATTGGAATTTATTGTTACTTAGTTTGAATAAGATTTAGTTCATTTGATATCTGATTTGCTTTTTAAACTAGATGGACACGTGAAATGAATAAGAGAAATTTTAAATACACATCCCTAATATCTTAATACACACCCCTTACTTAATACACCACCTATTTAGTTTTTCATTTTAGTATTATACTTAATACACATCCCAAACTACCTAAAATGCCCTTAATTTATGAAATATTCTATTATTTAATATAATCAATATATATACTATTTGGTACCACTTTTTACATATTATTTCATCTAATTTTTGCTAGAAATTTTTGGTTATCATTGTCAATTTATAATCAAATGATTATTGTTATATCTGAACTCTAAATCACCAATACAAGTTTTCAAAATTCACAAACTACTCTAAATCACCAATACAAGTTTTCAAAATTCACAAGCTAGTAGAACTGCAGAAGTACAATATCTATTAAACATAGATAGCTAGTTATTCGATAAAACATGTCATGATAAAGATGCAGTACATGACAATATGATCTGCAAGATCAAACTAAAGCTGATATAGATAAAAAAAAAAAAAAAAAAGAANANAANA
>NC_020495.1:20984114-20989669 GCF_000184155.1 Fragaria vesca subsp. vesca
AGAATAAAAAAAAAAGAAAAAAAGAAAAAAGAAAAAAGAACAACCCAAATGAATTATGGAGAAAAGTTGGGGTTAGGAGAGAAGACGTGCTTTCGACGATTTTAGGGTAGAAGATGTTGAAAAGAATACTTCTATTGTGTATTATTTTTTTTTAATAATATATGTTTGTTTTGGTCATTTAGGTTACTTATAAAATCTTAATAGAAACATAAAATAATAGAGGTGTGTATTAAGAGATTAGGGGTGTGTATTTAAAATTTCTCATACAACCTAATATTGGTGCGTGAAAGAAATGAAACTTAATTTGATTAGGTTTTCTATTTCTTTAATTAGCAGATTTTATATTATTTGATATATGATATATATTTGATTGATTTAGTGATTGTACAGTTTAAAAGATTTTCTTTTAAGAGGTCAAATGGGTTTATGACGTTGGTGATGAGAAGATATCTTGCACAAGAGTTTTAGACGTCTATAAATGAGACGTAGCAGCTTGTTTGAAGACTACCTTTTGACGCATATTTCCGTTGCAAATTATATTGATAGAAAAAGGTCAAAGTTCAACTGTTCCTTGTTTAGTTGAACTTCTTGTTTATGTGATTGAAGGATCAAGGATGTAGTTAGTTCCTTGGAGATTGAAGAAGAAGATTACTTGAAGAAAAAGAGTGTGCTTCAAATATATCTGCTAAGGTTCTAGAGATAGTAGTTGCGGTCAATGCTACAAAGTTTGTAATTGACTCGTTCTTTTCAGAGTGAATTTTTTTTTTCAATAGGGGCTTTCAAGAGTTAAAGCCCCGACAATGTTTTTCCTCAAATTAAGGTTTCACTGGGTAAACAAACTGTTGTATTCGTTTTTTATTTTCTGTTGTTAGTACACAGGATTGAAACCACTGTTTCAATCCCGATACCCAAAAACGTCCATCGTAGTCCCTTTAAGTGGTATCAGAGCGGGTCACCAGATATACTTGGTGAGATCCGTGGTTTAGGATGAAATATGATGCAGCTGTTGGTTCGATCAATTGTTCTCCTCTGTCTAATTATGCATTGGTAAGTCAGCTTGAGTTAAAATCTTTTTCTTCTTCTTCCATCGATAATGATTTAAAGATTTCTGTTGATATAGATGACAATAAGCGTTTAATCAAAGAATTTAAGATGTTTCTTAAAAAGAAATAGAGATAATTTCACTTTACTACCCTGAACTTTAGGTCTAAAATCAGTTTGATACCTCATCTTTTTTTTTATCAGTTTCATACCTAAACTTTCAAAATGACATCAATCTCAACCAAAATGACTAAAATAGCCATGATTAATCTTTTTACCCTCTCAGAGTTAAGAATGGCAGCGGCAACGACCGGGGGAGGAGGAGGGGCTGCCCGCGGGGCCCATTGCTGGTGGTAGGGGTGGATGCCGGTGCCGGCCATGTGGTGGATTTGGAGGTAGGGAGAGAGAGAGAGAGAGAGAGAGAGAGAGAGAGAGAGAGAGAGAGAGAGAGAGAGAGAGAGAGAGAGAGAGAGAGAGAGAGAGAGAGTAGTAGTAGTAGTAGTAGTAGTAGTAGTAGTAGTAGTAGTAGTAGTAGTAGTAGAAGGGTAAAAGATTAACCGAGGGCTTATTTTAGTCATTTTGGTTGAGATTGATGTCATTTTGAAAGTTTAGGTATGAAACTGATTAAAAAAAAAGATGAGGTATCAAACTGATTTTAGACCTAAAGTTCAGGGTAGTAAACTGAATTTTTTCCAAAGAAATAGTCTTCTACTAAACTCTCCAAATTTTCGCGTGTGGAAAAATAGGGTTCTGGAGATAGTAGCCGCGGTCAATGCTACAAAGATTGTAATTGACTCGTTCTTTTCAGTGTGAATTTTTCTTTTCAATAGGGGCTTTCAAGAGTTAAAGCCCCGGCAGTGTTTTTCCTCAAATTGAGGTTTCACTGGGTAACCAAACTGTTGTGTTCATTTTTTGTTTTCTGCTGCTAGTACGCAGGATTGAAACCACTGTTTCAATCCCGATACCCAAAAACGTCCATTCTAGTCCCTTTAAGTGGTATCAGAGCGGGTCACCAGATATAATTGGTGAGATCCGTGGTTGAGGATGAAATATGATGCAGCTGTTGGTTCGATCAATTGTTCTCCTCTGTCTAATTATGCATTGGTAAGCCAGCTTGAGGTAAAATCTTTTTCTTCTTCTTCCATCGATAATGATTTAAAGACTTCTGTTGATATAGATGAGTATAAGCGTTTAATCAAAGAATTTCAGATGTTTCTTAAAAAGAAAAAGTCTTCTACTAAACTCTCCAAATCTTCGCGTGTGGAAAAATCGAAGTATTGTGATTGTGGTGCTTTTGACCAATCTTTGTGCAAGTGTGATAACAGATGTCTTGGAGCAGAAAGTAAAGATAAGTTGAAGTCTCAGAATGACCTACAACTCAGTCTCAAAGTTTCTTCAACGAGTGCACCAAAAGAAAGAGTATTGTCGGCTGAGATTGAAGGACTAGTTTCAATCCCGAGACATACTAATTTTAAGCATAACGTTGCCTTTGCTGAAAAGTGTTCTAAAAGTTATTTGTCTGCTTATGTTGATGATTAGTAAGGCTGATGTCTCTCTTTATTTTTCCATCATCTTATAATTCAAGTGAAGCTTTTGAACATATTGAAGCCACAAGTCTTGTAGCTCTTACAACTCTATCAAATTCACGAAGTGATAATGATGATGGTCATCCTTCTGGAAGCAAGACTATTCGAAAAGAAAAGAAGAAGGTTGAGATTGATTATGTGCAGGATAAGATGAAGTCCGAAAATTGGGATATGGAGAAGGTTGAGTTGATTGATAAGATCAAAGCTCTTCAAGTTGAGGCAAAAGTTCAATCTGATTTAAATGTGTCGCTAACCCTTGAGAATGAAATATTGCAGGTTGAATTGAAAGAAGCTCACAATCTATTGAACAAGTTTGAGATCAGCTCGAAGAAAGTTTTGAAAATGATTGGACTTAGAAGAAGTCATAATTAATAATCGTGAAGGAGTTGATTTTAAAGGAGAATTATATAAACCAATGAAGTTTGTGAAAGAAAGTTGTCAGCAGGATAGCAGTGTGCTTTCAATCCCGCGTTTGAAAGTTGATGATGAAGAGTCAAAAATAGAAGCTGCACCTCAACGGTTTGTCCCACCTCATCATAAGGCTGCCCAGGTAAGTACTGATGTTCGTTTGCATGATCATCAGCCCAGGTATGAACATTTATCAAAATCTTTTTTTCCTACTTGCCATTTTTGTGGAAAATTGGGACACATTCGTCCGAAGTGTAATTTACTTCGTAGGAACATTCTAAGAAAGTGGAAGGTGTCAAAGTTAAACCCTATTGAGTTGCTTCAGTCTAAACTAAAAGAACATATGAAGTTATTGAAGAGGATTGCAGAACGTGTTTCAATCCTAAAGAAGTATAACTCGAAGCATAACCAAATTTGGGTGAAAAAGGGTAAACGTACATAGTAGCTTTTCAGGTCAGTTTGATGATTTTGATTGTTCAGAAGTGAATGATGCTACTTATTTAATGTCCCTTTGTAATTCAAATCTTGTTGTTGAATCACCTAGAAGTGGAATTGGTGTGCGCTTTAAGTATTAATGGTCTCCCTTAGTTTGATACATTTGACATGCATTCATTGTATAAATTCATGATAGTGCAAGTGTTTTTTAGTTTTCAGTTTTGTTGTTTAGTACACTTCCAGGTTATCTGAGGATCGCATGCTGGGTTTCAATCCTGAGGCTTGTGCAAGAACAAGTTGATTTGAGATTACCTCAGTAGTTGTCATGGCTTTCTCTGCATAAAGTTGATAAATTTGCAAGCAAGTTTGTCACTGTTTCGATGATTTTGTGAGTATGTGCATATTTGTTTTATCATGGTCCTCTTGGTCTCACTTTTACACAAAATCTTGCTGTGGTGGTATGAGAATTACTTGATGTTCGTATGTTGTTTTTGTCTGTTAGCTCCAAAGAAAGAAAAGAGTATATGATGTGAGTATATGGAGCTAGGCCAGATTATTCTCAAAGTAACCATGCCTTGGTCGTGGCGAACGATATGAGGTTATAAGGGAGAAACGAGAATGGTTTGTCCACCCCGGAGAGTATTTGAAGATAGGCCAGACTATTTCCAAAGCAAACATGCCTTGGTTGTGATGAACGATATAAAGTATTGGGTGAGAAACGGGAATGACTTGGTCACCATGGAGACTCATAGACTTTGACTCGAGTAAATGTCCTTAGGGATGTCCTTGTTACATCTAGTACCCTAAATCCAACTGGCTTGGGAGCTACTGGCATTCTACTCGTTACATGGGTCACAAAGTCAATTCAAGGATACAATTGTGAAATGTGTATGCGAATAAAGGGAGTTAGAGCAAGTCCAACAGATTCCCTGATTTCTTTAATTTTCTTTATTTTGGGGACTATAGGGTCATTTTTCACTCCAACAACTTCCCTATCTTATTCCCTAAAATAAGGAAAGAGATGAAAGAGATGAAAGAGAAACTTTGCTTCCCTATATTTACAGATTCCCTAAAAATATTTAGGGAAAGAAGAATTGAATGTTGCACATTCTTCAAGGCTCAAAGATAAGAAAGAAAACATAATTTATTCTAAAAAATATATTTTTATATTTTTGTACTTATTATTATATTGTAATAAATGAGGATTGTTCTTGTAATAAATATTTGAATCCTTAAAATGGGGAAACTATTGGATTTGGTATACAAAATTTGTAGAGATTTTGAGTTTTGCTTCCTTATTATGTAGAAAATATAAGGAAGCTGTTGAACTTGCTCTTATAAGGGATGTGGAAGTGTGAAGGTATAAGGATAGTTGGCAATCCTTTTATCCTGCAAAACACTTTGAGATAATGTTATCTGATCAAGAACAAGTGGCGCTAATATCCCTTATGGTTTCAGGTAAAACATGCATCTGCATATCACTGTTTTTCACAGAGGTTAGCAGCTTCGCTTGCTATCCTAGTACTGAGTCTTCTGCTGTCCTGAGTTTCAAAGTCTGTTATATTAGTTTAATAAGTCTTTCAAATTCAAATGGACAACTGAGTTTGTGGGAAGTGCCTTAGCGCTCAAACCAGTCAAAGGGTTGAGATCTTTTGTTATGCCAACCCGTGACCAAATGGTTTGATGCTCAAGGCTCCAGCTGGGATTTCATGATACGTTATCCTATGTATAGCTGGTCCCTGTGTGATTCAAAGACCAGTCGCTATCGGCTGTGTCAAGGTCCACTAATGGACTGAGTAAGAGGGTTTGAAACCTCTTTTCTCCCTGTTTTGAATCATTCATGTTTTAGGAAAGGGTTATTTGTCTTATTGAGATTGCTTATGTCATCTCTGTGTTTGGACACATCACTTTCAGTATGGGAGCCAAAACACTTCTGTCCAAACCTTTCTGAAACATGTTGAGGTCAGCTTGCATCATCTTTGATGCCTTGTTGGCCTATATATATCTATAGCTTTGGCTTTGCTCAATGGTTGTGGAAACTGCCTTATTGTCGTTTTCTTTGTTGAGTCTAGTTTTTAGTCTTGC
>NC_020495.1:20989689-20992118 GCF_000184155.1 Fragaria vesca subsp. vesca
GTAAGAAGTTACTTCAACTTGGTGGAAGTTTTTTTGTCTCTCAAGAGTTAGAGACACGCAGTTTTTTCTCCCTGCATTCAGGGTTTCTGCGNGTAAAAAAACATCCTTATGTTGTTTCTTTATTTGCTGCAATTTACTTTCTGCAAACTCGTATCCTGTGATTCTGGGATAGCACAAGTCATTGCTATCCTCGGATACAAAAGACAACGAAAATTTCAAAAAGGCCTATTCAACCCCCCCCCCCCCCTCTAGGACCTTTAAGTGGTACCAGAGCAGTTCCTAGCCTTTGCTAGTAAGATCCTCGGGTTTTAAAATAGGTGATAGAGGCACCTCTGTGAACTATCCTCCACTGTTTGAGGGAAGGAACTTTTCACAATGGAAAATCATGATGACCGCATTCTTTATTTCCCAAGATGATGGGAAACAATGGATGATGGTTGAGGATGGCTGGTCAGCCCCAGAACGGACCTCGATCCAGGCAGGTGCATACCGAAGCCTAGATTTGAGTGGACCGATTCAGAAAAAATTGCTGCTCGGATGAATATCAAAACTCTCAACAGTTTGTACTCGGCTCTTTCTGAGGGGGAGCGCAAACGAATCATTACCTATATCTCAGCCAAACAGGCTTGGGAAGTGTTGCTAACAACCTACGAAGGTAATGAGCAAGTGAGAGAACAGATGCTCCAAGATCTTTTGTTAGATTTTGATGAGCTGAAAATGTCCGAAAGTGAGTCAATAGATGAGTTTTATAGTCGAATTTTGAACATAACAAATCAGTGTGCTGGTCTTGATTCTCCTCTAGAACAATCTAGGATTGTCAGAAAGTTACTTAGAGGTCTTCCTCCTAGTTTTGAGAATAAGAGAGTAGCCATACAGGAATCCAAGGATTTGAGAGCCTATTCTTTAGAAGAGCTAGTAGGAAACCTGAAAACCTGAAAACCTATGAAGCCCATAAGAAGGGTTTGATGAAAGAAAAATCCATTGCCCTCTCCTCTGTCAAGGAAACTGAGTCAAGTTTACAGATTAAAATTCCTGAGGACGTCGAATACAGTCTAGAAGAGTGTGCCCTCCTCACAAAACAGTTTGAAAATTTTCTCAAGAAAAGAAGGAAACCGTTCTCCTCGAACCGAGGTTTTGGGAAACCTAGATTTGGTGAGACATCACAAGATAGAGGTCATGACCGATATCCTAGGAATCCTCGTGTTGAGTCCTCTCAGGATAGAGGACAAGATAGAAATCCTAAGGGTAAGAGTTCCCAAAGAAGCGATGTGTGTTTTGAGTGTAAGGGTGTGGGACATAGAGCTGTTGACTGTGCAAATAGGAGGATTCGCCTTCAGAAGGCTCTTGCCGTCACGTATAGTGACAGTGAAGAGGATCCCTTGTCTGATCAAGAGGAGGACACTGTGGCTTTCATAGCTCGGGTTGTCCCTGATCCCTCTTTGGATCATGGTAAAGATCTAGTTGCCTTCATTGCCACGATATCTCAGATCGAGACTCTGGAGGATGATGAAGATGATGATGGAATGCAAAAGTTCACTGAACTTGTCAACGCATCAAAGTCCATGTTATCTAAGATAGATATCCTGACTAAAGATCTTGCAAAGTGTGAAAAAGAGAAAGCAAGGATACAAGCTGAATTGCTGTCCCAGCAAAAAGTGTGGAGAGCCGAAAAGCTGAGTCTAGAAAGTTCTCTTAGCGGTCTTAGGGCTGATAAGCTAGCACTTGAAGTTTCTCTCAAGGAATCTCAGCAACAGTTTGCTAAATTTTCAATAGGGTCTGAAAAATTGACCAAGATGTGTGGAATGGGTAGACCAGATAAGAACAAACAGGGTTTAGGGTTTAGAACTGGCGAGAACTCTAAGAATAGTGGAACTGTGTTTGTCAAAAGTAAAGTTCCTGATGATAAAATAGTAACTAACAAGGTTGAGTCTCCAAAAAGATTCAAACCTACCTGTCATCACTGTGATGTTCCTGGTCACATCCGATCTTTTTGTAGGAAACTCCAAAACAGCCAGGCATACCCTAGGAGAAACCAAGAGTCTACCAGTTTTCAGAGCAATAAGTCGGTTGCAAGTTTCTTCACATCTTTTCAAGCCACTCTAGAAAAGTCTCTACAGGAATTTTCTAGGATAGCTAAGGGTCTTTCTGTCCCTGTAGCTAGAGAACCAAATAAGAGCTTAGCTTGGGTTAAGAAGAAGGAGTCCAGACCTCATGTTCTCAAGCCTCCACACACAGATTCATAGTCTTTTGATGAGTGTGACAGTAATCCTGATGAGGAAAACATTGTCTGTTTCTTGTCACGTGTCTGGACAAATCTAAGGCCTGTTAAGGAGTCTAGAACAGTAGCAGTGTGCCGCGTAGCTCTTACAGCTCTCACAACGCGTTGCGCTGATTCCTGGTATATAGACAGTGGTGCTTCAAGGCACATG
>NC_020495.1:20992138-20994204 GCF_000184155.1 Fragaria vesca subsp. vesca
AAAAAAAATAGAGACCACTGGGACTTGTCACTATCACAAACCTATGTGATTTGCTTTTGTTTGATCAAGGTTTGTTTGTTTGTTATGATATGTCAGCTTGTGAGTCTATGCTTAAACTGACTTCAAAAACCAAGGATGCAAATTGAATGGTCATTTTCCTTAAGCTTGTTTGTGCAGTCCTTTTCTCTAAAGAGTATTCCTCAGAAACAAACGATTTTTTGCTTTTTCATATGCACACTCTTAGGGGGAGTATAGGCTTGAGTAGTTTTATTATTGGTTTCTGTTTTGTTTGCATGTGCTTTCGTGGTTATTTCCATGGGTTTTCATTGGTCACTCTGAACGGTGGTGTTTTGTTCACGTCTCAAAGCATCATTGCATGGTCTTGGATATTTAATTATTATAGCCGTTTTGAGCAGTTGGGATTAGTGGGCTTGACAGTTTTCGAGACACTCTGATCGTGTCCAACGCTTCCGCTCTCACTCTCTCTTTCTTAAAACCTGTCTTTCTCTCTTCTCTTTTCTTTCCGAAACCCACTCTTCTTCTTCTCATCTCCTTCTCTGTTCTGTTTTCTCTCAATCCAAAGCTCTCTCAGCCAAAAAAGTCGAACAAGCCTGTTGGGCCAAATTTTGTCAATCTTGGGGAGGAACCCACCATGCAGGAACCCCTAAACCTGCTTCCCATCCAGGCTGAAGTGCCTATCTCTGGAGGTCAATCTCTTCAGCTTACTGCTACCCCTGCGGTCCCTCCATAGCAGACAAGCTTGAAGCTCTAAGAGACCCAGTTTCTCCTCCCACTCTAGGTAAGAGGCCTCGCTCTCCCTCCGGTGACAAACCGGTCAAGGTCGCTAAGCCATCTCTATCCGGTGGTGGTGGACCATCTGTGGCAGTTCCTTTCCCTTCACCCTCTCCGGTTAGGTCTCCAATTAGATCTCCCTCTCCTTCTTCTGAGGGTGTATGGACCGAGGTACCTGTCCCAGCCCTTGAACCCAAATCCAAGCGGTGCACCTCCAACCGTAGGGTTACCAGATCATCCTCTGCTCCTCAGGCGCCCTCTGCACCAACTGGTGCTCCAACTCCGGTTGAGACCTCCTCGGAGGTCCCTGCTTCTAGGTCTCCGGTGTCTAGGCGACCTCCTCCCTCCAAGGCTCCTGCCAAGCCCTCCTCCAGTGCTAAGCCCTCTCGTTCTGGTCCTTGGAACTCGGTTGACAAAGGCAAGGGTCCCATGGATGGCACCAGGCCTCCACAGTCCACCATGCCTCCCAAGAAGAGATCTGCTGAGGTATACCACTCCTCTGTTCCTCCTCTTTCTCACTTTCAATCTGAGGAGAGTCGAGATTATTTCTGTACTTCTATTGTTACTAAGAGAATAGTGTTTGAGAGACATATCGCTTTTGATTCTCTGCATCCTGAAGTTAAGAAATTAGCTATTCACTGGGGTTGGGATCAAGTTCTGACATCCTTCCATAGGGTCAATAGGACTTGGGTTCAAGAATTTTATGCCAATTTCCCTCATAATGCACCTGAAAAGGTGAAAATTTAATCTCAGCGCCCCATTGTTGTCAAGGTTAGGGGTAAGGATGTTGACATTTCTCCTCCTAGGATTCGATCTAGCCTGTCTCTCCCTGCCACAGAGCCCAACTCAATCAAACTGGTTTTGGATTACATCAAATCTGTCTCTTTTCTTGAGCTAGGAGGAGCACTTTATCAGTCCACTTTTCCTCAGCCAGAGCTCACTGCTTCTCATCTTTCCAGTCAATTCATGTCTGAGTTGTGCAAGCTTTTAGGCTTCGTGGTTCGCTCTCTTTTGACTCCCACCTCCAACACAGGCAAAATCACTCACCAACAGGCTGCCTTGATTAAATATCTGATTTCTAGCCCTTCCAAGCCTCGTTTTCCTGCTGAGTATTTCATTTACAAAGCCATCAGGGGTGCGGGCACATCTCTTCGTGAGAATAGCTCTCTTGTCTTCCCTGCTGTCATCACCAAACTATGTTTGGATGCTGGTGTACATGTTCTTGATACTGATGTCATGGCTACTGAGAATGAGGCTGCTCCGGTCGACAAGTT
>NC_020495.1:20994254-20995305 GCF_000184155.1 Fragaria vesca subsp. vesca
AAAATTGTACCTCCCTCTCTACTGCTCAAGCTGAGTATGTAGCAGCTGGTAGTTGTTGCACACAACTCATGTGGATGAAACAGATGCTTGCAGATTATGGTTTCCAGCAAGGTACGTTATCTCTATTCTGTGATAATACCTCTACCATAAACATCTCAAAGAATCCAGTGTTGCATTCTAGGACCAAGCATATAGAGATAAGATATCACTTCATTCGTGGCTTGGTTGAAGAGAAACTGCTTGAGCTTACTTTCATTCCAACTGAAAAGCAATTAGCTGATTTGTTCACTAAACCACCTGACAATGCTAGGCATTTGAGTTTGTGCAAGGCTATAGGATTGTGTGACAACAAGTAAACACTTCCCCTGCTAGTGTGTGTGTTTTGTTGGTGTATATATGTTCTAATTTCTTTTTGGAAAAAAAATGTGTTTTTTGTTTTCAGTTCCTCTTTACAGGTTCAGGAATAGAGGACCTTCTTGGTATCCTTAGTCAGTTTCTGAACTTGACCTAGGTGACTAATTGTACTTTCTTTCCTTGTTTCAGTCTTACTCTTCACATAGGTGTGTGTACATGTTCAGATAGTGTCGTATGTGGTCTGACCTTTATTACAAATCTGCAGTATTCTTATGTGCATTATTACTGATCACTTTGGTTGCACTAAAGCTTGGGCTATATACTTGAGATAAGAGTTCATACTAA
Organism: Fragaria vesca subsp. vesca; assembly: GCF_000184155.1. Lineage (NCBI taxonomy): Eukaryota > Viridiplantae > Streptophyta > Magnoliopsida > Rosales > Rosaceae > Fragaria > Fragaria vesca. The sequence goes on from NC_020495.1 coordinate 20,994,954, forward strand.
GGGGGAGTTTGTTTTCCAAACTAATCTCAAAGTAAACATTCCTTGGTTGTGGTGAACAATTTAAGGGTGAGCAGAAACGAGGTTGGTTTGAAGATTGAGGTTCACAGAACTCAATGATCTAGGCTAATCTCAAAGTACACATTCCTTGGTCGTGATGAACGATATAAGGGTGGGAAGAAACGAGATTGGTTTAGAATTAGGACGTTCTGGTTAGAACAAAGTTGAAAAATTTGATTGACAATCACAAATGACTTCTTGAATCAGCTAGTCCTCCACTTGTCTTGTTATGCAGTGGGGATTTCTGAGATGCATTCTATCCTTCGATGGGTTCGGATGATGTGTCCATATGAGT
>NC_020495.1:21001692-21017516 GCF_000184155.1 Fragaria vesca subsp. vesca
CCCTCCCCCCCCCCCCCCCCCCTACGGACCTTTAAAGTGTGTAATGTCCACACTAGGAGATATAAGGGGTTATAATGTTCTGTTTTGAATTGATATTTTCTAAACATTTGTGTTGTTTCTCACCCCATAGCACTGATTGTTCACCTTGTACACACCAGACACATGATGGATCAAACCTTGTCATATTCTTATAGGATTGTCTTAAACAGGTCATTCGTGAAAGTTGATTTGTTGATTTTATGGAGATAAAGCTATGTCTTATACTTCGGTTAAAATGTTTTGCCTCTTCCTTGCAAAAAGTCATGAGTTGTTTCCTAGCTGCATGTGTGTGCATTGATTTTTCAATCATATGTATTTATGTTATCTCATGCATCATTTGAGGGGGAGAGCTTTTTTCTGTATTGTGAATTATATCTTAGGGAGAGTATTAATACTTGGACCATATTTCCTTGGGTGATTCACCTTTGTCATTCCTAGACAAAAAAAGGGAGAGATTGTGTTTAGGGGGAGAATAGAGTTGATTATACTTCTACATTGCTATTTCGAATATGCTCTGATCATGTGTGATTTTGATATTCTTATGATTATCTATTTCTCTTATTTTTCACTTGGTTATTTGCTGAAAGTGTTTCAAGTAATGTGATTCGATGTGGAAGCAAGATGTCACTACCATTATTGTTGAGCGCAAGGTTGCATATAGTATGATTATCTGTGTTAACATGTGTTAACAATGTGTTAACAAGTGTTTTGTATAGGAATGCCAAAAGAAGAGATTGTTAGTATGACAAGTATTGTCATTCCTATACAAAACAAATAAACATTGATTGAGAAAGATTATTGGAATTTATTGTTACCTAGTTTGATATCTAGTTTGATATCTGATTTGCTTTTTAAACTGACATGTGAAAGGAAGGAAACCTAATATGATTACGTTTTATGTCTATTGGTGCGTGAAAGGAATGAAACTTAATTTGATTAGATTTTATATTCCTTTAATTAGCAGATTTGATATTATTTGATATATGAGATATATTTGATTGATTTGATGATTGTGCAGTTTAAAAGATTTTCTTTTAAGAAGCCAAATGGGTTTATGGCGTTGATGATGAGAAGATGTCTTGCACAAGAGTTTTGGATGTCTATAAAGGAGACCTAGCAGCGTGTTTGAAGACTACCTTTTGATGCATATTTCCGCTGCAAATTATATTAATAGAAAAAGGTCAAAGTTCAACTATTCCTTGTTGAGTTGAACTTCTTGTTTATGTGATTGAAGGATCAAGGATGTGGTTAGTTCCTTGGAGATTGAAAAAGAAGATTACTTGAAGAAGAAAAGTGCTTCAAACATATTTGCTAGGGTTCTAGACTTCTAGAGATAGTAGCCGCGATCAATTCTACAGAGTTTGTAATTGACTCGTTCTTTTCATAGTGAATTTTTTTTTGTCAATAGGGCTTTCAAGAGTTAAAGCCTCGGCAGTGTTTTTTCACTGGGTAAACAAACAGTTATGTTTGTTTTTTATTTTTTCTGCTAGTACGCAGGATTGAAAACACTATTTCAATCCCGATACCCAAAAACGTCCATCCTAGTCCATTTAGTACATACATGTATGTGATACTCATTTACATGACAACAATTTTGTTGTCGATGGGTTAAATTGAGTCATAGCTTCAGTAATTTAGTTCTATTAGTGGTACAACCCGTCAATATTCATATATCTTGAGTCTCCCACTACAGGTGGGAGCTGCCACTTTTGTTTTTAGCCTAGTCTTCCTCCTGTCCTTAATTTACAGGAAGCACGACATACCTGATATTCCATGCATGCAGAGACGTTAGTATTTCTGCTCCAATTCCAAAATGTTCCTTATTTTAGTAATTACTGTATAGTCTGTATTACTTGTAAATATAGAGCAAATACTCATTTCTCCTTAAAACAGATACATGTTCAAATATGGAGAATGTGTTAAAAGAGCTTAGACTTTGCTCTAAGCACTCTTACTAATCCCTTCAATGTACATTGATTGGTTACTCAGATCAATTGCACCAACTTTTTTTGAAATCATGCAGTGTCCCCTTCATATATTCCTCTCCTTATTTTGGCAATTACTGTATTATAAATATAAAGAAAATACTCAATTGCAGCAAATTTTTGTTCAAATATGGAGAATGTGTTGAGAGTTTAGACTTTGCTCGAAGCAGTACTCTTACTATTCCCTTCAAGATTGATCGGTTACTCAATTGCAGCAATTTTTTGAAATCTTGCAATGTCCCCCTTCATCATTGATTGAATATACTCTGTCCAGTCTAGCTAAATGTCCTTTTACACCAAGGATATATTGAACTAAAAATTGTTCAGTTTATAGATATTTATGAGTAGATCATTTCTCCAAATATTCAGCTATATTGAAAATTGTTAAGGCATTCATAAGTGTGATTTATCAATTATAAACTTGAACGGTTCATATTTGACATATTTGGTTTGTCCATTAATTTGATCTAGTTTATTATTTTAACGAACACCAATTTGGCTGAAAATTTGTAGAAATGATCTAACCTAAAAACTGAACGGATGAGATGTCAAAATGTAATAGAAAATTAGATATTTTAAACCATAAACCGAAAAGTCTTCACCAAGTCCTCAACTTAAGGGTCGTCACTAGAAGGACTCCTTATCGACAAATTCATCTCTTTATATTCTGGTATAGTTTCTACCGATAGGGATTGATCTGTTTGGTTCATTTGAACAAATGTCCATATGCTCGGTCCCTCCAGTTTGTGAAAGAATGCCAGGACAAAGAGACTTCAGGTATGTAATGCAATGGAAGTTATACTGAGCTGGTATTGACGTGCACTGATGCAAAATGACTAGTGTAGTTAGAGGAAAGCGCAATGTATGATTGAAAATAGATTGAATACGGAGCTTGGTTTATATACTGATGAGAAACACATAAGCACTTAAGCAGCATACAAAGTACAGCAACAAACTTTACACAATGAACAAAAGAAGTATAGCAACAAAATTGTTAACGAACTAAGATTCTTTTGAATGTTTGCTGGAGTTGTCTGAATAAAATATGGATGTTACAGCAATCAAGATGGCTGAAATCAAGGCAGCAATAAAAGTACCGAGGGAAACCATTCGAGCATGCACCTTCATCCCAGAAGGTATGTTCCAGACAATTGTACCTGATGTAGAATCAGAACCATCAATATCTGGTATTCTATATAAACAGCTTACATTATGTGATAGTCCCTCAACATTGCAGAGCATGACAAAATCAGGTGTACCAAATTTGACTTCCCAGTAGCCACTTTCATCTAGAGGCTGCACCCAGAAAAGAACAGTAGAGTAAATCAACTTAGCAGGTTTTTCAAAAGGCAAAAATGCTGATATTGTACAATATATAGTCCAGAGCACAAAAGAAGATCCACTCAGTTAGATCTACACATTTTTATTATTCAAACTCCGCCTTCATACTGAAAAAATTCTTCTTACTACTCTAAATGCATGCTGTAGTTCATAGTAATCTTCTTTTAAAATATACTTGGCTAAAAGTTCCTACTCTGAGACCATGTATGTGTAATGCCAAATGAAGAACCTAGTTCAGTAGTATGAGTAACCAAAATAAGCCAAATACAGTTACAGTTTCATTGGTATTCTTCACTTACTGGATATCGTGCATGTAGGGGAATCTCTATATTGATGTTTGACTCTTTACTCTGACCCAACAAGAGATCATGACCAACATCCATGTGAACCTCGACAGCAGAACGATTGGACAGAAAAGAAGGCAATTCTAAATTTGTATCTCCAAAAACAGCTATATTGCTGTACACTGCATTAATGATAAAAAAAGGTCCAATTACCAAGAAATAAAATCAGTGTCATATGCTTATAGAACAACAGGTTATGGTACTATCTAAGATGAAAAGAATTACCACCACGCTGAAGGAGATGTTGAAGCTCAAATGGATCGGCAAATACCCCAGATGGTAGTCTCTCAATGACTATAACCTCACAGTGGTGAGAAGGAAGCTCAAATATGAATTCTTGTTCAATCTTAAGTCTAATGGATGAGGTAAGATGACGATGAGAACCATTCCCTATCAGATTGCGATGCAAAATGGAGAGTCTCAAAGCGAGGCTCGGATTATGTGGCATCACCTCACACAAACCAATAGGAAGTTCTTTTGCTATAAAATCTTGGAAACTTGAATCTAGTAGGTCTTCATACTTTTCATAGTACGACTGCAACACCAACTTCTTGGAACTACAACTAATGCTCAAGTCACTATCATTAGAGTTTGGATCACACCTTTTTACCTGAAAATGAAGGTTATCTGTAAGAGATCAAAGTCTAAATGTAATCATGAAGAGGGAAAAGGAAAGTCAGTAAACATCATAGTATTTACATTTTATCAACATGGATACAACTATGTAATGACTAAAAAACATGAAAAAAAAAAAGACAAGTATATTAGAAAGAGAGAGAAACAAATTGCTATTTAGGTAGCTACAAAAGGTATTTTCTACTAAAAGTGAAGATAATTATTCATCTCCAGAAAGTTCTAAAGTGATATCACATTATAACTCAATAAACTTGTTAGAAACAATTACAATCTATACTAATTAGGGGTAACTGCATTGTGAATGTTGATAAATTAATCAAAGCACCATTACTCATGACATCTTGGAGTTCCAGATTGTGAACTCTATTGTTGTTAATGTCACAATACATGCTCTCATCCTATAACTATTTGGAAAGTAAGTTTCTCTTCTCAGACAAATCTGGCATGTCCAAAATCATCAGAATGTGAAATATAACTGTTCATTAAATGTGTCATAAACTCATAATTCACTGTGTAACAACATCATATCATAGATCTGGCAAGAGCTCATTCCTTTTGTTTCAGATATATCACTGATGATGCAACTTAACAACAATATAGATTCATCCAAACTATGTTTTAGTAACACATGTAAGTATCTGGTATTACTATACACTAATAACCTGATAGAAATTGTTGGCTTTAGACAATGGAGAAGTAATTTGTCAAGCAAGTGTAAAGGTGTTTCTAGGACTTGGATCCAGCAGGATTCATAATCCTGATAGTTAAAACAAACATGATTCGTTTGCAAGATTTCAACTTTAAAACCAGAGTCCCCCAGTCTCTAGAAAATTTTTTGATGATGAAGCCTAAGAAACTCCAAGGTAAGAGAACCTAACCTCACCTTTTCAAATTAATGGCTCAAAATATAGTAAGTCAACTGCAGATTGCAGAGGAACATGCAATAATAATAAAGAAAATGGAGCAGAAGACAGTGAAGATTACGTGCCACTGGGCTGGTCTGCTTTGAAAAGTTCCTAAGAAAAACATACACATACTTATTACCAAGAAAAGACACAAGGATACCTATTTAAGTCCCAAATATGACTGATAACTGAGCATCCCAACCCGAAAAACCAATGATGTTCACCCCCTTAGTCCAAATCTTTGTTCAAGACGCTCATCACAACCACTGATCCACTATACCTCTATTAGAAACCAATGGGATACATCACAATCAAGAACCTTCCTATACAGGAGTGCCGAACCCAAATTTACAGGCCATATACATTCATTTTAGACAACATAATTTTCAGTGAAATATCAGTTGCAACCATAGAGCAAGTAAATGGAAACAATTGCAATGCAACAATGTCATATATATTGGAAAAAAACTCCACAAGAATAGAGCACTAACCTCATTTGAAACTGCAGAAGAACCAATGCAAAACCCAATGCCACAAAAGAATACCAACAAAACTCCCACTAACAAGAAATTGCACAACCCAACGGGTCTCCTCAGACTTTCCATAACAACAAGTTCCTGAAACAGAGCATTACTCTTAATAAACAAAAGAACCCATGAAACTACAACAATCCTCAATCCCAAAACTAGGGACATTTGCATCAGAACCAATCATACCATACATGTAATTTCTGGGTTTTAAGGGTGTACGCAAAATATAGAAACAAAAAATGAAATTGCAGAAGATGTAATCACTAACCTGAATCTCCAATAGCTATCTATGTAGATCTTCTTGCTCTGTTTCAGAGAGTGTTTCAGAGAGAGAAGCCATGAAATTCTTAACCTGGGTTGGTTCACAAATATATAAAGCTCCACCACTTACACGTGTCAGCTCTTTGAGGGTGGAACTGTAATTTTAAAAACTCATACTTTGGAAAAACCCAAAAAAGTTTAAAACTTTGAGAGCAAAAAGAGCCAAAATTGAAAACCCTAAATTGGAATTGGGGATTTTGTTTACTTTGTGGTGAATTTTCCGGCAGAAATTAGGAATGAGTAGTTCGTCGCCGGCGCATTCTTCGATATCGACGACGGCAATTGCCGGAGAAAGAAATGGAGGCAGCAATGGTAGTGGTGCTGCTGCTTTGTCCACAGACGATTTCTACTTCCCAACTGATCTCATTTCGATTCAGGATCGAAAAGACGAGGCAATGCTTGGTTTGTCAATAACCCTCTTCTTTTTTATGCTTCAGTCTCAATTTTTTGTTTGTTTTGCTCACTAGTTTGCCAATTTGGTTTAGTATTTGGTGTTGGAAATATTGGTATGATGTTTATATATAACAGTTAGCGAAGAATAGCCAACTGGGTGCTTTGTTTGGGGTCAATCACACTAGTTGAGACTATATTTGGTTCAAGTAATGCTTTGGACATGTGTTTTCCCATTTGTAATGTTAGACAGGACTGTTCAGTTTGTTGCAGTTTCAGAAAAGATTATAAGGGATGATGGTATATGTTAAATTCAGTTGTATACCTTCTACTCGATCATCAAGATAAGCTTTAATTATCATGCACGTTAAGACTTCACTTACAATAATAATAGGAAAGGTGACAGGGGATGACCTTGTCGGATGCGTAGAAAGGATTTTCCGGGTCTTCCATTCAGTGGAACTGAAAATGAGACAATCTTTGACCACAGCATGTGAGCATGATCAAACTCTCTTCAGCATAATGGCCCCAAGAAAGTGCCATTCAATTCTGCCGTATGCTCTATTCACATCCACCTTCTCACCCATATCATACTCATAAGTCATTACCAGACTTCTCAATTTTAGGAAATGATGCACCCCATGAGAAACAACTATGTTAAGTTGAATCTGTCTGCTTCGTAGTTGCTTGATTAAATGAAATAGTGGAGGTAGTAAAGGTTTGACCCTGTGTTCTAGTACTTTAGAGAAAACCTTGTCTGAAAATTTGCACAGACTGATTGGTGGAAATTGAGAAATGACCTTAGGACTAGCAGCTTTAGGAATGAGGAGAATGTGTGTTTTGTTACTACACAGCTTCGTTCACTTCATCCATAGTAATAGGTTTCAACAAATCACAGTTTCTGATGTCACCACTCACCACCCTTCCACACAACAATACCCCTCATCACAGTCTATAGGGCCATCAGTAGAGATTCAATTTGTAAAGTAGTCATTAAATTCGAATGCAACATGATTGAAATCATCAGGCCAGACTAGACTAAAAAGGAACAAGAGGAGAGAACTTTGATTTTTTTTTTTTTTCCCCAATACCCCTCGCTCTTTTTAATCATCTTCGCATCAGTTCTCTTTCTTCTTTGACTCTAGTACTGACGTGAAAGAACTCTAACTTCTTATGCCCAGCCTGTATCCACCTCACTCTGGCCTTTGATGCCACTGAATTTCCTCCCTGGTCCAGAGCTCATCAAGTTGATGAACAATGCATCCATCCTGTCAGAATGTTTCTTATAAAATCCTTGATTATAAAGAGAAACAAATTCACTCTAGAGATTCAAGTTGGTTCTTCGAGATTCCAAACTTTTTTTACTCCGTTCCATAAGCCCCTCTTTGCAGGAGTTCAGCTTCTTTCTCCATTAAGTTCATAACCTCCAGAAGTATACTTAGTTACTTACCCCTCTTTGAGACCACTTTAGAGTGTTATGGAGCCCTTCTTTGTTTCTCCTCAGCATAAATAATTTGGGGAAGTTAACATCCTTTGGAAAATAAGACATAGTCACAGGAAAATGATCCAATTCCACATTAGGATGATGCAGAATTATGTACCATGCTATAAACCAGACCACTCTATATTCATTAGCCCACTGTCTAGTCTCTCTTGTAACATTCCACCATCATTGGATTTCCATGTCCAAGTGAAATGACTGTATATTACTTACATGTCCTTAATATTTTGGTAATAGTGTGTCTAGGGGTCAGTCTACAGTTGTGGAGCTTAAGAAGCCTGACTGCTTTTAATTATTCTTTGTTTAGTGTCAGAAATGGAGAATTTAAAATTTGGTCTTTCCTGAAAAATAAACTCTAGTAGGCCAAGCAGCTATTAAGATCCTATTTAGATTTCGGAATTAATGAATCAGTAACGGGTTCCCTTTTCCTTATGCTTGCTTGGTTATCAATGCATAATACATTCATATGTGAAATGAGGTTTACTTTCTCAATTGCAGTTTTAAAGGCCAATCTCATGGCTGCACTTAATAAGGAGGTTAAATCGCTCGATGAAGATAGCTGGATGTTTGAAGGGCCACGGTCTCGTATCAACCTAATATCCAGACAAGGTTAGCCCACGAATTCCCTTGGTTGAGGTTTGCTATTACCTTATCCTGTGTGCCTTTTGGTTTTCTGTCATAGAGTAACTAAGCAAACAATACTAAAACAATAGGATGCCCTTAGTTTTATGGTATTTGGAGCATTTACTTCCTGTCATGAATGTTGTTGCTAAAGTATCTTTTCAGCACATTTGCTTCAAGTTCGTAAACTTCTTATGGTCAATATTGGGGACATCCCAGCACTGTTGTAGGTAATATCTCAAAACATAGTAAAAATTATGGAGGGGTTGACATTTCTGGTAGACATCTGGTCTAAAGCATTCGAAAATTCAAAGAAAAGTTTAAATGCAACATATATGGAGAAATTTCTTGCTCCCAGCCAAATTTGGGTTCTATATGTAGCAAATAATTTAGACCTCATAAGAAATTAAAACTGGTAGCAACATAAATGCTGTGAAGTGCAATAAGGTGCTTGGAGTTGCGTGTACGAACCTCCACCTGCCATTGTTGGAATTGCATCTGTGGCATTTTTGTTCATTACTCAACCACTGGACCTGGTCATCTTAAATGAATTACTTGATCAAATCAAAAGGGTATCCAAAATCTGAACCAATCTGGTCAGTTTGATCACATTATTTAAACACTCCTTGTCTGCCGAATTTAAGAATCTGCATAAGCTGCATTTAATTGTCAAGAAAATATGCTGAATCTTTGAAATAGGAACCTGGGGGACAGTAATGTGAATCGAGTAAGGTACTATACTTCTGCAGTTATCAGTGAGAACTGCTTGGCTAACGCTAGTATGATGGTTGAGAAACATGAGTCAGTATATGCAGTTATGCCTTGCATATTGTTTTTGACGGTACAAAACCTTTCCCGCTGAAGAATAGACAAGGAAAGAGAGTAAAGGATGTGATTGTTTTCATCAAACTTTACTAACAGTTCTTGACATTTAGATTCACTTATTATTAGTTGCAACTCTAGATATATGAATATTGCTAAGTCCGTTTCCTCTGTTGATGGGAGAGGAGAATGTGGGCAGAAGTTTGTTCTGTGTCCTTGTTGTTCTTTTTTTTTATATATATATATTTTTTTTTCTTGTCTGTGGTTGGCTGAAATGATAGGGTAACTATCTACAAGTTATCATTTTAGCTAGCTTAACCTCAGTGGGTTAACTTATAAAATATTCCTACTTTTCCACATGCAGGGTAAGTAATGTTTTGAATTAGCAGACATGTCTAGAAATCGTCATTGTAGCTACTAGCTACCTTAGTTTTCAAATTTTTGTACCTGCCTACATGCAGGGAAAGTAGTAAATTGAATTAGGGGACTACCTAGAAAATATTATTATAGCTAGTGAAATTATCGAATATTTTTTAGCTTTCCAGATGCGGATAAGTACTAAACTGTATTGTCTGTATTGCTACGAATATTTGTGTAGAAGAGCATTTTAGAAAATGACAATTATTTGTGTTATGACATTTGAAGTTCATATCTCTTCTTCAGGGGGTTTTCTCCAGAAGCGACTTGGAATTTCAAAGAATTGGAATTTGGCCGGACCAAGATGATTTTCAGCACCTCATAGAATTTTTTCTATCTCTTTGTTTACAACTTTACATGATGTGAGTATCTTGAACCCACGTTTTCCAATTTCTTCTTTCACTGTTTTCTTAGGAGTTGACATGTGAATCAAACAATATAAGCATCTGCAGTTTCGTCAACTTTGTCCATGAAACAATATATAAACTGTTGTATTGATCAGGATGAGTTTGAACAAACGTGCCCCAATGTTTTAGAGTGATGACTGATCATGTGATCATGATTTTTCCGGTTTGTTCTGATTTGCTCTTCTGATGGGGTTCCACCATCAGTGTTACCTATTGACAGGTTAGATAGTACAATGTTCATCTTCTGATTCTCTCTTTATTCATATTTTTAGATCAGTCACTCAAATCAGTCAATTCGTTCATATGCATATTGAAAAGGTTCTCCCAAAAGATAACATGAGCAAAACTCCTAATCATTTTGAAGAATAACTATTTCAACATTAAATCAAAAGATGTCGTATTAGTTCACCTTTTTGTTGTATTCGTTAGTTGAAAAGATTTTCTCGACCCAATTTTTTGCAACTGCATGTTCGTTTTCAGTTCAGTTATTTATGTTTTTAACTACACCCATAACCGTCTCATTGCGACTGAATTTTAACTACTACCATGGTAAATATTTCTGTTTTTAACGATCTCTGAAAGTTATATAAGTTAGCAAATATATTTCCTCACATCCATCTCTTTCGATCTCTTGCTTTTTCACAAACACCTGCATTGAATTCCACGCTTTCTCATTACAATGGAACGTAATCTCAAAGCTCCTGAAGGCTCAGACAACTCACCCCTACTACCAGTTTCAAATCACGCTAATTCAAACCCTTACGTTCAGCAGTCTAGGAAATCACATTATATTTCCAAAGTTAGAATTGTCGACATCATAGTTCTAATGGTAACATTTGGAACAATCTTGTCCTTGCCTTCTGTGTTCACCTCCATGTCCATGGCTCCCCAAACTCCAAGTTTCCAACTCGACTCTCTTTTTCTTTCTAATCTCAACATCTCAAACATAACCTTCAGGACTGATTGGGATGCGACTCTTACTATAGAGAACCCCAACTTGATCTCGACGGTTCGCCTCAATAGCATAAAGGGATCGATTTCGTACAAAGACAACTCTCTTGCAATGTACTCGATCAAACCATTGGAGTTGGGATGCATGGAGCACAGGCTGGTGCATGTGAAGATATCAACAATGACAACGAATAGATCGATTTTGGAAGAGATCAATAGACAACGAGATGAGAATGGAGCAGTGAGTTTCAACATGACAATGTTTGTTTCAGCTACATATACAAGTGGCTGGTGGGGAATCGAATATGTTGTATTGAACCCTCAGTGTTTGGATTTGAAGGTTGCATTCCTTCCTAGAGCTGGGTTCGGAAGTTGGGTAAATGGAGGGCCAATGAAATGCTCACTTCCTATATTGTGACTTATTATATCCAAGAAGATTGCCTTTTTCTATTCGTCCCAAAAATAAGAGCAAGCTAGCATTTCAACTCGAGATTACAAGAGATAGGTTGTAGAATAGTACATATGTAAGATTTCTGTCAACTAAGCACTCAACACTGATTCAGTGATTCAAGTTGTGTAAGAAATGTAGTGAGCAAAGGGGACTAAATTTCTAGCCACCACACAATCTTTTCTCTATGTTTATTTGGAGAAACAATTGAACATGGATGACATGAATTTGTTTTTCTTTTAAATAATTTAGTCGGGGTTTGGGGAAATGTAAATCATTTTTTGATTTTATTTACCCATCATTACAATTTTTATACTCATATCGTTTATACGATTTTATCATTTTTTTACCGTCTTTTTTATAAATAAATTAGCGTTGAATGGATACGACTTTAGGATTGATGTCTCGCGTTCTCAAATTATATCATTTTGATTAGGTATCTAGTCGTTCTCAAATTGTCTCGTGTTGAAAAAAAATGATAAGGTAGTTGAATGAATGTGAATGTCTCATTATTCTCCTTCTATTCTGACTATCACAGCAAGAGGTTGTTATTGACTTGACTAATACATTTGCGCCACGTAGAGTATCTCAGTAGCTGGCAGTAGCATTCCTCACATGATAACCCAGAAGAGAAGTAACATATGAACATATCCCTCTAATCTAACCCAACAGCAACAGCAACAGCAACAGCTAACACACACTCCAAGAAAGGTCGACGATCAAACCAGAATGGAGCTGCTCATTACCTTATCATGTTTTCTCATTCTTGTTTCAGTTTCTGGTAATTCCGTTCTTGCCTACAAGAACCTCACGGTGGGCGACTCCTTGGGTTGGTACGATAACCAAGTAAAGCCTGATGTTGATTACCAGAAATGGGCTGCAGCCAACAACTTCAGCTTGGGAGATTTTCTCAGTAAGCAAGCTCCTCCTTCTCTTTCTTAGAATTGCTAGTTTCTGTGAATTTTCATCTGATTAAGTCTTCGTGCTTCTAAGTAGATATGAATCAATACAAACCCTTAGCCTAGCTAGCTGCTCCTTTTCGATTCTTGTTTTGGAATAGAATCGCTTCCGATCCATTGAGTCCATTCCAATCATGAAGCTTTTGATATTTTCATCAAGTTTTTATGGGTCAGATATCTATCTAGCTTAAAGCAAAAGCAAAAGGTAGCTCTAGTTAATTAAACAATTAAGCTGAAAGAGGAAGAGTTAAGAAAAGGTCGACTATACGTGATCGAAGTTACAATCATGGAAGCTTTCATAAAATGGCATGGCCATGTGTGCTTCACATGTAGCAAACCCCCAAAACTAAAACTCCCACCGACGCCTCTAATTAAGTAGCTTTATCCCCAGGGGTATATGTCGACAGCTCATCTACCAAGGCCACCAATTATTCCTTTCTTCTATTCCTTCTAAACTTCAATCTTTTCTCCTGAATCGTTACGATTGCACCGTAAACTTACATTACATGTGTATAAAAATTTATGTACGTTTTGGACTGATTTTCTTTATGGTATATTTAGTTTAATTTTTTACTGGTATGGAATAAACTCTTACTGGCTATGCAGTTTTTAACACTGATACAAACCACTCGGTCGTTCAAACCTATAACGTGACAATTTACAAGTTGTGCGATTATGACAATGCCGAGGAGAAGGATGCAATCCAATGGTCGCAATCTGACCCGTCAAACACCGCCACACATGATGTGTCAGTGGCAGTTCCTTTGTTGAAAGAGGGCGTCACGTATTTCTTTTCCGGTGATTATGATGGCGATCAGTGCAAGAACGGGCAGCACTTCATGATAACCGTTACCCATGGGCAAGGCTTGCCTAAGAGTGGAGACGATTCCACGGCAGGACCAGCAAGCAGTCCACAATCAGGCAATGGTGACGATGAGTCGATCCCGGAGACAATTGTCCCTCATTCCAACTTCAATGATCCCAAAGAAGAGGATGATAGTGATAATGATAAAGAGACATCTGGATCCGTTTCATTTTCAATTCCTCATGTACAAGGCAATCTGATTTTCTTTTTGCTAGGTCTTGTGTACTTTTTGTGCTCATGATTTATGTCTTTCTTTCTGTTTTCGTCTGCCTTATATATTCTGCTGCTTTTAGTAACATATGAAATTATTTGAGTACATGAAATTATTTGAGTTGTAGATCCGAATTATATATATTTATTTTCTTTTTCTAGTCTTGTTGCCTAGCATCGACAGAACACGTACATCATCACCAACTGTTGTTCCAATCTCACAAGAAAAGCAAATCAAGTGGGTTTCACTGTACAAGTTAACCATGTAAATCATCAAGTACATGATGATAACCAAAGAAGAACTATTGTCTCTTCTAGGGCTCTCTTCTCCAACGTACCAAGCAACTTATTCCTCTTTTCTTGTTCGTTCTAATTTAACGGGCTTCTTAACTCATCTTCAACTATTATACGTTTACTAATTTGGAATGTGAGAGTCGTGAATGATTATTGGGTAAACATATTCATGTGTTTACTAACACTTAAAAGTAATCAAATGATTCCGGGTAAAAGTATTATTCTATTTACTGACACATGAAGAAATCAGAATTAGTGTAGATCATACTTCATTATCATAAACTTTAACTTGAATTGATAACTAAGGTGGGACAATGGGTTTAGAAATCACACCCACACCGATTTTTTCATTTTTCATTCATGTGGTCTCTGATTCATGACTTTTTCCATTCCAGTTATGTTCGCCTCATGACTTCTCTCCAATCTAAGTATGTAAAGGTGTTATTATTATTTTTTTCTTATATATAAATCTCTTTCTGAATTTTTTACATTCCTTTTTGCCGCTCCGTCAATGAAATGTTTTTTAATCAATAACCTTAAAAGAAAGGCGGTGCTATTAACACACCATTTTTCTTTATCCACACACCCCATCTATATTACATTATAATGAAGGATTGTTCTATTAACACTCCTTTTTCTCTATTCACACGTACCACATTTCATGAATAAAACATTTGAAAGGGTGTGTGTGAATAGAGAAAAAAAAAAAGTGTGTTAATAGCAACACCCTAAAAAAAATAGGACAACTTAAGAGAAATTTTGTTTCCACCTATCAATTGTGTTCTTCAAAGCTAAAGCTAGAAAAATATGTCAATTACGTGCCAGGATGGATGCCACATGTAGTAATTCTATCACTTCTTGTTATTTCAGTGTACGGCTTACCAAAGTAAGTATTGTAGGTTTCGTCATTCCCATTCTAGATAAGTATTATGCCTCTTAAACAGATGTTTTAACCCAAAGCTACTCCCAATAGAAATCACAATATATACATAATCTGAATTTTCACTTGAGGTTCTTGACGTATCTAAAAGTGTAACTTATGATAATTACATCATTAAGAAGCATTTGAATATCAATTTTCAACATTCAAATTATTTCTCTTAATGTGACGATGCTTCTTTCTTTTTGCTAAAATCTTTCATGTGTCATCAGTCATATTAGCCTTTTTTTTTTTAGTCTCGTGGAGTTGTTGAGAGTTCGTAGCTCCTTTTTACGTCCTCTTGGGTGATAGAAGTGTGGCACTTAGGTTATTACGAATTACGAGTTGGCCAAATAGTAGCCCCTGCTCTATAATTATGGATGACAATAATCCCCAACAAGACGGAGCTCCATTGGATATCCGGCATGCCCCTAATAGAGAAGATATCGAGAATTTGGGGCGAGTTTGGACGCCTAGTCACAGGTGGGGATTTAGGGACGGGGAATCCCCAATATATTTTTATTGAGGCTTGGGGCAGGAAAGTGGTATGTTGAGTATATATGACTCCGAAAATGGAGATGGTATTGTGATCTCTATCTCCAACTCGCTCCATTGTCATCCCAAACTGTATTGTCCATCTCCTATTCTTATCATTTTCTTCTTCTTTTTTGAAAGGTGTCATATCATTTTCTTCTATATATATATATAGCCTTTCTTGGCTGCGAACGTCCGCACTAATGGTTTTGGTGCGGATTTTCATTTTTGCACCACTTTTCGATCGAATATCCCCATCTTCATCGTCTAGAATCTAGATAATATTGTGTACATCATCTCTGCAAAATTTCAGCCAATTTGGTAATCGTTAAGTCCCTCAAAATTGCGTCTTTCTGTTATAAACATGAACTGTTCATGTTTGACA
>NC_020495.1:21017536-21068866 GCF_000184155.1 Fragaria vesca subsp. vesca
GTATATATATATATATATATATATATACACAATCCGGATCAGAGGAGGACGTCTGCACGCTCTTAAAGTGCGGACATTCCTCTGTTCGCTACCGTACGGCGCCGGCGAGGGCGTGCCTCCACCCCAGCAGCGTCCCCGATCACTTTGCCTCCCTAGCGAGTCCGCTGAATTCCAGTTTTCCGGCGAGATCGATTTTGTTTGAAGTTTTGGGTGATCTCGCCGGAAAACTGGAATTCAGCGGATTAGCCGGGGAGGGAAAGTGGTTGGAGACGCTGCTGGAGTCCGCTGGGGTGGAATCGCGCCTTCGCCGGCGCCGTACGGTGGCGAACGGAGAGACATCCGCACTTTAAGGACTGTGCGGACATCCTCTTTAGAACGCCTCCGTGTGTGTGTGCGTGTGTGTGTGTATATATATATATATATATATATGTGAATGAAATTCCTTCCAGACAAAATGGTTCAAAATTTTGGGAAAAGAAGAACACCGTACCTAACGTGTGTGTAAAAGAAAGAAAAGAAAAAAAGGAAAATTAAGAAGAAACTCAATCTACAAGGGGAACAAAATCAAATTATGAGCTCTTGATCAGTAGAAGCGCAACAAGTTTTATTCACAAAAGGGTGAACAAGAAGCTCATCAACTTTTGCTCTCTTCCTCCAATCCTTCTCAAGACACCTCCAAATGAAACTCCGAAACTCCGGTGAGGCCGTCTCCGGCATCTCCAGCTTCTCCCCGCCAAAGCAAATCACACACATCAACGTCGGCCAGTCCGGTTTCTGCTCCGGTCCAAGGAGTGGAAACCGGCCAACGTAGCATTGCAACAACACCAAACCGAGTGACCACACATCTCCGGCAAAACCATCTGCATTGTCACCACCCCACCTCTCTGGATCAAACCTCTCAGGACTCATGTAAGCGTACGTACCCATATACAAGTCCTCATGGCCACCCGCAACTATGTGACTCACCCCAAAATCTGCAATCTTGATCTCCCCTCTATCGTTTATGAGGAGGTTCGAGGGCTTGATGTCCCTATGCACTATCTGCATGGCATGTAGATAGTGCAGTCCTTGGAGGACACATTTTGCCACGCCAGAGATTACCTGCTCCGGTAACCTCTGACGTGCTTGCAGCACATCTTGCAGTGAGCCTCCTTCCATGTACTCCATCACAAAACACAAATCACCATGACCTTCATTGTTATTATAATCCGGACTGATCATGAACGCCCCATTGTCAAAAACCCCGTGACATCTTATTACGTAGGGCGAGTCGACCAGTTGGAGGATCTCCGCCTCAAGCGCGGCCTGTTGAAGGATACCGGTGGCGGCATTGTTGTTAAACCGGAGGACTTTCAAGGCGTAAATGCATGAGCTTTTATTGTGACGTACTTTGTAGACAGTGCTGCCATTATCCCCGTGGCCAAGAACCGAAACTTTCTCGAGATCAGAGAGGTTTTCAATAATGCCTGGAGAGTCAGGATTGGAGGCTGGGGACAGTGCCGGGAAGAAGCTCCGGTGGGTGAAGTCAGCTGCTGCAGTACTCATTGGTGGTGGCGGTGGAGACAGCCTTAGTGCTTGTTGATGCCTTCTCTCTCTCACTAATGTCATTTGCACACTAACTACTCTTTCTTATCAAGATCTGTTGTTTCTCTTTTGATCCTAATCATCCTATGCTCTACTTAAATTTGTGAAAACATAACTATGTAAATTCTAAGAAATTAAAACAGAACTAGTTGGTTCTAAATTAACTCATTGTAGGGGCTGACAGGTTGGTGTGTATATCCCAAAATTAACGGGCAGGTGAATTTTGTGTGGGAATTTGATGCAGTAAAAACGTTGTTAGTTTTAACCTTTTTGAGGTGAATACTATTTATCTCGACACGTATGCTTTCTTGTTGATAACCTATCTTCCATTTTCTTCTTAGGATCTGTTTGAGTTTATAATTGTTGTTGTGCTACGTGGTTAGAATTCAGATAAGCAGATACAATTACCAAACAGAGTGCATCCAAAAGCATATGACTCGAAACAAAAACTGTGATGATCTTAGTCCGATGAACTACTCTAGTGTCTAGTCCTACATTAACATTTTGGACATGATCTAAAACAACTAATAAGTGGTGGCTTAGTACCATGCGTTCAACTAGTCGAAAATTAGTGCAAATAATAGATTGAAATGCATTAGTTGCGAGTAGCAACAGAGGGAAAAGATGCCAGCAACAGCAAAAGAATAAAAATGCCGGGATTTCTGAATATCGGAGTTTTAGGATCAGAATCCGACATTGAAGGCAAAGCCGTATATTAAAGAGTGATAGAACTAGTACCCAATCCCCATTGTCACTAGAGCAGAACCATCTAATTGCAACAATCATGATGTTAGATACTTCCATACACATACATAACCACAATGGTATATCAGAAACTTCAGCACTATTATACAGATACGGTACTTAAATTCCTATAGCTAACTCTTACTTTTGGTGATGCACAAACAAAAGAAACAAGGGAACCATGTTTGCAATATGATTGAACCGTAAATTATTCCATACCCTTTCTTGAATATTAACAACCTGGATTCTAATAGCATAAAATATAAAACATACAAGTCGTAAGCGCACATAATACTTTGCATAACAATGAAATATTTCCAGATGCAGATATTAGTGCTATGATTTCAAGAGCAAAGGATGTGATAACAAGGATGTTAGTACAACCAACGTCAAACGAAGCAACAACCATGAACTGGTTCAAGAAACAAGCCTCCCTTGGGAGCAATTACTTTGAAACAAAGGCTGTGTCTGACTCTACCTAGAGCCGGACATCAACCTGTACAACAAAGATCAAAGATCAAAAGTTTTAGCCTCTAAAACAACTATGTCCACTGCCTTCATTCAACACTGACTACTAAAGAAGACTAAGGAGACTAGGGGAAATGACAACAAAAACATGTCCCATATGTGCAAAATAAAGCCAGGATGAAATGATACAGAAGGCAAAGCTGCTTTTCCAATGACCATATAAGAGGGACCAAGTGATTGATATGATCTACTTAGTATGTGTCTGGGGGGTTTACCTCGGACGATGTCTGTACCTAATGTACATTAGTAAACACGATCAAACCCCTTTAGTATTTGATTTTAGATTTCCCATTTGTTCAGTAAGCCTATCCATGTTCTGGGTTTTATCACATCCATTCTCTGTCAGCTGCACTTCATTTCCCACAGGTATGGCTTCTGCAGAGGTTGAATCCATTTCGTCAGGCACAGGACTTTGTTCAAGAAGATCCCACAAGTTCAATGCATCAAGGTCATCATGGGGAATACTATCAACATCTAGGGACATAAAATCAAATGGTGAGTCAATAAATCCATCACCAGCTTCAGGGGCCATGTCTTGAATAAGTCCAACACCTGCCTCAGGTGTTGCATTTCCTTCAGGAATACCAATTACACCTCCATTTGCCATACCTTGTACCTGAGAAACCTCAGGGACTACTTCCTGAGAAATAGGAACTGCCGGTGCCTCTTGTGCTCCAATGAGGACATTCATATCCAAGAATGGATCTCTCATAACTTCTCCAGAGTTTGTAGCCTTAAGAGAAGATTCTATTTCTGAAATCGCAGGAAACGGCCCATGCCCTGAAGTAGGCGGGACCTCTTGAAGTGTAGCTCCAGACGCATGACTTGAAGAGCTCCCACTCTCTACTGCACTGGATGATGATGTACCCTCACCTAACAAAAAATTCTCAAGATGGTTGCTAAAAGAATCCAGCTGGGAAGAAGTATTTGTTTTCATAATCTTCCTGAGCATTGCCTTAGCCGCTTCATTCATCGGAGGCTGGTACTTAACTATCTGTCCATCAGGAGTATCAGAACGCTCATTTTCAGCAATTCCTTCCTGCCTGAGTCTCCGTTTCTTATTGACTTCAGTTATGCGCCTGTTGCTCTCATTTTGCTGTTGCACAAACTGATTCAAGAAACCAGGGCTCTGCACAGCCTTTGCAAGGAATGACATCATCTGTTGCTGCCGCTGCTCCATACCTTGAAGACGTTGGACCATTGTTTGCAGCTGATTATCAGTAGACTGTTGCTGCTGCCTCAACCTGATAAGTTCCTGCATAAGCACATTCTTGTCCCTCTTAAGCATCTCAACCTCTTCCTCGAGACCAAACTTTCCTACCTCTACACATGCAGCTACTGAATTCTGTCCATGTGATGGTTGCTGTGGCTGTTGAAGACTATGTCCATGTGCAGGTTTTCGCCGGTTGATACTCTTTAGAAGATGCTTTTGACCCCTCAGAAAGCCCTCATTTGCAAATTCCCAGCGGTCAGGATCAACTTTCCTGAATCCCTGTTAGCTCCAAAATTAAGGAAGGGTTAAATCACCATAACAGAAAGCAAAAAGAAGTGCATGATTAACAAAGTATATGAAAACAACAACAAATATAAGGATGAACATACAGACAAGCATTAATAAAGCGGTAAAAGAGTCATTAACACTCATGAGAAATTTAAGAAATTTGACCATTATAGCTTTTGTTTACTATTAAAGGGGGAAAAAATATTCAGAAAACTGCAAGAGCCTAAGCTCATCAGTCATCACTATTGAACTACAGGAATTATCATTCAACTTGGGTCCCTGCATCTCCAAACCATATCAACTTCTATATTCTTAGGGAAACAAGATGTTGCATCACTTCCGAATTTCATTCAGCGATGATCAAGGAGATCACCAAGGGTTCATAGTGACCAAAAGTACAATATTTAAACCCTGTCAAAAAAACAGTTGTGATTGAGACCAGTAACACAAATGAAATGACATAAGGTAAACTAAACAGAGCCATTCTTCAGGTAGGGCCTAACCAAAGCTCAGTCCTGATAAACCATCTAGTCCGCCTAGAAGCGAAAACCAAAGAAAGACCATGGGCAAAAAAAACTCATATGGAGCTGATTCTTTCTATATGAAATATGAGCACAGGACACCTAACTAACACATGGACTCCCTCAACATGTCAGGCACCAAAACTATGCTTATATCCACAGTAGTCTCTATGTCAGAGATTGTTACTCCCCATAATTCGACATGCACATCAATATCAACTTTGTGAAGAACAACGTAGTTATAAGAGATAAGAAACCAAATCCAGTCATTTTCCAAAAGCCATAAAGTCTATGGGAAAAACAATAGATCAAGGTATCAGACAGCATCCAACCTCCTAGTAACAAGATTCATAAGTCCTATAATGCAAACCTAACACTTTTAACTTGCATTTTCACAAAAACTAAATTACATTACAGTAGCAAACCCTTCTTAGATAAAATTATATTTCAGAAACTATACCTTGTCTAAAGCTTCATACATCCATTCAAAATTTCCATGTTTCAAAGAAGATATTTCTGAATTTGCATAGTTGAAATAATTTTCACCAATACTTTTATCCACAATTATATTTCAAGCAACATTTGCTTAAACCTGAAGTACTGGTTTACAGGTATTTCCACATAACATAAACATATAGTGCCCCGTGACACTGACAGAAATCCAACACGTTATCTACCACATTTAAGGCATAAATTTCCTAGCCTGACACAGAATAACCATCTGGAGCAACTAACAACTTAGCAATATTTTAACCAAAACATGGATCAATATAAGTAAAGTGTTGACAGATCTTCAGCAAGTAACTAGACCATGCAGTAAGAATACCCACTTACATGAGTACTAACATACTTCATAGTGTTCGTAGGTCCGAGAACAGGAAGTCAAAGACACAGAATCTTATATTCCATAGATGCCAGAACTTATTGAATCTGTTAATAAATGTAGAGAACTTGACATATACTAAAATACAGGTTGCTTTAGTTAAGATATTTGTTAGCAATTCTGCAAATCCAAACTACTGATATTTCTACTGGCATCCGTATTTTTTACATCAATAGCATGGCATAAAAAAAAATACCGGTACACCCACTAATTTGTGGTGGCAATACAATACAGTAGACATTACACTATGAGCATGTATTTCTATCCTGAAATTTACCACGTGCGTGCGCACGCACACATGCACACACTCAAGTAACTTAAGTGTCGACAAAACTGCAGGTTCAGTTATTTTCATGAACCTAATGAAACAAAGATATAGAATAATGATTTATTTGATCTGAATCATATCGTTGTTTGAAAAACAGAAAAAGTGATATGCTGTACAAAAGGTCAGATTAAGGTGCTGAATGACCCCATCCAGCCACCTATATTTCAAACGATAGTGACAGAACAAAAATCATGACAAGCATGGCCACTTTTCAGCACATGGTGAGAAACCACAAGATCTCCTCCAGCCAGATAAACATCTGGTAGCTTACCTAGTAACTGTTAACCTTGCCAACATCAAAGACGCCTTAGTATGTTGAGAGTGAAATAACTATATATATAAAGGAAACATGAAATGGACTAAATCCAGTATCGTTGCTGTGTGATCAGAACACAACTGAGAATCATCGGAAACGCTTAATCAATAAGAGACACTAGCATTTCTAGAAAACCAAAAAAGAAACCAGGATTATATCCCACTGCTCTACAAGTATGACGTCTGACTAGCCGATGTCAAGATTACATACACAAAGAAAAAAAAAACAAATTAAAATTCTACTTTATCATTAATCTTGCATTCTGGCACTCAATTTCTTTCCCTCTTATCCCCACTTCTGCTCCATCTGTTTGCTGAGAAAATGGAGGAAGGAGAAGAGAGATCAAATTTTTCAAACCTGACATTCTTTTCATCACACATTAGACCGCAATGTGAAACTCCAACCCCGCTCCCGGCTCACTTTCAACTCTCAATACAAATGCTTGGTAGAAAAAGAGGACATCTAACACTCGGCACTTCAAGCCTATTTGCCTGAATTCTCCTCGGATATAATTTCGGAAGAAAGCTGACACGATTACCACTCACATGCTAATTTTTCTTCTCTTATCCGTACAATCTTGGTCTCATTCACCAAACTGGATTATAGTTAAGTAAGATCAAATACCGAAATCGCAAATATAGACTTCAATCATGGACAAAATATGAATCACTAAACCAAATGGAGTAAGATAAAAGAGAGAGAGAGAGAGAGAGAGAGAGAGAGAGAGAGAGAGAGCTCTACATAAGTGTTGAGCTGCCTGACGAAACTGGAGAAGTTATTGTGCTTGAAGTACTTAGGCAAGAGGTCCCGGGCGAACTCCGGCGGGTTCCAAACCACGAAGCTGTTGTTGGTGGGGCTCCACGACACAATCGGGTCGGTCGCCGGGTCGTCCACCATGTCATACGTCTTGCTCAAGAACGGCGGCGGCGCGTTCGAGTTCAGTAACGGCGTCGGCGCCGGAGCCGAATCCGAACCCCCCGCCGCCGAAGTCTGGGCGGTTGACTCGTCGGGGTTGGTACTAGTACCGACCATGAGCGTTGATTAAGAGTAGTATTGAGGGGAGAATTATAGGGCTAGGGTTTTGGGGAGGAGGACATTTTGGAATTGGTTAAACTCTAATTGATTGATTGGGGGTGGAGAGGAGCGGTGGTGATGTGTACGGAAAAGACCAACGAAGGAATCGGCCCTCTCTTTTTTGGAACGAAATGACGTCGTTGCGAAATCTGGATCCTCTACCCCTCTCTTTTTGCTTTTTAATTTCCTCTTTTGCACTTTCAAAATCCAATTTTCTATTGCCCTAGTCATCTAAAACAAGTAAAAATAAAGATTATTATAGTAAACAATAAATAAAAAAATAAAAAAAAACACAAAATAATTGAAAATAACTTGTATAACAGTAAACAAAATTTAACCAATCAACTTTCTTTTTAGATGATCAAGATCTCGTGCAAAGCACAGGTCAAAAACTAGTCTTAAAAACAAAACCGTGATGGCCGGTTAGCTCTAGCTCTCAAAGCGGATAATATTCAAGTTATGTGGACTGCATGGTTACAATAGAAGTTTGAAAGACTGGTGAGAGTCACAAGTTAGCTACTTCTTTTTACTTTTGACACTGTAACCTCAATTCCCTTGGTTGAACTTTGTAATATTTGATAAATTTTTCCTTAATAAAGTTATTGGTGTCTTGATTCCAAAAAAAAAGAAGAAAGTAACCTAGTATCTCTTCTCTCACAAATACCAGAAAATCGGCAAGTCTTAGATCACAAGGCAACAGGCACGTAGCCAGGCTTTGCTTGGGTGCATGGGCTCAAGCCCAACGGAGAATTTGACATTAAATATTTTAGCGTGTGTATTACAGTAATAAAAGAAGCTTCAATAGACTTGGTGTCATGCAAGTATTAACAGCAACCCCACCTGGGTTCGATTCCCAGTTTTAGCAATGAGGACTCTTAAATTTAGGACTTTTCTGTTTATGGTTTAAAAGACTCATTTTTCGATCATATTTTGACATCTTATCCGTTTAACCAAATTGGTGTTCGTTAAGATAACAAACTAGATCAAATTAATGGACGAACCAAATCTGTCAAATATGATCCGTTCAAGTTCATAATTGATAAATCACACTTATGAATGCCTTAACAATTTTCAATATAGCTGAAAATTTAGAGAAATGATCTACTCAAATACTTACAAACTGAACAGTCAAGATGCGGATATAAAATCGAAATGTGGGATAAGCCAAAAAGTCCTTAACAAGTTCTCAACTTAAAGGTCCTCACTAAAGTTTAAAAAAGCTCCCTTTCTTCTAAAATGCATTTTTTCACTCGGCTCAAAATTGAACAATGGGCCTCATAGCATTCTTTGGTAAGATGTTAGATCTGTTTTGGTATTTGTTATGATGAATTCTTATCTTAACCTCTATTTTATCATATAAATAGTTCCCAAAAAAAAAAAATTTTTCTAACGATTGTAAATGGTAGTTTTGGATGAGTTTTTATATTGCATCTCAATAAATAAATTGTGAGAAATTTTAAATACACACCTCTAATATCTTAATACACACCTTTTACTTAAAACACCACTTATCAAGTTTTTCATTTCAGTATTAACTTAATACACATCCCAAACTGCTTAAAATGTCATTAATTTATGAAATATTCCATTATTTAATATAACTAATATATATTTATTATTTGGTACCTTTTTTTACATATTATTTCGTCTAATTTTTGCTAGAAATTTTTGGTTATCATCGTTCAATTTATAATCAAATGATTATTGTTATATCCCAACTCCAAATCACCAATACAAGTTTTCAAAATTCACAAGCTAGTAGAACTGTAGAAATACAATAGCTATTAAACATATTTTATTCGATAAAATATGTCATGATAAAGATGCAATACTTGACAACATGATCTGCAAGATCAAACTAAAGGTGATACAAATAAAAAATTAAAAAATTAAAAATAAAAAGAAGAAGAACAAAAAAGACAACTCAAATGAATTGTGGAGAAGAGTTGGGGTTAGGGGAGAAAACGTGCTTTCGACGATTTTAGGGTAGAAGATGTTGAAAAACATACTTCTAGGGCGATTTTTTTTTTTTAATAATAGATGTTTGTTTTGGTCATTTAGCTTATCTATAAAATCTCAATAGAAACATAAAATAATAGATGTGTGTATTAAGAGATTAAGGGTATGTATTTAAAATTTCTCATAAATTGTATATCTAATATATTTTAGTTAAATATTTTAGACTACCGTTAAAATTTCTTATTGTTTCAATCAACCAAAAAAAAAATAAATTCGAGCCCACCCAAGTGTCAAATCCTGTATCCGCCACTACAAGGCAACGACTTTTCCGAAGCACAAATTACACTGCTTGATTCACACATGAATTACCAATAATTACATAGTTTAAAATGTACAAACAAGCTTTTTAAAATAAATTACAAGGGTCTTTTCATGAGCATTACATTACTGTTTCATTTACTTGCCCTGTAAAACCTAACTAGCATCACTTTCAGGTCAAGTTGAATTATCACTTCCAACCGGTTCCAAGGCTCTTCATGACAGAACTGGGTTGAGAAGAGTGTTGTGCCTCGCTCAAGCCTTCTAGTGAGAATACCTCCCACCCAAACTCTCTCAAGTAAGTGACATAAACTTCTGGAACATGACAAACTTTCCAATAATCATTGCCCTTTTCATGTGGAAGTAGAGTCTTGATTAGTTTTTCTGGCATATCGAAAAACTTGAGCACCTTTAGTTTGACGAGATGTTCAATGCCTGATGGTACTTTCTCCAGTGATTTACAGCGCCGGATGCTTAGATTTTCAAGACAAGGCATTGTTCCCACCTCCACCTCTATACATCGAAGTTCATCAGATTTATCGAGGCATAAATGCTTGAGCTTCTTAAAACCGCCATCTCCAAAACATAATGTGTCTCCTTCAAAAACCTGACACAGCTCGAGATGTACTAGATTGGGCAAATGTTGAAGAGATACAAGTGGATCATCCTTTAACCTGCTCCATTTCAAATACAACTTGACGAGGCTGTGAAGAGAAGGTATCCAATGAGGCAATGCTTCCAATCTCCCTCGCAAGTACAAACGCTGAAGCAACATGGGAGGAGAATATAGGTGCTCCAAATCAATGATCTCGTCCTCTTCCACTGAAGTTATGGACAATGCAGAAAGTTTGGACAACTTTTCAATGGATGAAGAAAGAGCCTTGCCATCTTCTTTCCTCATCTTAACAATGCCTAACCTTCTCAATTGAATTAGTTTCCCCAGCTCTCTCATTAATGCACTGCCACCTTGGTTGACCTCAATGAAACATAGCTTTTGAAGGGATTTCAAAGCCCCTATTTTTTCAAGGACCTTAAAACCATATGTAGAGTGAAAATCTTCGTAAGGAACAAACTCATAACGATACACCAGGAGATAGCGCAGACGTTGGAGTTTCAGGATTTCAACTGGAAGTTCAGTAACACGAGAATGCTTCATATCCAAAGTTTCCAGGTTCTGAAGCTTCCCTATAAATCTAGGGATGGCTTTTACCCTGGTATCTCTCAAACTCAGATACTTTAAAAAGTAAAGGTTCACAACTTCAACTGGGAAAACATTTAAAGGAGTGCTTTGCAAATCCAACACATTAAGCAGCGCAAAGCCGGCCGGGAAGAGTCTTCGTAGTGATGGTTTCTCAGCTACTGTGAACATAAAAAGAGAACGTAGTTGAGAAGCACACCTGTTTGTCTGTACATACTGCAGTGTGTTATGTATTGACAGGCGGCGGATTTTTTCTGGCAGTGTTACATTATGCTCTTTGGCTACTGTGGCAAAGTTCTGATCTCTTGTTTTGGAGGTGATTATTTCACGGAAGAGATCATGGATACGAAGTTTTGTAACCCTTCCATCAGCTGTTGTCTCTGCTGCTTGAATCATGCTCCTATTCAACAGTTCATTGAGGTAATCCTCTGCAACCTCTTCCAATGTTTTTCCTTGTTTTTCTTCAATGAAGCCCTCTGCCATCCATAATCGAATAAGCCTCATATGCTTAATCAAATGATCCTCTGGAAAGATGCTCAGGTACAAGAAGCAAGATTTGAGATAGTATGGTAAATCATTAAAGCTGAGTGAAAGTACTTTCTTCAAGTCCTGCAGTTTGTCGTTGCCCTCAATTTCATACCCAAGACTGTGGCCAACCATATCCCACTCATCAATTCTGCGCTTATCTTTGGCAGCTAAAACTCCACTAATAGCCACAATAGCAAGGGGAAGCCCCTCACACTTTTTCAAAACATAATTACAGATTTTCTCTAAATGAGGAGGGCAGGAATTCCCTTGGAATGTCTTCTTGCACAGTAACTCCCATGATTCCATTGGGGGCAAGGGCTCCAAAGTGTAGACTTCACCTCCAGACTCCATGCTTGTTGTCGAGGCTATATCTGCATTTCGAGTAGTGAGAATTACTCGGCTGCCATACATATTATTAGGCAATGCATACTTCATAGCATTCCATCCGTACAAGTGCCACACATCATCCAAGACAATGAGATACCTCCTCTTCTGTAGGAAGTCTTTAATGATTGTTTTCAGCTGGTTGGTACTCATGCTATTGATTTCTTGTGGAACTGGACTTCTGATTGCTTGGTGGAGCTGTTGAACGATGTCTTTAAGAAGTTCCCCTAGTTTGAAAGACTGAGTAACAGTGATCCAAG
Source organism: Fragaria vesca subsp. vesca (assembly GCF_000184155.1). Lineage (NCBI taxonomy): Eukaryota > Viridiplantae > Streptophyta > Magnoliopsida > Rosales > Rosaceae > Fragaria > Fragaria vesca. Next base: position 21,029,663 of record NC_020495.1, read on the forward strand.
CGCGTAATTTGAAATGTTTCTTCACTTCTGCTGCATCATAGACTTGCTTCGCCAGGGTAGTCTTCCCCATTCCTCCCATTCCTGCCACAGAAACTACCTCACGTGCACAATCACCATTGAGCAGCCTCCCGACCATCTGCTTAATAGGCTTGTCTATGCCGACTATATCAGTTTTCTCTAGAAGTAAAGCGTCACCTCGATGGTCCTTAGAACTTGAGCCTTGTTCAGCCATATTGAATTTGTGGTGGAGTCGCTTATGAACCTCAGAGACTTTTCTGATCCTGGAGTTTATGGCTCTTAACTCTGAAGCAATTCGGTATCGAGCTTTTGTGTTCTTGATGCAGCAAGAAAGCTTATGGATTGAACCATATAATCCCTCCACCCCATGATCATGTGCTTGTAGAAGGGTAAACTCATCAAGAACATCTTCACTTTCATGGGCAATTTCTCTTAGTTGTTTAACCCAGACTTTGAGTTCCTCATCACTCTCTTCATACGCATCAGCAACCCTCAGGAAAGCCGTCATGCACTCCAGTTCTCCTCTTAGATACAAAATTTCTTCCCTAACCCCTCTCAACAGTTGCCACTCATTTTCGATAAGAGGTCCAAGCTTGTCAAGCAGAAACTTTACTGCACTCTCCACCATTTTATTTCTCTCTTTACTCTCTTGTATTTACTTTCTTCCCCAACTGGATATTTGAGTTCAAAATGTCTGATTAAATAGGCGAAGAAACACTCAGAATTCAGAATATTGCTCCAGCAGTTGACTGACTTAGAACTAGAGGTATCTTCCCATAAAATGACAGAAATTTCCCAAGTCCAGTTTGGTGGAGTTTGTAAGGTTCTTGGTCTTTCCGTTGGTGATCAGCACATCCACCAGATCATTTCCTCTGTGCAATTGCCTATAAAGAATAGCATGACTGTCAGACAACATGCAATATCTAAATCTAACACAATGAAATTAACTAAAGGGTTGAAATGATCAACACAGAAGAAATAAGTTAATTAGATGAAAGAGACTCCCGTCTCATTATGAATTTACAATTGGATTCACTTGACAACTTGTTTCTAAGTGCATACAAAAGGTAAGCAATTGCTGGGATAATTTCACTTGACTGACTGCCTCTCCAAAGTCCAAGTCAAAGCACACAACTAGCCTTCTCTGGAAAGCCTCATGAAAGTGGATGCAAGTTGTATTGCTTACCGTTAGTGATTGCCTAGTTAGTATTTTACATCTTGCATGTCTGGAAATTTAAATAAATAATGAATTGATTTCTTCTTTCAGTAGTGTTTTAAAAGTCAAACTATTGTTAGGTAGGTAACTGAGTTCTTTTGTTTGCTGCACCAGATAATAAAACATCCAAGCTAGCGTGAAACATATCCTCTAGACTACTATATAAGAAACAGATGGGTATTTTAAATTTCTATAACAATGTCAAACAGCAGTTACAGTATTAACTCTGAAAAATTACCAAGTTGTTTTATGATACTTACAGGAAACTGTTGGCGCCCAATGAAGGAATAAAAAAAGATGTCGTTTGTGCTGTTTGTTAACTTCTATCGCTAGTTCTTTACAAGCAACGAGGAAGAAGAACAAGAGTGAAGGGAAGTACTAGTTTTCTTGGCAAACTCACCTGAGATGTAAACAAGAGGGATTATGCAAGAAGTATATACATACGTGCACTGTAAACCAGAAATGTAAAGCAATAGACTATGAACGTCAATAATATTGCACTACAGATTACTTTTGGGGACAATGAATACGTTACAGTTGAATGACAGATGATACAGATTATCTAGCTTTCCCAAGAATAAAGTATACGAAAGGTTTAGTCCGGCATGGTTACAATGACATGTTCTGTTTCCTTTTATCCATCCCCAACTTTCATGGGAGATAAATCCTCAGAGGTTTGCATGAGTTGGATTCATTTAGGGTATAAGCATTGGTTCTTTAGGTTAGTGGTTTCCTCTGTCTAGTTAGTTCCAGTGACCACAATAATCAGGGACTCGACAACTAATATATCTGTAGACTCCAACTTTGAACCTCAGGTTAAGATAACAAGTTGTTAGCATGACTGCTACTGCAGCATTGAAGACCAAAACTGTTTGCATTGTGAATACTCATATACAAGTACACGGCTTACCTTGTGACATTCATATCAACTCTATTCTCACAGTTTATTCGCATCAACTTTATTTCGAATGATCGAAGACAAACCAATGAATTCAAGCACTCAAAACTAAAATTTGCCGCTGGCTGAGCATGAATGAGTGAAGGACTGGCTAAGAATGAATGTCTCAGAAGCATTTCATCAAACACTTGGTGGGCTAACAATTTAGTTTGTTATATGCATTCATTCGTATACAGAATACAGTGAAAGATGAGCCACCGCTGGTTCATGATCACAAAACGTAAACAGAAAGGAACAAAAGCAGAAACCCAGGAAGCCCCAGAACTCAAAAACACCACCTGAATCAAAAGCGCAGGGGCCATGCTAATCTTCTCTGTATCGTTCCAATTTTATCGGATGTTCCTGAAGGGACGAACTATACTGCTATGTTCTCATATATGAACAGCTTTCTGTTTTCGCTTCCTTCGATGTGGGAGTCTTGGAACTAATATTACCAAAGCATGTGCGCGTCACGTGTCCTCCCTTTAAGTGCAATTCTAGAAGAATGAAGGTTTAAAACAGAACAGATTTTGACTGCTTACGGCACCTGTCCAAGTTAATATACATTGAATAATCTTTACACGAACTTGAAGATCATGTTACAAGGTTCTGTTTCCTGGTCTAGGATGTACTGAAATCATACTTCTATCAATTATTGTGCTTGAAGTGAGGCAGTTAAAGAGGATTTACACACATGATAATATCATAGAACAAAACGACTGAAAACACCAATGACCCCCCATCTTAGACCATCGGGATATACTGGTGTTCGCTACTGTTTTTCGACTGTAATTCCTCCTTTTTCGCTAAATATGTCCATTTTCACATTCATCCAGTTTGCATACAAATTCCTCCTCTTAGGATAACCCTTTTTGTAAAGCTTGGCGATCACAAACCCAAAGCAATTTCAGTGAACTAATATTTTTTTATTTTTTATTAATCATTAATCACAATCACCGTCAGTTGTTCCCCCCCTTCAGTCTTTGAATCAGCAACACTATTATAACACAAGCAAAAAGCCTCTGTTTCCAGTGGTTACAGAAAATCCAGATATTAAACGATAAGCAATACGTGAAAACAAATGGAAGTGCAGCTTTTATTAAAGAATAAAATAAGTGGAGTACATTCTAATTATTGAAGAATCAATGTTCCTCGTCTCTGCTACTGCTTCTGAAGTATCTGAATCACTAGTTTTCCGGCTTTTTCCTCATACTTGACCATCAAAATGAACTTGCTAGTTGTTGAAACTAGATATCGCAGATTGTAGATGAAACAAAGAACGTAATGCGAGGTGGCTCCATACTCATATTCAAGATATATAGCATGCCTTTATATCTCAGCACCACCAATTCTTGTTGCGACTTGAAACCAGCATTAAGTATCAATGTAGGACAGGACTGTATTTCAATTCTTGTTGGATAGAAATGTGAAAATGTCACTTCAATGTTGGGTGTTGGAAAGGCATGTTAATTTCTACAATATTAAACAGAGCCTCTTCAGTAGCATATATATGTGAAATCGATGGGAGGACACTAACTTATGAGAAGGGCAAGACAAACCCATCTGATTTCATGATTTCTCACAAGCTAGTGACCCTCATTCGACCACTCATGTCATGTACCTTCTTCACTACTTACATGCTTAATGAATGTAGCAGATGATTGCAACCTCTTATCATACCCTAGGCTTATTTTTCAAAGTAATTTGGTAGCTGGATTGAAATCTGTGGTAGCCCTCTTCTTGTCTGCTACATATCCAAAGGAAGTAGGGAACAATGTTTATAAAGTAGCATGCAGGTTGGTACCAGTTATACATGAATTCAGTAGGCAGACAAAACCATGTGGTTTCAAACAAGCAAATGTTCCCACCTCATTGCCTCTTCATCAAGGAACTTTATGCAGCAGATAATTCTCCACATATCATCTCTCTATATATAAAGCAAACACAGCTCCTCTCCTTCAAAGCATCAACTTAAGCTTCTTTCTTTCCCAAGTCCTTTGAATTCTTTTCTTCCTTCTTTGATCTTCAGTATCAAGACACCATGGGTTTCCGATTTCCTAAAATTGCTAGCACAAAGACATCAGATATACCAAAGGGCTACTTTGCGGTCTATGTTGGTGAGAGCCAGAAGAAACGATTTGCTGTTCCAATATCATATTTGAACCAGCCTTTGTTTCAGGATTTACTGACTCAAGCTGAAGAAGAATTTGGATACCATCATCCAATGGGTGATCTCACAATTCCTTGCAGCGAAGACACCTTCATTGATTTCACTTCCCGCTTAAGTGTGTAAGTAAACACTAACGAAGCAGATCCTGGATCCAAAATATCCTGATTTCAAAACTCGTTGCTTAGTCAAGATGAAGAAGCTTCAGTTGACAGTTTGATCATCCACAGAATCAAATCACTCTTGTGTGGAGGGGAAACCAGCCCGCTGTACTGCTTCTGTGCAGAAGAGGGCTTTCCAAATTCTGAAGAAGAATCAAATTGTAGCTTATGAAGCAAGCAAACATGAACATTGTATACACTCTCTAAGCCATTATTTTAAAGTTCATGAGACTCCAAATTTTGACCTCAATGACAGTCAAGTTCTGTCTTTGTAGTCCTATATTAAACTGTCTTGTTCTTTAGAAAATATGGGAATGAAAGGACTATATTTCAATTACTGATAAACTTTCGGGTCTAGTTTCTCATATATCATTTTCTTGCAGCGATATAATTACCAAATCACAGCATATGAATAATACTTGGTCATATAATGGCTTTATCTGATTTCTGAGAATGACATGCCTAATCATGGTAGCTTCAATTAGACACATTGATATTAACATAAACATTTAGATATCTACAAATAAAGCCTGAAATAGTCAATATGGTAAACGATATTATTATAGCAGATGAGAAAAAAAAAAAAAAGTAGAGATACAATAGCCTTTTCGGATAAAGAGAAACCAGACTCAGAAATAAATAAAGAATTGCGTGTGGTGGCATTTTCAAGTACAGATCAGAAGCATGGCAATCTCTGAGAATTAAAGGAGTAGAAAAATGACTCTGAATACCATTCTTAATAGAAACACAAGTAATTAAACTTTAGAGAATTTCAAGAGACACAAGCAAACAGCATAAATATGTGTGTGCGCGCAAATCTGTGTATGTACCTGTAATTGTCCAAATTTCTTAATGGCAGGGTAAAAAATAGTTGAGTATTTCTTGAAACTCATGGTCAAATCATTACCTGAGCTGTTTTCTCAGTATGGTTGACCATCAACTGACTTTGGTTGATTGACTGGACAAAATGAAATAATTCCTCAAGTTGTTGGAAGTGGAGATCATAGATCTCATACAAGAAGCAGCAAAATCACATGCTATGTTGGCTTAGTCATCCATGAATTCTTGTCTGCAAAGAAACCCTACACACACCAGCTTGGTATAGAACTGCAAGTCTGAAGCCGGGAAGCTATCTCACTTTGGGTGGTTCTTTCTTGTCTGTCAACTCAAGGAAGTACCAAACGACAGTAGCATATGTATCTGCTGGGGAACGAGATATGTGAAGGATGAGACAAACCCATGTGATTTCTTGATTGGAAACAAGTTGGTGTTCGTCATCGGTGCCAACTTAACCACTCATTTCGTGTAACAGATGATCATCCACACCTTATTCATCATCTATATATACACACACAAATCAATCATCAGGAACTCAAGTCTTCTCCTTCATAACATCAAAGCTTATTCCTGCTACCTCATCCTTTCAAGATTTTTCATTTTTCTTCCCCTTAAGAATATAAACTATGGGTTTCCGGCTCCCCAGAATTTCGAACACCAAGAGAAGTCTTACTCGATCTTCATCTAATGGAAACCAGACAGCTTCAAAGACTTTAGATATCCCAAAAGGCTATTTTGCAGTCTATGTCGGAGAGAGCCAGAAGAAGCGATATGTGATTCCAATATCATACTTGAACCAGCCTTCATTCATGGATTTGCTGAGTCAAGCCGAAGAAGAATATGGATACGATCATCCCATGGGCGGTATCACAATCCCCTGCAGTGAAGACACCTTCCTTGAGCTCACTTCCAGCTTAAATGTGTGACTGAAAAATGAGATGAAAATATGATCAAATTTCATATTTAAAAAGCATCCAAATTTCAGACATGCTGCTGAGTCAAGATGAAGAAGAGGCGAGTGTCACGACTGATCGTCAACTGAACGGACTCACCACTTCTGCTGAGGGGAAGCTTCTACGACTCTTAAGCTGCAACGGAGATGAACTGAAAGATACAAGAGCTATGAAAGCAGACGAATGGCGGCACTGTATGAATCTTGTACGCAAATTGCTGCAAAAAACATGGTTCCAGCTTTGGAATCAAGATTCTGAAATTATGTACTCGACCAATGAAATTCAAACCATGTATACTTAGCATTCTTGGAACAAATAATGTAGTCCGATTCTTATCAGCTCACTCGTCTTAATTTTATGCCACACCATTACCATTAGTTACTAACTTGCAGCGTAATTCAACAACAAATAATGTCTAATGGCCTATATAGTATTGAATTATATACGCAGTATATAGGCACCCAAATGGGGAATACATCCCTTCATTAACATACATCTGCAGACAGGGATTTACTTTCTAGGCTGATTGCCTGTGCAGCATTTTCAAGACCGAACTAGTGAGCATTACATGTGATATTCAATACCAAGTACTTACGGTAGTAGGATTTACAGAAAAAATTTAGCAAAGTTTTTAAACCCAGCAAACAGTTCACACAATATTGTAAGGGAGTATTCCCAGTTCAAGTAAGCATAAGAAAGGGAAGAGGTTCTTACACGCATTTCATCAAACAGGTGGTGAGCCTCCATTTCAGTTTTGTCAAATGCAATAGGATGAACCCACCAAAATCACAGTAAGCAAACAGAAAGGACCTAAAACAAAAACCCAGAAAGCCCCAGAACTGGGACCATTTCTCGATTTATGCGTGTCATCCTTGCGCAGGGGCCTCTGTATCGTTCCAATTTTATCGGATGTCCCCGAAAGGGGAAACCATACTACAAGCTTCCCATATATCAAGACTGTTACCTAGCAGCTGTTTCTCGATGTGGGAGTCATGAAACCAATATTACAAAGGCACGTGCGCCTTAATTGTCCTGCCTCAAAGTAGATGATCTTCCTACGAATTTGAAGATCTTGTTACAAAGTTTTATTTCCGGGTCTAGGATGCACTGAAAGTATATTTTTATGAATTAAAATTGTGCTTAAAGAGAGGTAGTTAAGGCATATGCAATGATGAATAAGGCAGCTCTCTTGTCTTGCAATCTTTTCAGGCACTGGCACAATGGCACATACAAGTTTAAGATTCATCCATTGATCGGTTTCAGTTTTTGGGTCCAAGTTTCTTGATGGATAACCAAACCGGTTATGATTTCTGTTATTTTTCATCTTTTTCTTGTCTAGAATTGAGATTTCTAGTCTTCAGTAATGGACGATCTTGATCAATTTTTTTTTATTAAGTTTGGAGATCATATACTAAACTCACCAAAAATGCATATTCTTTAGGGTTGCTAGCTCTTTGTGCTCTCTCAAGCACCAGCAACATAGTTGAATGTTTGCACAGTAAATTCAGTAATCATCAACCAAGGCCACAAGCTTGCATCAGTGTTAGTAGATTGATATGTATTTCACTTGCTGTGTCGCTTTCGTATCTCAATATCTGTTATATATTGAGAAAAGGTTAGGAATCATACATCTACAAAATCAAAAACCCAAATGAGCAACATGAGTAAAAGGGTGGTCGAGTTGAGGAGTGACATTCAACTCATTCAAGCACAGATCTGTGAGTGAAGCCTTATCAATTTCCCGATCCCAACAACACACCAAACACCAAGATACAAGTTTCAGAGGCATATTCAAGGATACCTCCATATACATTATCACGTTTAAGCATTCGAGTGATTCGACCATCACACAAATCATACAGCAGATATGATAGACTCGTTCACAACAAATGCCGATTCTACAAACATGAAAACATTGTATAAACGAACATAAACAGCCCGCCAGAGATACTTCATACTTCACTTGGCCCCTACATAATCCAAGCAAACATAACACAGTTTTAGAAACCCATGGCGTAACCTCCCAATCCATGAAAATAATGAATTGAAGTGAAATGATAGAGTAGGTATATATTTTGACTGAGACTAGGTAGCAAATAACAATGCCTTGAATTTGCATCAAATAATCTACATAAGATTTTTCCTATTTTGCCAGTATTTATTCAGCATAAAACTTCTTGAAGAGTCATTGCTTGTGAACATGTTTCTACTACAGGAAAATCAGTGGTACGAAGTCATTGGCCTTGACCGGATTCAGAGTAAAGTGAATTGTAACCTGGTACAAACTTAGAAGAGTAAAAGGCTTAGTGAACAAACTTCTAGGAGATCTGAATAGGTTAGTTCATAGAATATTCAACTACAATTCGATCAGAGTAGTCACTCAAGTGAACAATGAATCCTTAAGCTGATTACGGGAGGTATTTCTACGTCTTTTTATATCATCTGAGGGCATAAACAACACCTTAGCATTCAGAGGTGACAGCAACTCCAGACAACTAGACGATAAGCAATAAGAGAAAACAAATAGAACTATAGCTCTCATTAGTTACTGGGTGATTCTTTCAAAAGAATCTGATCGATGAAGTTCATTCTAATTAATCATTTAAGTATAAATGTTCCTCATCTCCACTACTGATTCAAAAGTATTTCAATCAGTACCTGTCCGGTTCTCTCCTCATGCTTGACCATCAAAATGAACTTTGTAGACTGACCAAACAAAACCTATACTTCCTCAGGTAGTTGAAACTAGAGATCGTAGATTGTACATGAAACAAAGTACGTAATGCTCAGCTGGCATCATTCTCCATTCTGAGACATATATAGCATGACTTTATGTCACAGCACCACCAGTTCTTGTTGTGGCTTGCGAGCAGCATCATTATCAATGTTGGACAGAACTGGTCCAAAGCCGGCTACTAATTTCTTGGATAGAAATTTCACTTCTGGCATGTTTCTACGATATTGGACAGAGATCCTAACTAGTATATATCAGAAATTGATAGGAGGACAATTACTTGTGAGAATGGCAAGACAAGTCCATGTGATTTCATGATTCTCAAAAGCTAGTGACCCTGATTCAACCCACTAATTTCATGTACCTTCTTAACCACATGCATGCTTCATGGATGTAGCAGATGATAGCAACCTCTTACCATATCCCAGGCTTAGCTTTCAACAGAGTTTGTTAGATGGATTAAAACCTGTGGTAGTCCACTTCTTGTCTGCTACATGTCATCCAAAAAAGGTAGGGAACAATGTTTCTATACAAGTATACAGGCTGATACCATTTACATGTGATTTGAGTAGGAAGACAAACCCATGCGGTTCCTCACAAGCTTCTGTCCCTACCTGGAGCCCATCTCAATGCCTCTTCACCAATCATTTCATATAGCAGATGATTTTCCACGTACCATTTCTTCATCTATATATACACATTATCAGCTTCATAAGCAAACACAACTATCCTAGCAAGCATCAACTTAAGCTGCTCTGTTCCGCAATTCCTTAGAATCCTTTTCTTACTTCTTTGATCAATTCAGTATATAGAAACCATGGGTTTCCGATTGCCTCGAATTGCTAACACAAAGACATCAGACATCCCAAAAGGTTACTTTGCAGTCTATGTTGGCAAGAGCCAGAAGAAACGATTTGTGGTTCCAATATCATATTTGAACCAGCCTTTGTTTCAGCATTTGCTAAGTCAAGCTGAAGAAGAATTTGGATACCATCATCCAATGGGTGGTATCACAATTCCTTGCAGTGAAGACACCTTCACTGATCTCACTTCCCGCTTAAGTGTGTGAGTAACACTAATGAAGCGATCCTGGATCCAGAACATCATTTTGAAACTCGCTGCTTGGTCAAGATGAAGAAGAGTCTTCAGTTGATAACTTGATCATCCACTGAATCAGATCACTCTTGAGTGGAGTAACCAGCCGGCTGTATTCTTGAAGCTGCTTGTGAGCTGATGAAACAGTCCAAATTGAAGAAGAATCAAATCACATCTTACGAAGCAGGCAAATATGAACTTCGTATATACTCTAAGCAATTAGTCTGAAGTTCATGAGACTCCAAATTTTGAACTCAATGACAGATGAGTTCTGTCTTTTTGATCCTATGTTAAACATCATTCCCAAGAATAAACGGGAATGTAAAAGATTATATTTCAATTCCTGATAAACTTTCCTGTCTTATATTTCATTTTTTTTCATTTTTTTTCTTACCCTAATCACAGCATATGTTGAAAAGGAAATAATACTTGATGATATAATAGCTTATCTGATTTATCAAAATGGCATGCCTAATATAAGATGGTGTCTTCAACTAGACACATCAATATTAACATAACCATTAAAATATATACAGATAGAGCCAGAAACTGCCATTATGGTCAAGGATAAAATCGTAGCAGGTAAGACGATATGAAAAGAAAAGTACAAATTTGCAGGTTAAGAAAAAGAAATGAGTGTGGAGTGCTCACTATTGATGAAGATGGGCTTTTCCTCTGTGTGGCATTTTCAAATACATATCAGCAGCATGATAATCTCTGGGTATTACAATGTAATGCATATGAGAACCGGTAAAGTTTTAGATACGAGACTAGCCACTTAGAAAAGACTGGCCAATTGGGTTACTAACAAGAATTGTTACTAACAAGAATTTGACAACTGAGTTGTAAAAAGTAACTGATTTAGATGTTATTCCAAAGGAAACACACGTATGACTATGCTCAGGTCGGAGTAGGAAAAGGATTATCTGAATACTATCCTTGAGACCCAAGTAACCAAAATTTTGATATAATTATTTCTCAGTTCAAACAGGAAAACAGCATATATATGTATATCTATGTGTGTGTATAATCAATTAATCATAAGTGTATATGTGCCGCATATTTGTATATGTACATGTAATTGACAAAATTTCTAAATGGCTCGCAACTCATTTAAATCAATACCTGAGTTGCTTTCTCGCCACAATTGACCATCAAGTGACTTTTGTTGATTGACTAGACAAGATTAAATAATTCCTCAGCTTGTTGAAAGGGCGGAAGATAGATATCATACATGAACAAGCAAAAACCACATGCCAGGTTGGCTTGGTCATCCACCAGTTCTTGTCTGCAAAGCAACCCTACACAACAGCTTAGAACTGCAAGGCTGAAACCGGGAAGATATCTCACTTAAAGTGGTCCATTTACTGTGTCTCAACTAAAGGAAGTACCTAACGACAGTAGCATATGTATCTGCTGAGGGATGATGTGAAGGACAATACAAAGCCATGTGATTTCTTGATTTGAAACAAGTTGGTGTCCATCATCAGTTCCAACTTAACCACTCATTTTCTGTAGCCGATGATCTTCCACACCCCTTTCAGCATCTATATATACACACACAAATCAATCATCAGGAACTCAAGTCTTCTCCTTCATAAACATCAAAGATACCACTTGTTTCCTCATCTTTTCAAGTTTTTCATTATTCTTCCTCACAAGCATATACATACCATGGGAATTTCAAACACCAAGAGAAGTCTTATTCGGTCTCTTTCTAATGGAAAACAGACAGCTTCAAAGACCTTAGAAATCCCAAAAGGCTATTTTGCAGTCTATGTTGGAGAGAGCCAGAAGAAGCGGTTTGTGATTCCAATAGCATACTTGAACCAGCCTTCATTCATGGATTTGCTGAGTCAAGCCGAAGAAGAATTTGGATACGATCATCCCATGGGTGGTATCACAATTCCTTGCAGTGAGCACACCTTCCTTGATCTCACTTCCAGCTTAAGTGTGTGAGTGAACTCAGTGAAGGATGAAATGAAATTGGGATCCAACTTCATATTCAAAAGACATCAGAGTTTCAGAACCTGCTGCTGAGTCAAGATGAAGAAGAGGCTATGCTTGGTCATTAACTGAATCGACTTACCTCTTGGCCAAAGGGAAGCTGAAGCTTCTATGGAGCTAAAAGACGAAAAAATCATGAAGCAAACAAACAGCTACTACATAGGAATTCACAAAAACATTTTGTCCAAATATCTGAAGGTCATTTGAACTCAAGGACAATGAAATTTGTCTTCAATCTCATGTATACTTACTTCTCCCAGCTGCATATCCTGGGAATGTATAATACAGTCCAAACCTTTTCAACTGTGTTGCATGTTTTATTTGTATTTGAGGACCGCCAGTATATACTGAATGGAAGGATACTTTTACAACAAATAAAGTAACAGTCTATAGTTCTAACAATGACATACCTCACACCATTTTGACATACAGTCATCCAAAATAAATCTGTCCTTGGTAAAATATATCTGCAGAAGGAGATTTTGAGCTGTTAGCCTGATTTCCACCGCAACATTGAATACAAAATTTTTGTGCATCACGGATGCTCACTGATAAGCTCATATATGAGCTAGTCTATTGGTCCAAAAAGAAGAATCCATAAAAAGTTTTCAGACACACCAAGAAAGAGGGCTTGCCTGAGTTTCGGTTCAAACAAAGAATCAAACTAAATATATAGAATACTCGATAAGTTCAAGTAATTAAGCACAAGCAATGCAGGGTCAATTCATGAAACAGCTAGTGCTCTATGCTCAAATTTAATTTATAACCACTTTATCTTGAATGATTGAAGACCAACACTCGCTTATTCAGGCACTCAGACCTAAGTTGCTTAGCCATAACAAGGATCGAAGAATAGATCACAAAAACAAAATTACCAATCCCTCAGAGGCATTTCATTAAACAGATGGAGGGACTTAACATAGTAAGAATATCAATTTATCATACACTCGGAACTCAAATGGAGAGAAGTGCAAAAAGAGGAGAGATAAAAAAACGGCAATTTCTCAATTTATGCAGTTCTTTCACCTGATTGTGATGGTTAAATGAATACTCACTTATAAGACATGGCTATAAAGCTGATGATTTTTCCTTTGGGAACAAAGATGTCTTTCTTTGCATCATTTCCAGAAAAGTTTCCAAGCTGAAATCCATTGAAGTTATTTCTCAGAAGTTGTTACAGACATGCATTTTGAAACCTCAATCTTCCTATCATTCACAAGAGTGACATGACAAGTTGTCCCTCAATGCATAGCATACAGTTATCAATTGATTTCAATTACTGTTTCTGACATGTAATTTTAACCACCATATCCGTCAGTGGAAAACCAGGGAGTTCATGTGGGAGCCAGTGACAACTTATGTCAAGTCCATTACATACATTATACCAGTTTAGTTATCTCAGCTAAGACCAGGCCTATCATTGTTTGAGAAGAACTGCAAACAGAAGTAAAAAAGAACTTTCTTGAAACAATTTTCTTGCTAAGGGGAGACACAAGGATAACAACAATCAGTACGTAATTTTGAAGAGTACCTGACTGAAGTGGGAGGTGCAGCAGTCCTTAGATTCATAGTTTGCAAAAAGTTGCAAAACCAAGTACAATCACCGCATAATTAAATTTTATTTCCAAAGGAACATCCTATAATAATCATGATCAATCTGCAACATGAAAGTAGAGGCAGCGAATGAGGCATTAAAGAACAGCGATATCCCAAAGATAAGAGAAATAAACGAAAAAGAAAGGACTACACGGTGATCGTTGGACTCAACCGCAACACAAAAAGACAGACAAATTTTTTGCATATATTTCTCACTTGCACAAGTAAAATGGTTTCGCAAATAAGATCATAACATCTAAAAACAATAGAAGAAAACACTCAGATGCCTTTTTCATCAATAAAAGAGCAGGAGAAACAAACATTGGACATCAGCATCTTGTTTCTTAAGAATTGCATGTCAGCTTAAACTGTGAACAGTTACCTCAGTATGCAGAGGGGAAAAGGAAAATAATAAACAGTGAAGGAATGCAGTAGAAATATTTATTGCAGTGAAAAAAGAAAGAATATAGAAAACCAGAAGTCATGAAAAGAGTAATAACTAATAATATTTCCCTGAGAACTAAGTACTAGCAGGGAAATTAGACCGTGTGCATGCTTTATCAAATATTGGAAGTCGACTCTGGAAGTTAGGACTTGAACACGTTACTGGAAAATCCTTGGGGAGAAACAGCTTTTATCAATTCCAGTAAAGATTCTCAACATCTGTGAAACTGTGAAAGTTTATGATACCTATACTTACTTTGCATTTAGGCAAGACTGCTCTTTCTCCTATAAAACAACACACACTGTGAGTAGGCTTATTTGGGCACATCTAATGCATGCAAAATTGCAAATAAAGAGGTTAGGATTGCAAGAAGGTTCCTTTGAGGCATACAACTAAGGTTTTGATGCATATGGAAATATATGTGTTGTGTGGAAAGATAGACAGATGGTGAATACATACTTGAAAAATGTCAACCATGTTTCAGAGTTTGCAATCTTCTTATATAGTTGACAAGTAGGTTAAGTTTAGATTATTAACTTCAATGCTCTGTGCAAGTTTGTAATTGGCTGAACCTAATCATGAATACATTATAGAAATACTTAAAATCAATACCTGTATTGTTAGAGAAATGAAATACTCCCTCGTTTTGTTGAGAAAGCAGATCATAGATACCATACATGAAGCAGCAAGACCACATGCTAGGCTGGCTTGGACATCCACTAATTCTTGTCTGTAAAGACTAAAGAAACACTATTCACCAGTGGTCCACTGCTGGATAGAAGTGCAAGTCTGAATCATGACTACTACGAGTCCTTATCTAATAGGTTCTATAATACAGATACCTCACTTCTGGTCCCTGTGACCCTTATTGTCTGGAAGTAGGGAAGGATGTTACGGAAAAAAACAAGACAGCAGCATATGCATCTGCTGGGGGATGAGTTAAGTGAATGGCAAGACAAACCCTTGTGATTTCTTCATTTGAAAAAAACCTAGCGTCCCTCATTGCCGCCAATGTTAACCACTCATTTCATGTCGTAGATGATCTTCCACACACCCTTTCATCATCTATATATAGACATATGAATTCATGATCTGTAACTCAACTCCTCTCATTCCTTAAACATCAAAGCCTTTTCTCTTCTCCAGAATCTTTTAAGTCTTTTCATTGTTTATCCACCTAGGAATATAGAAGCGATGGGTTTCCGGCTGCCTGGAATTTCTAACACCAAGAGAAGCCTTACTCGATCTTCATCTAATGGAAACCAGACAGCTTCAAAGACCTTAGATATCCCAAAAGGCTATTTCGCAGTCTATGTTGGAGAAAGCCAGAAGAAGCGATTTGTGATCCCAATCTCATACTTAAACCAACCTTCATTTATGGATTTGCTGAGTCAAGCCGAAGAAGAATTTGGATACGATCATCCCATGGGTGGCATCACAATCCCCTGCAGTGAAGACACCTTCCTTGAGCTCACTTCCAGCTTAAGTGTGTGAATGAATGATGTAACGAAAATGGGATCCAATTTCATATTCAAAAAGCATCAGAATTTTGGAACATGCTGCTGAGTCAAAGAGAAGGCGAGGCCCTGATTGGTCATCAACTGTATGCTCTCACTGGTCACTGCTTCTCCTGAGGGCAAGCTTCTGTGACCGTGAAGCTGCAATGGAGCTGTACAGAAAAATACACAAGTTATGAAGCAGACAAATCACAATATTGTATGCATCTTCACCAACAATTCCAGTTTTGAACTGAAAGAAAGTGAAATTATGTATTCGACACATGTAAACTTAGCTCTCCCAGGATAAAAGTCTGGGATCAAAGAATATACTAGAATTCTCATCAAATTGCAGCATTTTCACAAAAAATATAATGTCTGAATGCCTACAGTATAATTTGGCATCCAGTAATCCAAAATCAACAACCGCGAATACTTCCCCATTAACATACATCTGCATTAAGGGATTAAATATTTTAGCATGGTTGCCCTTGCAGCATTCATAGTGATAGTCATATACATTAAAACTCAGAAGTTGATCTGAACTTTTACATTCCTCAAACCCAAGAATACACAAAGTACAAAGGAATATTCAGGTCAAGCATAAGAAAGAGTATTCGTCCTAAGACGCATTTCATCAAACAGTTGGGGGGCAACATTTCAGCTGTTTTATAGAAGCCGGAAGACCGAGTGTCACTGATTGCTTCACAGATAGCAAACAGAATGGAGCAAAAACGGAACACCCAGAACTCTTAACACTATCAGAATGAAACAAAAACGAAAACCCCAGAACTGAAAACACTACCAGAATCGGAAAGGGAGGGAGGGAAAAATGGCCAAAAAAATTTGGACCATTTCTCGATTTATGCGTGTCATCCTTGCGCGGGGCCATGCTAATCTTCTGGGACGAGTTTAATTGCAATGTTTTCATATATGAACAGCTTTCTGTTTTCGCTTTACTTCGATGTGGGAGTCTTGGAACCAATATTACCAAAGCATGCGCGCCTCACGAAGCTTGGTGATACAAAACCAAACCAATTTGACTGACCTAATTTCTTTTTTTGTTTTTGATTAATCACAATCACCATTGATTGTTTATTATTTACCAGCAGTTAAAGACTGAATATCCCATTCACTCTTCGAATCAACAAGACAACATTATAACACATATAAACTATACTAAATCATACCTCTTTATTAACTTATGAGTTTCTTTTACACACTTTTTGATTTAGTGAAGTTTATATGTGGTCCAAATATTTGTAACGCCTCTAACTAGCTATTTAATTCTGCACTTAAATGAGTTTTTCTGACACCCATATGAATTCACATAAATTCTGCTTATGTAATGTAAATTTTTAGTAAGCAAATTAACTAGAGTGCATGTTGCTATTTGTTACTTTTTGTAATTTATACATCAATTCTTCTAATGCTTGCGTGAAATTTTGTGAAATATTGATTGTAGTTGATGAACAGACTTAAGTGTCGTTTGTTATTGAGTCCCTTAAATTACGCATGTGTTTCCTTTAACGCTTCTTTGAAAAAAAAAAAAAAATTATTTAGACTTCAGTGTCGTTAGCTATTGAGTTCCCTAAATTACGCATGCGTTTCCTCTAACGCTTCTTTGAAAAAGAAGAAAAATTATTTATTCTTCAACCAACTTCAGTTTCGTAGTTTGTTAGCTATTTGTTTTCAAACAGCTGAAGGTGCTTTCTGGGAAGGTCACTTAAATTAGTGAGAACTTTGTCCATAGTTGAACAAACACTGGTCTTCCTATCAATTTTTTTGTCCTAACTTTTATAAATACCACTTGACCTTCGGTGCATCTGTGTATCCCTTTCCCCCATATGCCACTTGCTCATGGTTACCAACATTTTGCTCTCTCTTCACTGAAACTCAAATGCAGAAGTGCAAATTAACACAAGCTTGGTCTCGAGCACATATGGGTTCACATATGGGATCCCATAGAGCAGTGTTGTAACATTACTCATAGCACTCAATAGAAATGGTTGGCATGGGAAAGAAAATGAGGGCAACCATTTCCGATCTCAGGGTAAAACTTCTTTTCTTGTTATAACTGATTTCATTTTTGTAGTCAACTTAATTTGTAAAGTGATTGATTTATTTCATAGATATTCATGATCACAACAACGACTAGCAAAAAAACATCTCACACGGATTTTATTCTTACTTATTACTTTAAACTCACGGAAATCTATGACAAACTTTCAATGACACATATAACCGTGTGGAATAGATTTTTTTAAACCCACGTTATTTTATACAATAATAACTACAACAGACATCTGTGTGAAAAACTGTTGGGCACAAAATAAAGTGTGTATGTGAAACATGATAATAACATTTCACACAGTTACTGTGTGTATTATAAGTCACACAGACATCTGTAACAACGAAATATTAGAATAATTAAAAATATTTATCTTTTTAAATTATATGAACCACATATTTACAGTATTCCGTAACTAATCTTGATTGCCACAGATATCCGTGTGCAATGCGAACTACACATTTAACCGTGTGAAATGTTCATACAGATATTCGTGTGAATAACTAAATTAAACACCTGCTTTTGTAGGTAAAATTCCTAAGAACTAACATTAGTGTGAAATTTTGACATGATAGCTATCAGTTTACTGAGGTATTTTACCTATAGATATCCGTGAGCAATATATAAAAGAATGGGTGTATTGTCGCTCAAAACTGGATACTCAAATTAGGGGTGGGTTCGGTTTTCATCTAAAACCGGAAACCAAACCTAATAAAAAATTCGGTTCAGTTCGCTTCAGTTTGGCCTTTTTTTAGGTCTTGAACCGAAAACCAAACCAAACTGTGGTTCGGTCCGGTTTCTGTTTTTTTCGGTTTTTCTTCTTCTTTTGTAAAATAATTTTTCTTAAAATTTGTATGCTTTTAGGTTATTAAAAAATTATCGTACTTTAGGTTTTTTTTTCTTCCATTACTTGTTTTTATAAGCACATATAATATATCAATAAAATTTATGGCAATGATTCTCTAACAAACCAACAATTTATAAACCAAATTGATACTTTGAAAGTTTAATACTCAATAATTACGAAAGTATTGGGAATTGACCACACTAGCACACCATGAAACCATAATTTTAAAACTTCTAAGTTCATCTTGAACACAAAATATAGACTCCATAGTTTAAAGTTCATCTAAATAAAATCCGAATTTTAAAGTTTAAAAATCATAAATTTGAATAAAGAAGAAAAAAATAAATTAAATATTAGAGTTCATCATCTAAAGCTCGCAAGAATGAGGTCTTCGATTTTAGACGTAACATATCACTCCCTATACTTCACATACACGATACCTAAAACATTTCTATATGTACATAAAACGAAATAAAAAGCAAAATATTAGAAAAGATAAACATATAATTATATAGAACATAAAACCTAAAATCATATTCTTCAAATCAAATATTTAATAAGAAAATAAAGACAAAAACGACGTCGTTAAATAAAGACAAAAACGACGTCGTTTTAGAGGGATTCGGTTTTTCGGTTCGGTTCGGTTTTTCAAGGGCTAAAATCAAAAACCAAACCAAACTAATTAGGTTCGGTTTGGTTTTTCTTAATTCGGTTTGGTTTTTTCTAGTTTCAGTTTGGTTTTCGACTCGGTTTTTTTCTTAATTCGGTTTCAAAATTTCACCCCTAACTCAAATTCAATACGGAAATTTAGGGCGGGTGTATTGCCTCTCAGAACTGGATACCCACACGGACTAAAGTGTCTACTTTAAAGAAAAAATAAAAAAGAAATAAGATGCCTAGATCACAACGTCGTTTGGGTCTATCTATTTGCTCTTCAAGTTGACACATTGTAAGAAAGGAAAAACAAATGAATACATTGACGCTGCATCTACCAAAGCAGTGGTGAGTATTGAAATAACTAAGTTGGTATTTGTATTGGTTTTTATTTTATGAAAGTTATGTTCAGTTGAATACTAATACAGATTTTGGTATGAAAGTAGTGGATTTTCAGTTCAATACTAATTCAGTAAATTTGAAAATAGAAAAGAAGGTTGATTGAATGCAGTGGTAATTTTAGTTTATAATAGTTTCGTGAATGAATGTAGCAAGATTTGGAAAAGACTGAAGAGGAGAGAAGAAAGTTAAATATTGATATTACTCCAGAGGTTAGAGAAGATATATATGCCTCAAATGGTTCGTTGTTTGTAGCCTTGCTAATCTAGTTAGTTTCATCTGAATATGTCATTATCTATTTTGATGGTTTTGTCTATATCTACTTTGATGGAATCTACCTTGAACAACAATGTATTCTAGAAAAGCAGCCTTGTTTTGTAGGGAGCCCTTCTAGTGAGGACTTTTAAGTTGAGGACTTGGTGAGGACTTTTCGGTTTATGGTTTAAAAGACCTGTTTTTCAATCACATCTTGACATCTCATCCGTTCAGTTTTTAGGTCTATATGTGTAGATCAACTCTACAAATTTTCAACCAAATCGGTGATC
Organism: Fragaria vesca subsp. vesca; assembly: GCF_000184155.1. Taxonomy (NCBI): domain Eukaryota; kingdom Viridiplantae; phylum Streptophyta; class Magnoliopsida; order Rosales; family Rosaceae; genus Fragaria; species Fragaria vesca. Next base: position 21,049,841 of record NC_020495.1, read on the forward strand.
GTTAAGATAACAAACTAGATCAAATTAATGGACGAACCAAATTTATCAAACATGAACCGTTCAAGTTCATAATTGGTAAATCACACTTATGAATGTCTTAACGATTTTCAATATAGCTAAAAATTTGCAGAAATGATCTACTCATAAATACCTATAAACTGAACGATCAAGATGTGGATATAAGATCAAAATGTGGGATAAGCCGAAAAGTCCTCACCAAGTCCTCAACTTAAAGATCCTCACTAGAAGGGCTCCTTTGTTTTGTAATCTATGAATTAACTAGGGTATGTAAACTATGTTGGTAGGAATGTAAACTACATACATTTTTATGGGAGTGTCAAATGTTATATTCTGGATGGAGTTGTGGATTTGTTTGTTTGAATATTTGATTGTAAATATATATAGCAGAAAAAAAAATATATATATATAGCAGAAAATATGAGCAGGAAATTAGAATTTGAAATAATTTTTTTTCTTAATTGTGAATTGTATTTACACAATTATCTGTGTGAATAGATCCTACCCATTAACACCGACATCCGTGTGAATTACAAAGTTGTTCTCACTGAATGAGCTCTCATAAAGCAATCATGTTTGTGGATATGTGATTGGGCCCACGTCAACTATCGCACAGACTTTTATATTTGTGTGTGTTGAGCATTAACCTCCCCTCCGGAGAGCACAGATAGACAATTCGTAAGTGTAGCGTGACTAATAACTTTCTCATACGGATGTCTGTGTGAGATAACTATATTTCACACTGATTTAAATCTGTGTGAAGCCTCATTTTGCTAGTAGTGAACATTGTCTTCCAGTTTATGGTTTGAAATTCATATTTCACCCACTTTTTTTTTAAAAAAAATAGCTTTCGAAAAATCAAATGGAAAAGACGTCTCGCTCACAACACAATTCCAACAGGGAATCAAAGCTTGCAATCGAACCAGGTTTGAAGTGTAGATGAACTGAAAATTCGGACTTGCTACATGGGGCGGAATGTCAATGGAGTCGATAGCTGGGGTCGATTTTTACAATGTAAAAGAGAGTTAAAAAGCTTGAGCTAGACCTGAAAAGAGATATAGCTTTACTCATGATTTCACATATATCTTCTCGGAAAAGCCAATTACGTTCCTCACTCATCTCTCTTTGATTTACATGAATGTAAGTAGTGAAATAATAAACCAACTTATATCCTAGTGTCAACTTCTTGAACACGTACATATGTGTTTATGGATTCAATGGTCCCTCGAACAGTGTTAGATCGAGCATGATATGCAAGTGAGGAAATGGTGCATGCACGGGCGTTCTTTGTTATAACTTTCGGCCTTTCAAACCTGACTGCAAAGAGATTATCAAGAACAATGCAAGACTGCAAATCTTAGACAGTTGAGAAAGCTAGCAAAATTCAAGACATTCTTGCTTCTTTTACTTCTAGTGTAATTTTAATATAATTGTAACACGTTAACATGCATGTGAATGTGTGATACATTTTCTTTTTAGCGCCATATGTAAAGGATAATTTATCAAGTACAAATCTTGTTTATTAACATATTCTACAAATAAGATATTTTCTTTAGTACATGCTTGAATGTTATAGAGTTGGCTTAAAAGCAGAAACTTGAGGTGAGATTCATTACGAAACCCAGAAGCTGAAAACAAAAGGGTTCTAATGTGAAATAAGGTAGGTAGGGAGTGAACCATAACACGTACCCAAACATGTCAAACAATTCAACCATGAGAATATGAAAGGCCATGTTAAAATCCGTTAACTGATACTTTGGAACTTCACATCCCTGGATTTCTATAGACTATTGAATGTGAGTTCAAAGACAATAAATTTCTTCCACAAATAAAAGAAAAAATGTGAAATCTGATACAGGAAAACAAAAAAGAAAGAAAATGATAGTCTGGAAAGGCTATTAGCTATCAGTTTCTCCATCCTAGTTGTTTTCAAAAGCTCGTTGCTCACAGTTACCAACTTTAGCTCTTTTCGTTGGAACTCCTCTTTTCGTTAGAACTCAAATGTAGAAGTACGTACAAACATTAATCTTGTCCGAGCTTATATGTGATCTCAAATAGTATGTTGTATTAAAGTGGTAATTGAGTTCTCAAAGTTGTAACATGAGTCCTTAAAGTTGTATGCTACCAGGATTATTGCTGCGGTGAAAGACTAAAATAGAGACTACTGCGGGGAGCACGTCTCTAAGATAGATAAGCTCGCCACTCCAGGAATCCACCAAGGAGATAAGAGTAAGCTCGCCACTTCAAGGAATTCACTAAGAAGATAAGAGCAAAACTCGTCATTTTAGGAATCCATCTAAGAGACAAGAGTTTTTAAACCAATTGGGAGGAACTCCTTCACCAAATTGTATATATTTTCTGATAAAACTCAAAACTAAAATCTGATTACAAATGAAAAGAAAGCTTTCTTTTATAAGATAAGGAAGAGAAACGAAAAGATTACTTATTACATCTTGAATAATTAAGATAGCTATATTTAGCTATAATTGTAGTTTCATCAATGTTCTTCAACTCCAAGGTGTGGAAGCTCAAAGTTCAACATTGAATGCTCCTTGGAACTAATAGGCTTCTTCAATCATTACAACAAATTCTCTTTACGTCTTGGTTCCAAGTTTTGGTTCCAAATTCCTGTATCATTCGCTTCTGCTTCACGTGAACTCATCCAATGAGTTCTCTTCATGATCATTCTCATAGTATAGCGAAACTTCTTCAATTTTGGAAGCTGCTTGAACACCATGTTTTCCAGGGAGTTCAATCTTGACTTAAGGAGAACACCAAATAACCCAAAACTTCTACCATCATTCTTTATGAGATTCACAGTATCAATTAATATATTTGAAATCCGAAAATTGAAAGTATCAAACCCAACAAAATCAACAAATTTGTCTTCTGTTCTGTATGCAATTCCTCTAAATCCCATATTCTCACCCAAAATTGAATCTTGCTCACTCATGCGTAGTTCTTGGAATTCCATGATTGAAACCAACATTGCCATCACCAACATAACAATGCGTTAGGTTTATATCTTTAATCCTTTCACTCACATCAAAGTTGTCAATACAAATACATGGGTAAAGGTCTTCCACGTAAATTGATGGTGCAATTCCTTGTATAGAGACAATACCTCCTACTAACATCTCACGTATTTCATCAACAATATTACTTTCAACCGCCAAACAATTCCAATCACAAATTTGATCATCGAATTTGACACAACATGCCTCAAAACAACAATAAAAAATTGGTGGCTTACTATAATCCCCAAAACCTTCTTTATCTTCTTTTTCCAAATTTTCATGAACTGAAGAAGTAAAGATAAAATCTGAATCTTTATAGTTGAAACTAACTTGTTCTTTCCTTTTGTCCGACCCACGTCGCTCATATGCACGCTGCCCAGCCATCAGTTGCTTTGATACCAAAACTGATACTATGATTATTGCTACGGTGAGAGACTAAAATAAAGACTACATTTGGGAGCACGTCTCTGGGATAGATAGGCTTGCCACTCCAAGAATCCACCAAGGAGATAAGAGCAAGCTCGCCATTTCAAGGAATCCACTAAGAAGATAAGAGCAAAACTCGCCACTTTAGGAATCCACCTAAGAAATAAGAGTTTCTAAAACAATTAAGAGGAACTCCTTCACCAAATTGTATATATTTTATGATAAAACTCAAGAATAAAATCTGATTACAAATGAAAAGAAAACTTCCTTTTATAAGATAAGGAAAAGAAATGAAAAGACTACTTATTAAATCTTGAATAATTAAGATAACTATATTTAACTATAATTATAGTTTCATCAATGTTCTTCAACTCCAAGGTGTGGAAACTCAAAGATCAACATTGAATGCTCCTTGGAACTAATAGGCTTCTTTAATCACTGCAACAAATTCTCTTTATGTCTAGGTTCTAAGTTTTGGTTCCAAATTCCCCTTATCATTGTATCAACTTCTTTTTATCATTTAGATGACTCAATTACTTTTTTTTTAAACGGGGTTTGGAACCTAGCCTAGCTAAGCTAGGAGGCTCAGCCCCATGCCCAATTTGAAATTTATTAATAAAAAAGAGAAATACAAATGTTGTTTTGAGAGTAAACACCCAATAAAAAGAAATACAACATAAACAGAGACCATGATAAAAAAATTACAACTGAAAAGAGAACTAAAAGACCATTACCAAAAAACCTAACCAAATCTATAGACTGTTGCAGCAGACAAATCCCTACCATACTGTATGGAAATGAAATCAGGAATTTCTTCCCACCATCTGTAATCTACGTTTATGGCACCATAATTAGCTAAAGCATCAGTAACCGTGTTGCCTTCTCGGTATATGTGGGAGACCTTAAACTACATCTACCGACTAATAAATAAACCATTATTACATGTCGTCCTGAGCCTCCATAGGGTAAGTGAAGGATTTTTGAAATAATGAACCACAAGTGACAAGTCTGTCTCTAGCCAAATATGTGTCCATTGTTTTGCCCAGGCAGTCTTCAAGGCTTCAATAACTGCTAACACCTCTGCATCAATAACACTACGAACATCCACTTTCTTAGCAAAAACCCTTAGAAAAAAACCATCATGATTTCTGAATATACCTCCAAAGCCCGTTGTACTAGAATCATGAAAAGATCAATCTGTGTTAACTTTGAACCAGTTAATATGAGGAGAAACCCATTAGACTGGGGTATATATTGAAGCTCTCAACCTTAAAGATGAAAGGCCAAGTACATGAAACATAGTGTGCACTCTTGTTGTTGCCAACCTTAAAGATGACTCAATTACTACTTTAACCACATATTTTATCACTTTAAGGACACATGAGTACTAATGTTGTAACTAAATTTTTTAACTTTAATTAAGGATTTATCTTACAACTTTAAGAACTAATATTACTATTTTGAGAACTCATTTTACAACTTTAAGACAAAGTGTAAATGCATTTTACACTGTGGAATTTTCCATTTTTAAAACTGATGCTTGTATTTTCTATAATGGTTGCTTGAAACTAATGAAAAACTTGACAAAATTCAACAAACTCTAGTCATGCCATTGGTTTTGCCATTGGACTCAGCTTAGAGCGCATGCAAGACATGGGGGTTACACATTTTTAAAAGTTCCCTGGAGGTATGTCCAATGCATTCACTGAACCACTTGTTGTGGTCTAATTTATATATCATTAAAACAAATATATTGTGTTGTGATATATCGACTTTTTTGTAACTTAATTATAATTCAGTTTCAATTTTAACGCATATGTTTTCTGTAACGTTCAGAGAATTGTATAGAACTTATATGTAGTTAAACCAATTTCATCAATTTGTAAGACCTAATCCGTTGCTGGCATGCTAAAATAGCAAGACAATGTTGCCCCTCCCTTAGTTCACATTTATAATTCGGCAATTACACGAAGTTAACCCAGTTTAGAGCGCAAGACATGGGGGTTCCACATTTTGAGCATTCCCTAGGAGGTTTGCCCGGGCAATGTATCAAATGAACCACTTGTTGTGGTTTGAGTTCATATATTACCAAAACCTATAAAATATGTTCATGATATATCAACTTATGTAACTTATAATTCAGTTTCTTATAACGCATGCGTTTTCATAAATTTAACATGCGTTTCTTATAACCCTTTTCTAAGAATTGTGTTTTCTGCAACCGATTTCATCAATACTGCTAGCTATTTATTTTGAAAACTAATGCCACCATTTTCTAGGAAGGTCTTTTGATATTAATCATGTCATTGCTATTTCCGTCGTAGTTTCTATAAATACCACTCTACCTTTTGTACATTAAACATGCCTTGTTTTCATAAGCCATTTGCTCATGGTTACCAATTTTTTACTCTCCCCATTAGAACTCAAACGCAAAACTATAAACACAACTCTGGCTTTGAGCACTAATGGGATCCTAGAGAGTAGTGTTGTAATATTACTCATAAAACTTTAGCAGTTTATAGAAATGGATGACATGGGAAAACTATAAAGCGTTTCTGATATGGTAAAACTTGGTTGCTTCATATAACTACTTTCAATTTTTTTAGTAAGTTTTGTCAATAATTTAATTCTATTCCATGGAATTGAAAGAAGTTTGATATATTTGTTAGTTTTTTAATCTAATAGTTGAATTTAAAGGTAGTTGAATGTTTATTACGTGTAAGAATGAAATTGTCTTTTTAATTCATCTAATACGTGTCATTTTCAGCCTATTAGTAGAAGGGGCTTCAAAGTGTGGCATGGGCAACTGGAATGTGATGGCAGATTGGTTTGTGAAGACCAAGCAGACTCCTGAACAGATATGTAACTCATTCAGGTGAATTAAGATGACCAATACATGCCACTTGCTACATTAAGAATGAATTACCAGCCACATCAAATTATCCCTCGAAGAAAATAGTGAATAATGTCAGATCGATCATGATCTATAGGTGAGGAAATGTATAAGGGAGTTTAATTGATAGTTTGGAAGGACACACCAAATTCCTAAGAAAGAAATATGTTCAATCATATAATGGAAAACAAAAAAATTAAAAAAACTAATAGAAAGCCAAATGAGCCATATGAACGAAAGAGTGCATGATGGAGTTGAGATGGGTTGAGAATCTATGTATCATAATATGGAGAGATTTAAGTGTAGAATTTGATTGTTCTATTTAATATTTTGTTATAGTTGCAATTTATTTTATGTTAACGTACGTTTTTAGATCTAGATGATTCATTGTATATATCTTGTAACATTCTTAATTATATAATCATATAAACTAACCTCTTAACACACGCTTACACATGTGTCCACATCAACAAATGTATTATTATTAATGAACTAATTTCAGTTTACCCCCATCAACTTTAGGTCGATTATCATGTTAGTCATTCTTCTTTCAATTTCATCAAAAACGTCCCTCAACTTCCAATTTTTATCAGCCGCGCATGTCCAAACCTCCAATCTCCATCCAATTCATCTGTCAAGTGATGACTTGATATCAAGAAGAAAGTCAAATTCTGAAAGTTACCTTTCAGACTATTTTTCCCCCATATCGATACCATCTTCGTTCTCATCACAACCCCCTAACCTTAGTGATTTTGGTGGGGTTGAATGTAATTTGTCTATTTTTCCTTTTTTCTTTCTTCTTGATATCAAGTCATCACTTGACAGAGGAATTAGATAGAGATTGGAGGTTTGGACATGTGCGGCTGATGAAAATTGGGAGTTGAGGGGTGTTTTTGATGAAATTGAAAGAAGAATGACTAACATGATGATCGACCTAAAGTTGATAGGGGTAAACTGAAATTAGTCCATTATTAATTGCCAAAAAGATGACTAACATTTTTATCTTCTTTTCGTCACCTCACGTACATAATTCATATATTCTTCCCGTAATCTAAATTGCTTCTGAAATCAATTGATGATGAATCTAGTTGATGCGTCGTTGAAACGTGAACAAAGACTAATGTCGTTGGCAATTATGCAGAACGTCATGTTGGTCGTTGTTAACATTCTGAACAAGGTTTCTCAGTTTTACCTAAGCCTGGCAATTTGGCCCGCAGCTCGCGAACCCGCCTGAAACCCCGCTCGTTTACTAAACGGGCTGAAAAAAAACCTGTTAGTTAACGGGTCGTGTAGGCTGAACTCGTTGAGACCCGTTAAACAAAAACTTTTAAAAAACCGTACAAAATCTAACTGTTGTCCGCTTCAGTTTCGTGCTTGATCCTACAAAAAAATGTTGGGTCACGAGCTTAGCGGGTTCCAATGGGCTCCAATGGAAACCTGTAAATCCGTCGGGTCCGGCATGGTTAAACCTGTTTAGCTAATGGGTTCTTAACATGTTGAGCCCGCCCGGTAAGAACCTGCACAGGTCCGGCCTGTTGCTAGGCTTAGTTTTACCAACTCTATTTGGCACCTTTATGGATTTTAAAATTTTTGTTGATTTTTCTGTGACTTTGTTGTGGTAAGCTAGCAATCTTACATTTATATATAATATAAAAGTACGAGTTGGTTTTTCTCTAGCTTTATTGTAGTAAGTTCTAGCAATCTTACAATTATATCTTTTATTTAAAAAAATTGAGAATATTCTACGGAATATCTTTTAAAAGAAGAAGTGTATCATATACATGAAGGTTTTTTGAATCCAAAGTCAACCATTTATATTGAGAATGAGAGAATTTAAATTGTACAAAAGTCAGCTGTAATCACAGCTCGTAGAAATGCAAGAGCGGAAAAGAAGAATGAATTCCTCATGTTGTAAAGAAATTGCATAAGCTGTTAAAGCATGTGCAACCGAATTGCTTTGTCTATGAACATGACACAGTTTCCAGGAACCATTGTGTTGGATTTTGTACCAAACATCTTCATAAATGCGTGCTAATGCAAAAGTGTTAGCTAGGCTCCAAAGACTCAACTAGTGGTCTGGATATCTAAGTAGCATCTGTCTCAAAATTATTGGATTAAAGCATTTTGGGATCTTACATCTGGGCTGATCAAATGGCTTTGCAGAGGAAGGATCTCTTTCAAAAAATCTAACTGGTCCATGATGTGTGGCGACGACTCTTGAAGTGAAAGACTTTGTCACACCCTGGACCGGATATATATATATATATATTATTTTTTCTTGAGTCGAAGGTGTGACTGGAAAAAATAAATATAAAATATGATAGGAATACAAACCAATGATAGTTTGATATTTCAGAAAAATATGGAGCAGAGCTGTAACTTTAAAAACTCATAACTAATTCTAGAAAACTTATTTTCATGAGATTCTAACTCTCAGTTGATCTTTAAGATGTCTACTGTAACTTTCACGAAGACACCAAGTGCAAACAACTAACCAATTTATACAGTTTTTCGAAAGAAGGTAACTGGTCCAAAATTTCAGAAACACTGATTTGCATAATTTCCTGATGCAAACCTTAAACTTTGAAAAATCATAACATAATCTACAAAAATCGTTTTCAAGTGATTCAAAATTCTGGAATGAACCTTAAAAGATGTCTACTACAACTATTATGAAGAAACCAACTTCAAACTCTAAACAAAACTGTACGGTTTTCAGACGAAAGCTAACTGATGCAGAATCTCAGAATTTCAAATATTACAGCTGAAAAATAATGAACCAATTTGAAGAACTTGGAATCAATAAGGGCATAACCAATTCAATAAAGATGTTATAGATTACAATACAAACTTGTTTCATAGTTCATCATTCCAACTGAAATTAAAACATAACCTTAAAAGGCAAAACCACAAGCCGGCAGCCTTTTGCTCTTATTCTAGACAGAAAGTTAAAGAGATAATCCACACACTTTAATCATATCATGCACAAAGCTCTTCAAAAGAGAAACCTAAACTTCATGTTCAATACATGCACAATATTTTCTTAAGGTTGAGCAACGCTCAGTAGGAGGCTAGTCCTCTTTAAACAACAGATGTCAACCATAACAATGCATGAATGCAATGATCCCTTCAATAATAACCCCCTCATCCAAACCATGATTCCCTTTTTGCTAGTCCTCTTGCTTAATCTCGATCACCAAAATCGTACAGCCATATTAGCCCACCTGATACTTCTTCCCTATGAATTAAGCTCAACTACATAAAGCATTCTCCCACAAATTTCATTGCCAATTTCACCAAACTCGTGCCTCATTATTATATTCATGAACATGCTGATAAACTAAAATAATAAACAACATATCATAAAAAAAATCAATCACTGATTCAACAATCAAATTGCGTACAGAAAAGCACCACAAGACCAAGAACAAGACAAATTACAAATCACATACAACAAAACAACAACCAAACACATGATGAATTAAACAGAGGTTTTTGAGATCCCCCTACCTCAATTCAAAAGCTATGCTTTTTAGATACCCTCTTGTTCTCAGAAAATTTCCCTTCCCTCACTATTTCTTTTCTTTTCGTAAATACCACAAATAGGAAACTCAATGAAAAATAAGAGAACCAAACCTGGGTATTTATACTGCTATGACATGTATGCAAACATGTCAGAATTCAATTATAGATAGGATGAGATCGGATGCCACCTCGATAGAAATAGCCACCTCCTGCTTATGGTAACTGAATCTCCAAGGCTTCTCCTATAACATTGACACTTCTAACTTCTTAGATAACTCAATCTTATTATTAGGATTGGGTATGATCTTCTAGTCTAAGTGGGGTGGTGCTTGTGAAGAGTAGGAGCAGAGGGAAGGACGACCATGGAGATAGTAGAAGATGGAGAGAGTCGAACACACTTCAGTTGTCGTTGAACGACATCCTACTGCAAAAATAAGTAATCGTACCACAAGTACAAGTAATCTGTTGTCTTGGCCTTTTTCTCCTTAAACTGGGCTTGGGTCTAAAAAAACAAATACTGGGCTGGTCTATAAATTGAGAGAGAGTTTAATCACATACTTGGTATAAAACACAAAGTTTTGGGGATGCACATATATATAATATCGTAGCAATAAAACATGTAGATATATATTAATACTAAGTAAAAATAAATAATATTCATATATCACATTTTTATATAAAAAAAAATACAGGTCATCACAGACTTTCTCTATTCCGTTGGAGCTATCGTTGGAGGTTGATCTCAACTTCGAGAAGTATAAGGAACTTTGTAGTTTGTGTGAGTTGTATAACCACCATGCTACCGACTGTAATAAGATGGTGGCGGAGCCACACGTGGCATCAAAAGTTTTGTTAAAGCTGGTGGTGGCGCATCTGGATCAAGGAGCACATGCTCACTACATCTCGGTTGGTTTCGGATACAGAAGCTTTAGGCCTTTTGCGGGTGACGACGACGTACGGTTGGAACTGTGTCACCGGAGGCTGGCCTGGTTCTAGAGACGATGTCGAAGATGTGGCCGGCGTTGAGTCATACCCCGACCTACGTGATTACCAAATAAATATATAAAAAAGAGACTATGCCGCTAGACCAAATATCGATAATTTCTCCATCTTGTAATTTGTGTTATCTATTAATATTAAAATATATTTATTTATCCTTTTAACGAAAAATTACTCAAAATGTTATAATTCTAATTAAAATACAGTTATTACACGGTGGCTTTGGTGCTAGGGGCTAGCTAGGTTGGAGTTAGGGTTGTCTTTGAATGCTGCTACGAGTGGTGAGGTTAGGGTCCCGATCTTTTTCGGCAGGAAACTCTAACCGTTTGAATTTAGGTTGACTGGGAAGTTGGGTTTGACCGGGCTGGAAGGTGGACTGGGCTTTGTTGGGCCAGAGGAGACTGCTCAGCCAGTTAAACCTAATTCTAATGGGCTACCAACATTGGGGGAAAGCCCAACAGCTTCGGGGGTGCGCAAATGGCGTTCGGATGCTCGAAATATGAGGCTAGAAAGTAGAGGAAAGCTAGCTTGCCAGAGTTTGGTGAGTCAGGGGTGGTGCAAGGCTCTGTTGGGAAGGTGCAGAAGCCTGCTTGTCCTCTTGGTCGTAAAAACAATCCCAAATCTATTGGCCTGGTTTCTGATGGTTAGGCTTCGGGGAGCTTCACAGCTACAGATGGGCGTACTACATCTTCTGTGTCGATTGCACTCCTAAGGGTGTATTCGAGTAAAGGTTAGTGGCTTTTTGAATAAGTTAGGGAAGTGCGCTTGGTTTTCGTTGTGGTTCTTTCCCAAATCGTTAATCGCCTTTGAGTTTATGTGGTTTAAAATCGTACTAGTTGCATGTTAAGTTGCCTAAATATTGTATATCTTGATTTTTTGAACCAATTTAAGTTCCTAAATATGACTCAATTTTATCGTATCTCTTTACATGAGCTATTTTCATCCAACTTTTATTATCTAATTGATTGACGTACACAAACTTACAAAAGGAAATATTTCTCGCGACACACGTATTTTATTATTTCTTAATTAATTTCTCTCCAGATTTTAGGCTTTTAGCTAAAAAAAGAAAAAAGAAAATAAAAATACATAGTAAAAAGGAGGGAAAGGCGAAAAATTCCCGCTTTGTGGCCTTGGTGCAAAGAACCTAACCGAGGAAGATGAGCGCGTCGGCGTCGGAATCAGAGGCGGAGGAAGCCCCCGATCTGGTGTGTCAGCTCGACAATGTCCAGGGCATGGTCGATACCTTCACCACCGTCCGATGGAAGCGCCATCAGGACGCCGTCGTGGAGTTATCGGAGCACGGCGTCGTTTTGATTGTCGAGGAAACCGGTTGTCTTCAGGCCAAAGTGTATCTGCAGCGCGAGGTGAGTTACTACTAACACTGCTGTGAATTTCACATTTTTACTTGCTGTGAAATTGAATGGAATTGGATTTGTGTTTGAGTAGCTTTTTGTTCGTTACGAATTCAAAGGGCATGGGCGGCCCAGGTTCGGAGTGAGTTTGGGCTTATTTGTGGATTGCTTGAACACATTTTCAGTTCCTGGGAAATCGAGCGTGATTGAGATTCAGTATCCTGGTCCTGATATGCAGCTTCTTGTCAAGTATGTTCATATAATGTCCCATTATTGTGATTTTGTCTCTTTTTAATTGATTATCACAGCTTATTCTAGTTCATGAGTCTGAAATCAATTTATGCGTCTGTTTGATTGTTTCTGAAATGGGAACTATGTGATGAATCACTGGTTAATTGTGATATTAGTATTTTAGCGATCGAAAAATGGGGGGTGGGGGCAATTTGAGGTTAATGGAGCAACAGTATGACAGCAAGATAATATAGGTTCGCGTGATTGGCCTTATATGAATGCTATTTTTACATGGAATGAATTGCATCTTGTCATTACAATGTTTTCTTGCTTGTTTGATAGGTCAGTCGATTCATTGGAATCTTGCATTTATGCCGAGATCAGGACAAGGATTCCAGATACGGTTTCTTGGGACTACAATTTTGACCCTGCAGGGAGCACCCCAATCTCTTTTACTGTTAAGGTATGTTCATTTGGTATGTGAGTATGTGTTCTGCTGTCAATTAAAATAGTTACCAGGGTTTAGAACACAAGATGCACCATTTATGGCTTTGTTTTAGGCTTCAAATGTAATAATGATTCGACTGAGGCATCCCGAGAAAAGCTTATAATACAAATCTTTCACTTTTAGAATCCAACATCTCCTGTTTCCACTTGTGCTTGAAGATAGAACAAAGAATTGGTTGGAAATTAAATATTGTTGAGAACTTGAGGTGGCAAGGTCCATCTACACTTAGATTTTTTTGCTAAACCTTGTTTCTATTTCATAAAAGCAACTTACAGTATCTTCAATCGACTTGTGATGTCTACAACTCAACCTCTGTTAAGCACTTTACTATACGTTATTGGTTTACCGCCTTTATATTGCATACCTATCAGAAAGTTTGAGGTGGAAGGCATCTGATTGTTCAAGATTATTGAAGATTCTTGTTGACTTTGCGTATGCTTGTCTCTGAGTCATGAGTTAAACTTAAACCTTTATTTATCAATAAGATGATGATGTATGTTTTAATAAGTGGATGTCAATATCTGTTTGCTGTATTACTTGGTGATCATTTGGTGATCAATCTAGTGTAAGCAGAAAGGCTAGTTATTTATTTTTCCCTGTTGCAAGTGTAAGAGTGCCACAAATAAGAACGGGAGGGTCTTCCAACCACATGCAACTTATTCGGCATTAACCTTGAGAAAAAAAAAGTAATTCATGATACTTGTGTAGAGAAGAGCAACGTATTCACTGATGATTGAACAATGTTTGGTGGTGAAAACTTTAGAACTTAAGCATTAATGAATGTCCTTTACATATTGAATATGTTCTTGATTGATGCTGAAGTTCTTTTTCCTTTCAATTGTGTTACATGTAATCTACGCCACAGTCTGCAGCACTGAAAGAAGCGATTGATGATCTTGAATGGCCTGGATCAAGCATCCAGATCAGCCTACAACCAAATCCTCCTACTGTTACCTTTAGAGGTGAAGGCCATGGAGACTTACAGGTACTATCTGTTTCCTTCATACACCAAGCATCTATTATCATGATTACAATTTTCTTAGAGTATTAAATTCGTCATGCTTGCAGATAGACTTTACATACTATGTCAATACTGATCTCATGGCTGCATTTCAATGCGATCGTCAAGTATCTTACAGGTATGGCTCCCATTTGTTCTGCTTTTCAACGTGCACTTCCCCTTTTTCACCATGTTGGTCTTCTCGATATTCTCAGGTATAAGTACAAGTTCCTTCGAGCAACAACTTCAAACATTCCCAGCACTGTCATTAAAGAGAACAGAGGAAGCAAGTTGACTATAGGTAGAGGTGGATTGCTGAAAGTACAGCACTTGGTTTCAGTGGCAAGACCAACCACTTCACACCCGCGCATAGACTCTGCCGGATACCAACAACCAAGCCGAATCGCCTATATCGAATTCTTTGTGAAACCGGAAGAAGATGAAGACACTACATATGATTAGAATCATTAGATATGACTTCAGTGTAGTTTGTCTAACTATTGAAGTATTGAACATTATACTTATGCAGCAGTAAAAATCTCACTTTCAGTTGTAACAGATAGCTTCAGTGAAACTAGTAAAAATCGCTTGTTATCTCAGTTCACCGTGATGGAGTGAAGTTTAAAAAAAGAGTGCGGCTATTGGGACCTCTAAATTTACTCAGTATACCTCTCATTCTCTCTACACCTCCATTTTACTTTTAAATACAAACATTTTCTCATTAGACCTCATTTCAAATTCCTAAAATAGCTTTGTTTATGTAATTCACATATATATTAGTATATTACTCATTACACCTCTTATTCACTCACTATATCTCCAATTCTTTTTTTTCTTTTTGCATACGAACATCCATTCCTGACTTCCATTCTTTAATTTTTTTTCTTCTTTTTAACGCAAACCTTCATTCCCGACCTTGATTTCTTCATTTTCTTTATTTTTTGTATTTTTTTATTTTGCATAAAATGTCACTAGACATTCATTTTTTGATCAAATTGTAAGAAATAATTTTCAATGACATCAATTTTTGAGAAAAGTTCATTCGAATCATGAATAATACTATTTTCTCTTTAAAAAAATTTAAGAAAAAAGGATTGTGTCTCAAATTTTATTTATCAGTTATCAAGAGAATGTTCTTACGTGAACTATTCTATATTTTTGTTACTTTTGTATTTCTATTTTACATATACTATTTTTTTTGAGTTTACATTTTTTGTTTTTATAGTCATGATGATAAATTATTTTAATAATTGATAGATCATAATTTTTGTAAAAATATTATGATACTTATTTATTTATTACTTAATAATTGATATATCATTAATTTTGTAAAAATATTTTTTCACTTTGTATAAGCATGTGACATGTATGATAATATAAATATATAAATGCTTTAATAAAAATCAATAAGGAAAATAATAAAATGTAATCCATTATTATTGAATTAAAAAGTTTAGAGAGAATAAATGTAACATTACTTTTTGTTTAATTAGTGTCCTTAATAGTCATTGTGTAAGAGGATAAATATGTCATTTAAAAAAAAACTAAAAACTAAAAACCAACAAAGAAGAAAAAAATTAAATGGATCTGAGGGGGGGATTGAACCCGACGTGAATCGAACACGCAACCTTCTGATCTGGAGTCAGACGCGCTACCATTGCGCCACGGATCCCCGTTGTATCATCATGTTAGAAGTTCGTATGTATACATTAACAACGTAGATAAAACCCTAAAGCCAAAACGGTCTAAAACCCTGGAAAAGCATAACTGTCTTCTCCCAAAACCCCTTATCTCTCTCTTCACGTTTTCCGCACCACCTAAACCCTAATTCAATTCCTCTTGCCCATTCAAATCCTCACCTCCTCTCTCTCTCTCTCTCTCTCTCTCTCTCTCTCTCTCTCTCTCTCTCTCTGATTCCAGACACGGCCATGGCTCCGACGGCGTCGGCCTTCGACCATGTGAAGGACATGCACGACTCCTCTCTCAAGCCTCGCTTGCTTCAGTCTCTCATCAGAGACCATCTCCCCGACGATAACCTCCCCTCCCGGTCCTCACTCGACCTCTCCAACCTCGTCTACTTGCTCAAAACCCACAGCCTCCTCTCCGAGTCCGTCCCCGATCCGACGGACCACAAGCTCATCGCTCCCTGGAGATCCGCCGTTGATTCCTGGCTCGACCGCTTGTTCCTCCTCCTTTCCAGCGACATGGTATGTTCATTCCAAATTTGATTTTCGAGTGATTCATTATTTATTTTGTTACAGTAATACTATAGTTTGGTGATTTTAGTAATTTTTAGTAGTCGAAAAATTTCGGAATCTGTATCGTATTTTAAGGAACAGAAACTGTATCAATTAGTCAGTTAGTGGAAATGTGACAAAGTTTTCGCAGTGAGACCGTTAGAATTGCAGATACTTGTTTTAAGGTGTGCGGTTTTGGCTTCTTAGGAGACAATTTGATGGTTGGGAAGTCGGAGAGCTTACTTGAGAGTGTCTGGTTATTTCATGCTTTGATCAAATTTTAGTAGATGGTGCTTGGAATCACAAAGAAGCTCTTGATGTATGTCGTTTGTTTAGGATTTTAGGTGACGAGGAGGGTACCCGTGTGGTACAGGATTTTGTTTCTTTAGTTTCTCGTGTTATGGCCTCTTATATGATTTTTAAGAAGATATGAGATATTTGGTTACCACAGCATTGTTATGTGGTGTGTGGGGAGAATGTATAGATGATTTCCCATTTGGGACTGTGACTGCTTAGAGAAAGAGCGTGACATGGGTAGGAATACAACTGGGTGTCCTGTGTTTTAAGGGACTGTAGCGTGCTTGCAGTCTTTTGGGATTTATGGCTAGAGTAAAACAAATCATTATTGCTTACCAAAAAAAAAAAACAAATCTATATTGAGGTAGGGGAGGATTGATATGGGATTAGGCTAGCGAGTCTTTGTCATTACTTTGTTCTTTGTCACTCAGTGTCTTCAGAATTTCGGGAATTGGCATGGTTTAGCTATTCTCATTGACCAGGAAGCAGCTGTTCTTTGAACTCTAATTTAAGTCCTGCTTGTTGGAAGAAGTTGTTTTGTTTTGCTGTCTAGCTTTTACAGCTGTACTGTCTAACATGGATGACTTGCCTGGAGATTGAATCATAATGTTGCTTCCAAATGGTAACTATGCAGTTTCAGCTTTCAATTGTGGGGTTGCAAGCTCCTCGGGAGTTGAATGGACCCTAAATTCATATTTGACAACATGTGTTCTTAATGCTAACTTGAATGGTAGGATAGGACTGGAAAGTCCTTGGGACTTGATTATCTGTCTGATAATCCTCTTTAATTTCAAGTGATCAGCATCAAATTGAGAAGTGGGTCCACCTAAATGAGTTGTCTATTTGAGAAGCTTAATATGAGAAAGTCGATCTGATTTGATGGATTTACGATTAGGATGTTGAAAAAAAATGCTTTGAGAACCTATGTCATTCTGAAGAAGGAAAACCGAAAAACAGACCACACGATCACATATTATCTGTAGTATTGATACCTTCATAAGTCTATTTTATGATAGAGGACTGGTGAGCAGGGAAAATTTATATTCATCATGCGTGTAATATTTTAGCATTTATTGGAGGAAGTTAATCCCAAAATTTATGGGATGTCTGTCCTTTTATAATCAACAGGTGTTAACTCGAACATAAATTTCAGTTTTACATATGTGTTATTTGATTTTACCAGACCAACACTTTTCTTGTTCTCATTATGTCAGTGGAAGGGAAAGTTATGCGCTTTTTGTTGATACTTTGTAAGAATTTTCTCGTTCTTCTTTGAATATAATTAATTAGCTTAAATTTCCTGGTTTAGCCAGATAAATGCTGGGGAGGAATTTGTTTGCTAGGGGTGACTTGTCAGGAATGCAGCTCTGATCGTTTCTTGGCATCATATTCTGTTTGGTACCAGAAGCTTCTCTCACCTCTTCAGGTACCCAAACAAATATTTTATAATTTTTATTTGAAATGATTACATCCTAATGGATGTTTTTTCTGCATAATAATCATTATGTGATGGTTATACATGCTTGTATTTTGAGAATCTGTTGCTTAAAAGAATTAAAACTCATGATACAACACTCTCTGATCACATCTTTAATGCCTTTGTCAAATTTGGTTCTGATCCTCAATGGAACATTACAATCTCTGAGTACTTTTGGAGCTATAAATGTCATGTAGATTTCAGAGTCTGGCATGGTTAGCTCTGTATCCTTTGTCAATCACCTGTATGTAATTTCCTTTGACCTGAAAAGTGGCACATTTGTTTTGTTGTTATTGTAATGATTCATCTGCATAGTCATATGCCAGATTTATGTGCACAATTGTGCCTTCAGTAGATGAATTACTCATTCTTGTAAAAGGAAAATGAAAAATTATTACTGATGGAGTATGCTTACGGCTCGATCCAAATGAAAAATGAATTACCCATGCTTGTTGGAGTTAACGACATTCTTTTTATATATACACTAAGAAAAACCATATGTAACTCAATCCAAATTTAGCTCCCATAAACACACATTTCGTGCCCTAATGCTTAGAATTGGATCTCATAATATTGAACATAATAATTCTATATGTATGTGATCTTTCCCAAATAGATATGAGGGGAAGGATCTTAAGTATTTCAGGTTGTGAACTATATCTTTCAGGTTGCGCACATCCTCTGTTGCTAATCAATTTATGTAGTTTGTATTTTGTAGTACCCCTAAAGTTTGAAGGCTGTTCAGTAGCTTCGCCCTCCTTATATTTTGTATTTTGTAGTACCCCTCCCCTAATTCCATCTTTCATGTTTTTTTGTTGACTAAACAGTCTCCATCAACATCTCAATTCATGAAGGTGGCCTCTTGTGCTTCAATGTCAGATCTCTTTACAAGGTTGTATATTGTATATTCTTGTACATTTGATTGCTTTCCGTATACATGTAATATGGAATTGTTTTTCAAGGCACACAAGAAGAACAAGAAATAATTTGTTTACATTAGATCCTTATGAGAAAAAAAAGTGCTATCCTTAGGTCTGAATCTC